>NC_134358.1:383003914-383359086 GCF_048569485.1 Anomaloglossus baeobatrachus
TGCCCTGCCTAAGGGCTATACTATAATACACCCACTTCCTGACAATGGACACTTAATGTTTTGAGGCCCTTATGCACGTCTCTATCCAGGGACAACGTGGAGCCTCCCAATTTTTGGCTGCCCTGCCTAAGGGCTATACTATAATACACCCACTTCCTGACAATGGACACTTAATGTTTTGAGGCCCTCATGCTCGTCTCTAACGAGGGACAACGTGGAGCCTCCCAATTTTTGGCTGCCCTGCCTAAGGGCTATACTATAATACACCCACTTCCTGACAATGGACACTTAATGTTTTGAGGCCCTCATGCACGTCTCTATCCAGGGACAACGTGGAGCCTCCCAATTTTTGGCTGCCCTGCCTAAGGGCTATACTATAATACACCCACTTCCTGACAATGGACACTTAATGTTTTGAGGCCGTCATGCACGTCTCTATCCACGGACAACGTGGAGCCTCCCAATTTTTGGCAGCCCTGCCTAAGGGCTATACTATAATACACCCACTTCCTGACAATGGACACTTAATGTTTTGAGGCCCTCATGCACGTCTCTATCCAGGGACAACGTGGAGCCTCCCAATTTTTGGCTGCCCTGCCAAAGGGCTATACTACAATAGACCCACTTCCTTACAATGGGCACTTCAGGTTTACAGGCCATCATGCACGTCTCTATCCAGGGACAACGTGGAGCCTCCCAATTTTTGGCTGCCCTGCCTAAGGGCTATACTACAATAGACCCACTTCCTTACAATGGGCACTTCAGATTTACAGGCCATCATGCACGTCTCTATCCAGGGACAACGTGGAGCCTCCCAATTTTTGGCTGCCCTGCCAAAGGGCTATACTACAATTACCCACTTCCTTACAATGGGCACTTCAGGTTTACAGGCCATCATGCACATCTCTATCCAGGGACAACGTGGAGCCTCCCAATTTTTGGCTGCCCTGCCTAAGGGCTATACTACAATAGACCTACTTCCTTACAATGGGCACTTCAGGTTTACAGGCCATCATGCACGTCTCTATCCAGGGACAACGTGGAGCCTCCCAATTTTTGGCTGCCCTGCCAAAGGGCTATACTACAATAGACCCAATTCCTTACAATGGGCACTTCAGGTTTACAGGCCATCATGCACGTCTCTATCCAGGGACAACGTGGAGCCTCCCAATTTTTGGCTGCCCTGCCAAAAGGGCTATACTACAATAGACCCACTTCCTTACAATGGGCACTTCAGGTTTACAGGCCATCATGCACGTCTCTATCCAGGGACAACGTGGAGCCTCCCAATTTTTGGCTGCCCTGCCTAAGGGCTATACTACAATAGACCCACTTCCTTACAATGGGCACTTCAGGTTTACAGGCCATCATGCACGTCTCTATCCAGGGACAACGTGGAGCCTCCCAAATTTTGGCTGCCCTGCCTAAGGGCTATACTACAATATACCCACTTCCTTACAATGGGCACTTCAGGTTTACAGGCCATCATGCACGTCTCTATCCAGGGACAACGTGGAGCCTCCCAATTTTTGGCTGCCCTGCCAAAGGGCTATACTACAATAGACCCACTTCCTTACAATGGGCACTTCAGGTTTACAGGCCATCATGCACGTCTCTATCCAGGGACAACGTGGAGCCTCCCAATTTTTGGCTGCCCTGCCTAAGGGCTATACTACAATAGACCCACTTCCTTACAATGGGCACTTCAGGTTTACAGGCCATCATGCACGTCTCTATCCAGGGACAACGTGGAGCCTCCCAATTTTTGGCTGCCCTGCCAAAGAGCTATACTACAATAGACCCACTTCCTTACAATGGGCACTTCAGGTTTACAGGCCATCATGCACGTCTCTATCCAGGGACAACGTGGAGCCTCTCAATTTTTGGCTGCCCTGCCTAAGGGCTATACTATAATACACCCACTTCCTGACAATGGACACTTAATGTTTTGAGGCCCTCATGCACGTCTCTATCCAGGGACAACGTGGAGCCTCCCAATTTTTGGCTGCCCTGCCTAAGGGCTATACTATAATACACCCACTTCCTGACAATGGACACTTAATGTTTTGAGCCCCTCATGCACGTCTCTATCCAGGGACAACATGGAGCCTCCCAATTTTTGGCTGCCCTGCCTAAGGGCTATACTATAATACACCCACTTCCTGACAATGGACACTTAATGTTTTGAGGCCCTCATGCACGTCTCTATCCAGGGAAAACGTGGAGCCTCCCAATTTTTGGCTGCCCTGCCTAAGGGCTATACTATAATACACCCACTTCCTGACAATGGACACTTAATGTTTTAAGGCCCTCATGCTCGTCTCTATCCAGGGACAACGTGGAGCCTCCCAATTTTTGGCTGCCCTGCCTAAGGGCTATACTATAATACACCCACTTCCTGACAATGGACACTTAATGTTTTGAGGCCCTCATGCACGTCTCTATCCAGGGACAACGTGGAGCCTCCCAATTTTTGGCTGCCCTGCCTAAGGGCTATACTATAATACACCCACTTCCTGACAATGGACACTTAATGTTTTGAGGCCCTCATGCACGTCTCTATCCAGGGACAACGTGAAGCCTCCCAATTTTTGGCTGCCCTGCCTAAGGGCTATACTATAATACACCCACTTCCTGACAATGGACACTTAATGTTTTGAGGCCCTCATGCACGTCTCTATCCAGGGACAACGTGGAGCCTCCCAATTTTTGGCTGCCCTGCCTAAGGGCTATACTATAATACACCCACTTCCTGACAATGGACACTTAATGTTTTGAGGCACTCATGCACGTCTCTATCCAGGGACAACGTGGAGCCTCCCAATTTTTGGCTGCCCTGCCTAAGGGCTATACTATAATACACCCACTTCCTGACAATGGACACTTAATGTTTTGAGGCCCTCATGCACGTCTCTATCCAGGGACAACGTGGAGCCTCCCAATTTTTGGCTGCCCTGCCTAAGGGCTATACTATAATACACCCACTTCCTGACAATAAACACTTAATGTTTTGAGGCCCTCATGCACGTCTCTATCCAGGGACAACGTGGAGCCTCCCAATTTTTGGCTGCCCTGCCAAAGGGCTATACTACAATAGACCCACTTCCTTACAATGGGCACTTCAGGTTTACAGGCCATCATGCACGTGTCTATCCAGGCACAACGTGGAGCCTCCCAATTTTTGGCTGCCCTGCCTAAGGGCTATACTACAATAGACCCACTTCCTTACAATGGGCACTTCAGGTTTACAGGCCATCATGCACGTCTCTATCCAGGGACAACGTGGAGCCTCCCAATTTTTGGCTGCCCTGCCAAAGGGCTATACTACAATAGACCCACTTCCTTACAATGGGCACTTCAGTTTTACAGGCCCTCATGCACGTCTCTATCCAGGGACAACGTGGAGCCTCCCAATTTTTGGCTGCCCTGCCTAAGGGCTATACTACAATAGACCCACTTCCTTACAATGGGCACTTCAGGTTTACAGGCCATCATGCACGTCTCTATCCAGGGACAACGTGGAGCCTCCCAATTTTTGGCTGCCCTGCCTAAGGGCTATACTACAATAGACCCACTTCCTTACAATGGGCACTTCAGGTTTACAGGCCATCATGCACGTCTCTATCCAGGGACAACGTGGAGCCTCCCAATTTTTGACTGCCCTGCCAAAGGGCTATACTACAATAGACCCACTTCCTTACAATGGGCACTTCAGATTTACAGGCCATCATGCACGTCTCTATCCAGGGACAACGTGGAGCCTCCCAATTTTTGGCTGCCCTGCCAAAGGGCTATACTACAATTACCCACTTCCTTACAATGGGCACTTCAGGTTTACAGGCCATCATGCACGTCTCTATCCAGGGACAACGTGGAGCCTCCCAATTTTTGGCTGCCCTGCCAAAGAGCTATACTACAATAGACCCACTTCCTTACAATGGACACTTCAGGTTTACAGGCCATCATGCACGTCTCTATCCAGGGACAACGTGGAGCCTCTCAATTTTTGGCTGCCCTGCCTAAGGGCTATACTATAATACACCCACTTCCTGACAATGGACACTTAATGTTTTGAGGCCCTCATGCACGTCTCTATCCAGGGACAACGTGGAGCCTCCCAATTTTTGGCTGCCCTGCCTAAGGGCTATACTATAATACACCCACTTCCTGACAATGGACACTTAATGTTTTGAGGCCCTCATGCACGTCTCTATCCAGGGACAACATGGAGCCTCCCAATTTTTGGCTGCCCTGCCTAAGGGCTATACTATAATACACCCACTTCCTGACAATGGACACTTAATGTTTTGAGGCCCTCATGCACGTCTCTATCCAGGGAAAACGTGGAGCCTCCCAATTTTTGGCTGCCCTGCCTAAGGGCTATACTATAATACACCCACTTCCTGACAATGGACACTTAATGTTTTAAGGCCCTCATGCTCGTCTCTATCCAGGGACAACGTGGAGCCTCCCAATTTTTGGCTGCCCTGCCTAAGGGCTATACTATAATACACCCACTTCCTGACAATGGACACTTAATGTTTTGAGGCCCTCATGCACGTCTCTATCCAGGGACAACGTGGAGCCTCCCAATTTTTGGCTGCCCTCCCTAAGGGCTATACTATAATACACCCACTTCCTGACAATAGACACTTAATGTTTTGAGGCCCTCATGCACGTCTCTATCCAGGGACAACGTGGAGCCTCCCAATTTTTGGCTACCCTGCCAAAGGGCTATACTACAATAGACCCACTTCCTTACAATGGGCACTTCAGGTTTACAGGCCATCATGCACGTCTCTATCCAGGGACAACGTGGAGCCTCCCAATTTTTGGCTGCCCTGCCTAAGGGCTATACTACAATAGACCCACTTCCTTACAATGGGCACTTCAGGTTTGCAGGCCATCATGCACGTCTCTATCCAGGGACAACGTGGAGCCTCCCAATTTTTGGCTGCCCTGCCAAAGGGCTATACTACAATAGACCCACTTCCTTACAATGGGTACTTCAGGTTTACAGGCCATCATGCACGTCTCTATCCGGGGACAACGTGGAGCCTCCCAATTTTTGGCTGCCCTGCCAAAGGGCTATACTACAATAGACCCACTTCCTTACAATGGGCACTTCAGGTTTACAGGCCATCATGCACGTCTCTATCCGGGGACAACGTGGAGCCTCCCAATTTTTGGCTGCCCTGCCTAAGGGCCATACTACAATAGACCCACTTCCTTACAATGGGCACTTAAGGTTTACAGGCCATCATGCACATCTCTATCCAGGGACAACGTGGAGCCTCCCAATTTTTGGCTGCCCTGCCTAAGGGCTATACTACAATAGACCCACTTCCTTACAATGGGCACTTCAGGTTTACAGGCCATCATGCACTTCTCTATCCAGGGACAATGTGGAGCCTACCAAATTTTGGCTGCCCTGCCAAAGGGCTATACTACAATAGACCCACTTCCTTACAATGGGCACTTCAGGTTTACAGACCATCATGCACGTCTCTATCCAGGGACAACGTGGAGCCTCCCAATTTTTGGCTGCCCTGCCTAAGGGCTATACTACAATAGACCCACTTCCTTACAATGGGCACTTCAGGTTTACAGGCCCTCATGCACGTCTGTATGCAGGGGCATTGGTGAACCTCACAATTTTGGACTGCCCTGGCAAAGGAAAATACTACAAAGACACACTTCCTCAAAATGGGCACATTAGACTCAGAGGCCTTTATGTATGTCTCTTCTCAGGGACATCGGAGTGCCACACAATGTTTTACGTAAAATCTTTCATGTAATAATCTCAAAAAGTAACATACATTAGCTCTATCTCACTATTGGGTATGTGCCCTTAACATTTCCGCCATGAAAATTCATTTTGGTGTCATTTTTGAAGGTTTTCTGGTGAGTCCGTAAAAATGGCGTAAAACGCGGACAAAATTGTTCACAGCTGTGACTTTTGAGTGATAAATGCTTCAAGGGGTCTTCCCCATGCTGTTGCCATGTCATTTGAGCACTCTTCTGAGACTTTTGTGACATTTTTAGGGTTTCTACATGCTGCCGGGGGTCATTTCAGAAAAATACTCGGGTCTCCCATAGGATAACATTGGGCTCGGTGCTCGGGCCGAGTACACGAGTATCTTGGGATGCTCGGCCCGAGCCTCGAGCACCCGAGCTTTTTAGTACTCGCTCATCACTAGTGTTTACATACATACACCGTGTGCAGAATTATTAGGCAAGTTGTATTTTAGAGGATTTTTTTTTATTATTGATCAACAATTATGTTCTCATCTCAATCAACCCAAAAGACTAGTAAATATCAAAGCTTAATATTTTTGAAAGTTGGAGTGGTTTTTTTTTTAGATATGGCTATCTTAGGAGGATATCTGTTTGTGCAGGTAACTATTACTGTGCAGAATTATTAGCCAACTTAAGAAAAACCAAATATATTCCCATCTCTCTTGTTTATTTTCACCAGGTAAACCAATATAACTGCACAAAATTTAGAAATGAACATTTCTGACATGCAAAAACAAAACCTCAAAAAATTTGTGACCAATATAGCCACTTTTCTTTATGATGACACTCAACAGCCTACTGTCGCGGGCGGAGGAGGGGACGCGGCGCTGTCCCACTGCTCGGGTCCGGCCGCTGCTGCTGCTGCTCGGTGGTGGCTCGAGCGGTGGGCCGGATCCCGGGGACTCGAGCGGCGTTCCTCGCCCGTGAGTGAAAAGGGGAGTTTGATTGTGGGGATTAGATATTGTCTGTGACGCCACCCACGGTTGTGGTGAGATTAGTGACACCACCGCTGCTCTGGATGGGGATCCCGGGAGCGATGACAGGGAGCAGCTTGGATGTTAGTCCTCCCCTCCGTGGGTAGGGGGATTGGTTGTCCCGGGGCCCGGTGAGGGAGTAGGGATGGATGGCAGGCGGGTTACGGGGCCTGGCCAGGTGCAGGGTCGCGGGGGCAGCGCTGTGCCGTACGGCACGGTGGTACTCACTCAGCCAATGATGTACACAGAGTCTCCGGTAAAACAAACGGGTGGATTGATGGGTCCCACAGACGGCTGCGGTGTTTCTCCTCCCGGCAGGTTGATGGTGACTGCCTTTCCCTCCACCTGTGTAGTGTGTACGATTCCAATGGGTTCCCGCCGGTAACCCGCTCCCCAGCTTGGAAGGGTCCTGAAGGAGCCCCTTTTGCCCGCAGGCTCTGGCCCTGGAAACTTTAGCCTTGGCGGTGACTGTGTTTCCCTCTCTCAGTTGGACTGTTGCCTTCTGTCGGGACTTGGCTGCTGGAAAACCCAGGAGGTTCCCTTCGCTAACGGATTTGACAAATTCACGGCAACTCCTAGCCTTGTCGGGGTCCGTAAGCCCCTGCTGGATGGTGCTGGCTTGTCTTTGCGTACTGGTCCGGTACCGCCGGGCCACCACCCGTCCACGGTCCTTACAGCTAGCTCCAATAGGCCACTCCCACAGACGGTCACCACCGTCTGCCAACCTTGCTGTTCCGTCCGGGCCACACACCCGGACCAACTTCAGGCCTCTCAACTGCTACTTCCCTCCTTCCACTTTCACTTCCAAACTCTATCTGCCTTTCCCGCCTCCAGGACTGTGAACTCCTCGGTGGACGGGACCAACCACCTGGCCCACCCCCTGGTGTGGACATCAGCCCCTGGTGTGGACATCAGCCCCTAGAGGAAGGCAACAAGGGTTTTTGTCTGACTTTGGTGTGCCTGACCGGGAGTGTGGGGTGTGTTGGTGTAGTGCTTGTGAGGTCCTGGCTTGCCCAGGGCGCCACATTCCCCCTTAGTAAAAATGCAGACCGTCCGCGGGCTGCCCATCCATCACCGGTTTTATTTTCACAAACTGGAAAAGATTTAAAACGGTAAACAGGTATTACAAGTATATTAACTTCTTCCCACATCAGGAGGCACATTACTTAAACATTGCTAACGGTAACGGCTTCCGCTCTCTCCCACCCACGCAACCTGGCCCTGATGCTGCCCCTAAGCAAATGGCCAGCACCCCATGACCCCAGTCCAGCACAAGTTACCCGAGCGGGTTCTGTCCTTTTCAGGGGACCCACGTCCATGGGGAACCCCTGAAACCCCCGGAGGGTTGCCACCGGTTGCGGTAGTGGCGGGAATGGGCCATCACTTCCCTCCAGGCCCATCCTCCAAATCAACCTCTCTGGAGGCGGTAATGGTAAAGCCAACATTTTTATTTACAGACCACAAGTTCGTGGTTGCCCTGCCAGTTCTCGGGCTTGTCCGTAGTAGTTCCTACGCAGTGGTTTGTAAGGGGTCCCAACGGGGACCAGTTGCCGGCAACGACCGGTGCAAATCAAAGTTTCAATCAGGTAACATCTCGGTAATTATTCACCTATCATTTTCAAAACTTCTAAACGGTACTTTGATGGTCCCAACGGGGACGACTTGCACCGGGGCTCCGCTGCCATCACTGGGATTCTTCGGCGTCGGTCGGGGGAGGGGGCACGGTGAACACCCGGGCCTCTTGGCTGCCCCTAAGCTTTGCATCCAACGCAATTCACCCCCTCTCCCCGCAGTGCCGGGTGTACTGCACCAGGTCTCCCGGCTAGAGTTGAGCGCGGTTCGTGGTTCGAGGTTCTCCAGTTCGCTGCTAGAGTGATTTTGGGGGCTGTTCTAGATGGAACTAGAACTCGAGCTTTTTGCTAAAGCTCGATAGTTCTAGATACGTTCGAGAACGGTTCTAGCAGCAAAAAGACAAGCTAATTACTAGCTGGCTTTCCGCTGTAATAGTGTAAGTCACTCTGTGACTCACACTATTATGAAATTTCAGCGTATAGTGTGCGGGAACAGTGCATTCAGATCACTGCTGCTTGGATAATGGCCATATAAATGGCCATATATATGATAATGGTAATCCCATACACACACACAGCTAAGTGGACTTTTAGCCAGAGAAGCAACGGCATGTGTGATAGGATGTCCATGTCACATGTCCAAGCATTATAAAAACGGACATTTTCCTCCAGCATGCCATTATCTGCCTTCTGCGTCTTGGTGTCAGTCACCACTGGCGTAGCTCCTGTCTCCGATACTGCTGTATACGCTCTATACACAGTGCTATACAGAATAGGGATAGAAGTTTCTTTCAGCCCTTGTAAGGGCTAATACCGGCAGGGTCAGAGCCATAGGTGACAGTCAGGTCCGTGAAAACAGATTTTAACAGCTACACAAGATGACAGCGTCTGTGTAGCTAAGGTCAGGGATTTCTTCGCTGCATTTCCCCATTAGGAGGGATAGAAAGGGAGGCTTCCTTTCCTCTACCCAGACCCACAACCCTGCCAATGTACCCTCCTGCCCTTTGCACACTCAAACTCATTGTTACTAAGCCATTATACTAGCAAACACTAAGTAAACTTAGTGGCATTCTAAAAAGTGGCTGTTGGACTTCCATTAGTGTCCCACTGGTGCAAACATATGTGCAGCACCTCTGCATTGCACACTCAAACTCATTGTTACTAAACCATTATACTAGCAAACACTGAGTAAACTTAGTGGCATCCTAAAAGTGGCTGTTGGACTTCCATTAGTGTCCCACTGGTGCAAACCTATGTGCAGTACCTCTGCATTGCACACTCAAACTCATTGTTACTAAGCCATTATACTAGCAAACACTGAGTAAACTTAGTGGCATCCTAAAAGTGGCTGTTGGACTTCCATTAGTGTCCCACTGGTGCAAACCTATGTGCAGCACCTCTGCATTGCACACTCAAACTCATTGTTACTAAGCCATTATACTAGCAAACACTGAGTAAACTTAGTGGCATTCTAAAAGTGGCTGATGGACTTCCATTAGTGTCCCACTGGTGCAAACCTATGTACAGCACCTCTGCATTGCACACTCAAACTCATTGGTACTAAGCCATTATACTAGCAAACACTGAGTAAACTTAGTGGCATCCTAAAAGTGGCTGTTGGACTTCCATTAGTGTCCCACTGGTGCAAAGCTATTTGCAGCACCACTGCATTGCACACTCAAACTCATTGTTACTAAGCCATTATACTAGCAAACACTGAGTAAACTTAGTGGCATCCTAAAAGTGGCTGTTGGACTTCCATTAGTGTCCCACTGGTGCAAACCTATGTGCAGCACCTCTGCATTGCATACTCAAACTCATTGTTACTAAGCCATTATACTAGCAAACACTGAGTAAACTTAGTGGCATCCTAAAAGTGGCTGTTGGACTTCCATTAGTGTCCCACTGGTGCAAACCTATGTGCAGCACCTCTGCATTGCACACTCAAACTCATTGTTACTAAGCCATTATACTAGCAAACACTCAGTAAACTTAGTGGCATCCTGAAAGTGGCTGTTGGACTTCCATTAGTGTCCCACTGGTGCAAAGCTATTTGCAGCACCACTGCATTGCACACTCAAACTCATTGTTACTAATCCATTATACTAGCAAACACTGAGTAAACTTAGTGGCATCCTAAAAGTGGCTGTTGGACTTCCATTAGTGTCCCACTGGTGCAAAGCTATTTGCAGCACCACTGCATTGCACACTCAAACTCATTGTTACTAAGCCATTATACTAGCAAACACTGAGTAAACTTAGTGGCATCCTAAAAGTGGCTGTTGGACTTCCATTAGTGTCCCACTGGTGCAAACCTATGTGCAGTACCTCTGAATTGCACACTCAAACTCATTTTTACTAAGCCATTATACTAGCAAACACTGAGTAAACTTAGTGGCATCCTAAAAGTGGCTGTTGGACTTCCATTAGTGTCCCACTGGTGCAAACCTATGAGCAGTACCTCTGCATTGCACACTCAAACTCATTTTTACTAAGCCATTATACTAGCAAACACTGAGTAAACTTAGTGGCATCCTAAAAGTGGCTGTTGGACTTCCATTAGTGTCCCACTGGTGCAAACCTATGTGCAGTACCTCTGCATTGCACACTCAAACTCATTTTTACTAAGCCATTATACTAGCAAACACTGAGTAAACTTAGTGGCATCCTAAAAGTGGCTGTTGGACTTCCATTAGTGTCCCACTGGTGCAAACCTATGTGCAGCACCTCTGCATTGCATACTCAAACTCATTGTTACTAAGCCATTATACTAGCAAACACTGAGTAAACTTAGTGGCATCCTAAAAGTGGCTGTTGGACTTCCATTAGTGTCCCACTGGTGCAAACCTATGTGCAGCACCTCTGCATTGCACACTCAAACTCATTGTTACTAAGCCATTATACTAGCAAACACTGAGTAAACTTAGTGGCATTCTAAAAGTGGCTGATGGAATTCCATTAGTGTCCCACTGGTGCAAACCTATGTGCAGCACCTCTGCATTGCACACTCAAACTCATTGTTACTAAGGCATTATACTAGCAAACACTGAGTAAACTTAGTGGCATCCTAAAAGTGGCTGTTGGACTTCCATTAGTGTCCCACTGGTGCAAAGCTATTTGCAGCACCACTGCATTGCACACTGAAACTCATTGTTACTAAGCCATTATACTAGCAAACACTGAGTAAACTTAGTGGCATCCTAAAAGTGGCTGTTGGACTTCCATTAGTGTCCCACTGGTGCAAACCTATGTGCAGCACCTCTGCATTGCATACTCAAACTCATTGTTACTAAGCCATTATACTAGCAAACACTGAGTAAACTTAGTGGCATCCTAAAAGTGGCTGTTGGACTTCCATTAGTGTCCCACTGGTGAAAACCTATGTGCAGCACCTCTGCATTGCACACTCAAACTCATTGTTACTAAGCCATTATACTAGCAAACACTCAGTAAACTTAGTGGCATCCTAAAAGTGGCTGTTGGACTTCCATTAGTGTCCCACTGGTGCAAACCTATGTGCAGTACCTCTGAATTGCACACTCAAACTCATTTTTACTAAGCCATTATACTAGCAAACACTGAGTAAACTTAGTGGCATCCTAAAAGTGGCTGTTGGACTTCCATTAGTGTCCCACTGGTGCAAACCTATGTGCAGTACCTCTGCATTGCACACTCAAACTCATTTTTACTAAGCCATTATACTAGCAAACACTGAGTAAACTTAGTGGCATCCTAAAAGTGGCTGTTGGACTTCCATTAGTGTCCCACTGGTGCAAACCTATGTGCAGTACCTCTGCATTGCACACTCAAACTCATTTTTACTAAGCCATTATACTAGCAAACACTGAGTAAACTTAGTGGCATCCTAAAAGTGGCTGTTGGACTTCCATTAGTGTCCCACTGGTGCAAACCTATGTGCAGCACCTCTGCATTGCACACTCAAACTCATTGTTACTAAGCCATTATACTAGCAAACACTGAGTAAACTTAGTGGCATTCTAAAAGTGGCTGATGGACTTCCATTAGTGTCCCACTGGTGCAAACCTATGTGCAGCACCTCTGCATTGCACACTCAAACTCATTTTTACTAAGCCATTATACTAGCAAACACTGAGTAAACTTAGTGGCATCCTAAAAGTGGCTGTTGGACTTCCATTAGTGTCCCACTGGTGCAAAGCTATTTGCAGCACCACTGCATTGCACACTCAAACTCATTTTTACTAAGCCATTATACTAGCAAACACTAAGTAAACTTAGTGGCATCCTAAAAATGGCTGTTGGACTTCCATTAGTGTCCCACTGGTGCAAACCTATGTGCAGCACCTCTGCATTGCATACTCAAACTCATTGTTACTAAGCCATTATACTAGCAAACACTGAGTAAACTTAGTGGCATCCTAAAAGTGGCTGTTGGACTTCCATTAGTGTCCCACTGGTGCAAACCTATGTGCAGCACCTCTGCATTGCACACTCAAACTCATTGTTACTAAGCCATTATACTAGCAAACACTGAGTAAACTTAGTGGCATCCTAAAAGTGGCTGTTGGACTTCCATTAGTGTCCCACTGGTGCAAAGCTATTTGCAGCACCACTGCATTGCACACTCAAACTCATTGTTACTAAGCCATTATACTAGCAAACACTGAGTAAACTTAGTGGCATCCTAAAAGTGGCTGTTGGACTTCCATTAGTGTCCCACTGGTGCAAACCTATGTGCAGCACCTCTGCATTGCATACTCAAACTCATTGTTACTAAGCCATTATACTAGCAAACACTGAGTAAACTTAGTGGCATCCTAAAAGTGGCTGTTGGACTTCCATTAGTGTCCCACTGGTGCAAACCTATGTGCAGCACCTCTGCATTGCACACTAAAACTCATTGTTACTAAGCCATTATACTAGCAAACACTCAGTAAACTTAGTGGCATCCTAAAAGTGGCTGTTGGACTTCCATTAGTGTCCCACTGGTGCAAAGCTATTTGCAGCACCACTGCATTGCACACTCAAACTCATTGTTACTAAGCCATTATACTAGCAAACACTGAGTAAACTTAGTGGCATCCTAAAAGTGGCTGTTGGACTTCCATTAGTGTCCCACTAGTGCAAAGCTATTTGCAGCACCACTGCATTGCACACTCAAACTCATTGTTACTAAGATATTATACTAGCAAACACTGAGTAAACTTAGTGGCATCCTAAAAGTGGCTGTTTGACTTCCATTAGTGTCCCACTGGTGCAAACCTATGTGCAGTACCTCTGCATTGCACACTCAAACTCATTGTTACTAAGCCATTATACTAGCAAACACTGAGTAAACTTAGTGGCATCCTAAAAGTAGCTGTTGGACTTCCATTAGTGTCCCACTGGTGCAAACCTATGTGCAGCACCTCTGCATTGCACACTCAAACTCATTGTTACTAAGCCATTATACTAGCAAACACTGAGTAAACTTTGTGGCATCCTAAAAGTGGCTGTTGGACTTCCATTAGTGTCCCACTGGTGCAAACCTATGTGCAGCACCTCTGCATTGCACACTCAAACTCATTTTTACTAAGCCATTATACTAGCAAACACTGAGTAAACTTAGTGGCATCCTAAAAATGGCTGTTGGACTTCCATTAGTGTCCCACTGGTGCAAACCTATGTGCAGCACCTCTGCATTGCATACTCAAACTCATTGTTACTAAGCCATTATACTAGCAAACACTGAGTAAACTTAGTGGCATCCTAAAAGTGGCTGTTGGACTTCCATTAGTGTCCCACTGGTGCAAACCTATGTGCAGCACCTCTGCATTGCACACTCAAACTCATTGTTACTAAGCCATTATACTAGCAAACACTGAGTAAACTTAGTGGCATCCTAAAAGTGGCTGTTGGACTTCCATTAGTGTCCCACTGGTGCAAAGCTATTTGCAGCACCACTGCATTGCACACTCAAACTCATTGTTACTAAGCCATTATACTAGCAAACACTGAGTAAACTTAGTGGCATCCTAAAAGTGGCTGTTGGACTTCCATTAGTGTCCCACTGGTGCAAACCTATGTGCAGCACCTCTGCATTGCATACTCAAACTCATTGTTACTAAGCCATTATACTAGCAAACACTGAGTAAACTTAGTGGCATCCTAAAAGTGGCTGTTGGACTTCCATTAGTGTCCCACTGGTGCAAACCTATGTGCAGCACCTCTGCATTGCACACTAAAACTCATTGTTACTAAGCCATTATACTAGCAAACACTCAGTAAACTTAGTGGCATCCTAAAAGTGGCTGTTGGACTTCCATTAGTGTCCCACTGGTGCAAAGCTATTTGCAGCACCACTGCATTGCACACTCAAACTCATTGTTACTAAGCCATTATACTAGCAAACACTGAGTAAACTTAGTGGCATCCTAAAAGTGGCTGTTGGACTTCCATTAGTGTCCCACTGGTGCAAAGCTATTTGCAGCACCACTGCATTGCACACTCAAACTCATTGTTACTAAGATATTATACTAGCAAACACTGAGTAAACTTAGTGGCATCCTAAAAGTGGCTGTTTGACTTCCATTAGTGTCCCACTGGTGCAAACCTATGTGCAGTACCTCTGCATTGCACACTCAAACTCATTGTTACTAAGCCATTATACTAGCAAACACTGAGTAAACTTAGTGGCATCCTAAAAGTAGCTGTTGGACTTCCATTAGTGTCCCACTGGTGCAAACCTATGTGCAGCACCTCTGCATTGCACACTCAAACTCATTGTTACTAAGCCATTATACTAGCAAACACTGAGTAAACTTAGTGGCATCCTAAAAGTGGCTGTTGGACTTCCATTAGTGTCCCACTGGTGCAAAGCTATTTGCAGCACCACTGCATTGCACACTCAAACTCATTGTTACTAAGCCATTATACTAGCAAACACTGAGTAAACTTAGTGGCATCCTAAAAGTGGCTGTTGGACTTCCATTAGTGTCCCACTGGTGCAAACCTATGTGCAGCACCTCGGCATTGCATACTCAAACTCATTGTTACTAAGCCATTATACTAGCAAACACTGAGTAAACTTAGTGGCATCCTAAAAGTGGCTGTTGGACTTCCATTAGTGTCCCACTGGTGCAAACCTATGTGCAGCACCTCTGCATTGCACACTCAAACTCATTGTTACTAAGCCATTATACTAGCAAACACTCAGTAAACTTAGTGGCATCCTAAAAGTGGCTGTTGGACTTCCATTAGTGTCCCACTGGTGCAAAACTATTTGCAGCACGACTGTATTGCACACTCAAACTCATTGTTACTAAGCCATTATACTAGCAAACACTGAGTAAACTTAGTGGCATCCTAAAAGTGGCTGTTGGACTTCCATTAGTGTCCCACTGGTGCAAACCTATGTGCAGCACCTCTGCATTGCAGACTCCAACTCATTGTTACTAAGCCATTATACTAGCAAACACTGAGTAAACTTAGTGGCATCCTAAAAGTGGCTGTTGGACTTCCATTAGTGTCCCACTGGTGCAAACCTATGTGCAGCACCTCTGCATTGCACATTCAAACTCATTGTTACTAAGCCATTATACTAGCAAACACTGAGTAAACTTAGTGGCATCCTAAAAGTGGCTGTTGGACGTCCATTAGTGTCCCACTGGTGCAAAGCTATTTGCAGCACCACTGCATTGCACACTCAAACTCTTTGTTACTAAGCCATTATACTAGCAAACACTGAGTAAACTTAGTGGCATCCTAAAAGTGGCTGTTGGACTTCCATTAGTGTCCCACTGGTGCAAACCTATGTGCAGCACCTCTGCATTGCACACTCAAACTTATTGTTACTAAGCCATTATACTAGCAAACACTGAGTAAACTTAGTGGCATCCTAAAAGTGGCTGTTGGACTTCCATTAGTGTCCCACTGGTGCAAAGCTATTTGCAGCACCACTGCATTGCACACTCAAACTCATTGTTACTAAGCCATTATACTAGCAAACACTGAGTAAACTTAGTGGCATCCTAAAAGTGGCTGTTGGACTTCCATTAGTGTCCCACTGGTGCAAAGCTATTTGCAGCACCACTGCATTGCACACTCAAACTCATTGTTACTAAGCCATTATACTAGCAAACACTGAGTAAACTTAGTGGCATCCTAAAAGTGGCTGCTGGACTTCCATTAGTGTCCCACTGGTGCAAACCTATGTGCAGCACCTCTGCATTGCACACTCAAACTCATTGTTACTAAGCCATTATACTAGCAAACACTGAGTAAACTTAGTGGCATTCTAAAAGTGGCTGTTGGACTTCCATTAGTGTCCCACTGGTGCAAACCTATGTGCAGCACCTCTGCATTGCACACTCAAACTCATTGTTCCTAAGCCATTATACTAGCAAACACTGAGTAAACTTAGTGGCATTCTAAAAGTGGCTGTTGGACTTCCATTAGTGTCCCACTGGTGCAAAGCTATTTGCAGCACCTCTGCATTGCACACTCAAACTCATTGTTACTAAGCCATTATACTAGCAAACTATGCTGCCAGTTTAAGGGCCGTAGTTGCATTGTCAGGATTAGTTATTGTTGTTTATTCTGCTGTTAATAAAGATAGACCACCGCTGCAATCTACAACACCTCTCAATTTTTAATACCACATTTTAAGTGCACAATCTTGTCGCAATCAAAATGAGTGGCAAATTGACAGATGTTGGTGGAAAGGGGAAGAGGCGTGTTGGAAAAGGAAAAAAAGGGTTTGTCCGTGGGGAAGGTTGCAAAGCTCCATTAACATCTGCTGAAGATAGACCATCTACCAGCAAAAGTAAGATGTCTACTACTTACCGTGGACAATCCGATGTGTTCCCTTTTTTACGGACACGAACAACTGGAACAAAGGTAGATGATGGCCAAAAAAAGAAAATGCTTGAATGGATCTCAAGTGGTCCAACAAGTGCCCTCTCCTCCACCTCAACTACCGCATCCAAAAAACACCAGTCCTCTGAGTTGTCATCCCAATCACACTTGCCTTTCCCCAGCTGTGAAGTCTCCATCCGCCCTGCACAGTATGGTGGAACTGAGATGGCTGAGTCTGCAGAGCTGTTCAGTCACACTATAGCCTGGGAATCAGAGGTCTGCTCCCAAGCTACAGTGAGTACAGACCAGGAAATGGTCTGCAGTGATGCCCAGAACCTTTGTGACTCAGATTCAGGCCGTGATGACCAAGTTTCTGAGCATAATGTTGACCCTTATTCACAAACTGAAGCACCTGTTGTAATAGACAATGAGGAACATACTGATTACGATGAGACGCAGATACCAGATTAGGATGACAACTTAAATATTCGGGCAGGGCAAGAAGAGGCTCGGTCTAAGGGTGAGGGGATTGCAAACACAACAATTGATGAGGAAGTTCTAGATCCCACCTACTGTCAACCTACAGTCAGGCCCTCGAGGAGGTCAACAGAGACGGTGGAGGAGGATGCAACTGACGACGAAGTTACCTTGCGCCTTCCTGGACAGAGTCGGAGTACTGGCAGCACGTCTACAACTGCATCCTCAGCCACCACTGTGCCTCTGAGCACTAGTCGGGGTGGATCAGCAGGTCGCATGCCCTCTAAGCCTTGCCTAGCCTGGTCCTTTTTTGACATAGCAAAAGATCGCCCAAATTATGTGATCTGTAAAATTTGTCGTGATTCTGTTAGTAGAGGGCAAAACCTCCGCAGTTTGACAACTTCTTCCATGAATCGTCACATGAATAAATATCATATGTCCCAGTGGGAAGCTCAACGTGCTGCAATGCGGCCTAGCGGAGCGAACCATACACCACCTGCCCCTTCCAGTGCATCCGCACGCTCTTCATCTTTTAGGACTGTGGGGACAGCTGTCACCCCTGGTTTTCCACGCACAACTTCCACCACTGTAACCGCAACAGGCAGTTTGCTTGGTAGGTCATCAGTTGGTTTGGAAGGGGAAACAAGTGCGTGTGTACAGCTCTCTCAGACATCAATAGCACCAACGTTGGATGAAGGCAACATCATGTCTCCGCCTGCACTTTCCTCACAAACCTGCATTTTTCCAGGGACACCCTACTCTACACCGTCTACACACAGCAGCCAGATCTCTGTCCCTCAGATGTGGACAAATAAATGGCCATTTCCTGCGACCCATGACAAAGCTAAGAGGTTGACTTTATCCCTTTATAAGCTCTTGGCTACCGAAATGCTGCCTTTCCGCCTGGTGGACACACAGGATTTTAGAGACCTTATGTCTGTCGCTGTGCCCCAGTACCACATGCCCAGTCGCCACTACTTCTCTAAGAAAGGTGTGCCCGCGCTACACCAGCATGTCGCAGACAACATCACCGCTTCCTTGAGAAACTCTGTGTGTGAGCGGGTGTATTTCACCACCGATACTTAAACCAGTAACCATGGACAGGGACGTTACATGTCGCTGCCTGGGCACTGGGTAAATATGGTAATAGATGGTGAAGGGTCTGCTGCACAAGTTTTGCCGTCCCCACGACTTGTGTGTCAATCCTCTGTCTGTCCAAGTTCCGCCACTGCTTCTGCCTCCTCCACCTCATCTGGGTCCTCCACCTCCTCCCCAACCCTGCCTGGTCAGGCCACCAGCATTCTCACTGCGCAGAATGAATCACGCACCCCTCATTACTATGCTGGCAGCAACGGCATCAGGCGGTCTTTAGCTTGACATGTCTTGGAAATAGGAGTCACACAGCGGATGAGTTGTGGGTAGCTCTGGAGACTGAGTTTAATAAATGGTTGTCTCCACTCAACCTGCAGCCTGGTAAGGCCGTGTGCGACAATGCTGCAAACCTGGGTGCGGCCCTTCGCCTGGGCAAGGTGACACACGTGCCTTGTATGGCTCACGTGTTGAACCTTGTTGTCCAGCAATTTTTAACACACTATCCCGGCTTAGATGGCCTTCTGAACAGGGCACGAAAACTGTCTGCTCACTTCCGCCGTTCAACCACCGCTGCTGAGCAACTTGCATCGCTCCAGATGTCTTTCGGCCTGCCGGTTCATCGCCTGAAATGCGATGTGGCGACACGCTGGAATTCGACTCTCCACATGTTACAGCGACTGTGGCAGCACCGCCGAGCCCTGGTGCAATACGTCATGACGTATAGCTTGGGCCAACAAGATGCAGAGGTGGGGCAGATCACCCTGATGGAGTGATCTCAGATCAAGGACCTATGCACCATTCTGCACAGTTTCGACATGGCGACGAATATGTTTAGCGCTGACAATGCCATTATCAGCATGACAATTCCAGTCATTTACATGCTGGAGCACATGCTAAACACTATTCGGAGTCAAGGGGTGGGACAACAGGAAGGGGAGGAACTACAGGAGGATTCATATGCGCAAGACACAACAACATCACCAAGGTCCAGACGTTCATCATCACCAACACGACAGGCATGGGACCATGGGGGACAGGGATCAACAAGGGCGCATGGTAGCATGCGAAATGTTGAGGAAGGTGCAGGAGAACATGAAGAAATGAGGGGATGAACTGTCCATGGACATGGAAGACTCAGCGGATGAGGGAGACCTTGGTCAAATTTCAGTTGAAAGAGGTTGGGAAGAGATGTCAGAGGAAGAAAGAACGGTTAGCACCTCTATGCCACAAACACAGCGTGGACTTGGTCCGCATGGCTGCGCAAGACACATGAGTGCCTTCTTGCTGCACTACCTCCAACATGACCCTCGTATTGTCAAAATTAGAAGTGATGATGACTACTGGCTTGCCACACTATTAGATCCCCGGTACAAGTCCACATTTTGTGACATAATTCCAGCCATAGAAAGGGACGCACGTATGCAGGAGTATCAGCAGAAGCTGTTACTTGATCTTAGCTCGGCTTTTCCACCAAACAACCGTGCAGGTGCAGGGAGTGAATCTCCTAGTTGTAACTTGACAAACATGGGACGGTCTCGTCATCTTCAACAGTCTACCCGTACCAGTATCACCATATCTGGTGCTGGTAACAGCAATTTTATTGAATCTTTTCATAATTTTTTTAGACCCTCCTTTGCAAGGCCACCAGAGACAACAAGTCTGACACATAGTCAACGGCTGGAGAGGATGATACAGGAGTATCTCCAAATGAACATCAATCAAATGGAGCCTTGCTCATTTTGGGCTTCAAATCTTGAAAAATGGCCAGAGCTATCCACTTACGCCTTGGAGATTTTGTCGTGTCCAGCTGCCAG
Organism: Anomaloglossus baeobatrachus; assembly: GCF_048569485.1. Taxonomy (NCBI): domain Eukaryota; kingdom Metazoa; phylum Chordata; class Amphibia; order Anura; family Aromobatidae; genus Anomaloglossus; species Anomaloglossus baeobatrachus. The sequence continues at coordinate 383,024,456 of NC_134358.1, forward strand.
CGTTGTCTCTGAACGTGTCTTCAGTGCTGCTGGGTGTGTGCTGACAGATAAGCGCACGCGTCTGTCCAGTGACAATGTGGACAGACTAACGTTCATCAAAATGAACAAGTCATGGATCCACAAGGAATTTACTACCCCTGTGTCATCCTGGGGAGAGTAAATGCTTCTGTATTTTGAATGTGCTTGATGCAAATCTAGCTGTGAAGTGTTCAACTAGGGCACAAGTGCTGCCACTGATGGGGTGTCTGTGTGGCCCAATTTTTGGAAAAAAGGGAGACTTCGCTTGGAGTAACCCTTGCTTACATGGTTTTTAAAAATGATCCAAGATGCACAGAGCTGGGATCAGGAAAGACTTTGCTACCTACCCCGGTGTCATCCTGGGGACGGTTAAGTATGGCGTATTTTTGAATGTGCTTGATGCAAATCTAGCTGTGAAGTGTACAACTGGGGCACAAGTGCTGCCACTGAAGGGGTGGGTGTGTGTGGGGCCCAATTTTTGGAAAAAAGAGAGACTCCACTTGGAGTCACCTTGCGGTGTTTTACATGATTTTAGAAGGGCGTGCCATGCCTATATCTGTGTCTCCTTCTCTTTTTCCTTGTCCTGCTCTTTTGTTTTCGCATGAGTATATGTCCTTGTCACTTTCCCATGTGTTTTTGTGTTGTGTTGTGAGTTGTTTGTCACCTTTTGGACACCTTTGAGGGTGTTTTCTAGGTGTTTTTATGTGTTTGTGATTGCCTGCCATTGTTTCCTGTGCAGTTCGAGTGGTTCGTCTAACGTTCACCGAACCGCACTCGAACGAGACCTCCGTTCGGTGAACCGAACTTGAGCCGAACCGCGACTGGTTCGCTCATGTCTACTCCCGGCATCAGGTTGCGGCCTGGGTGCTCCTCCGGCAGGTGGGCAATGACATCCCGCCGGGCTATAAAGACTTCGGCCTCCAGGCACAGCTCATAAATAAAGCCATAGCCCCGGCAGACATCAAACCGCTTCACCTGCCCTTCATACAGGGGGCCCCGGACACGGAAGGTCGCTTGCCGGAGGCTCTCTTTTTCCCGGATCGTGCGGGTCACCAACTCTGCCTTCTTTCTCTCCCTTTCTGCGATCTCCGGGCCCAGCGGTGTTGGCTCCCTGTCCCAATACGGGGCTGCTGCGAGCTCCGGCGCACGGGTTGGGCCCCGCGAGACCTTCTGGACACTGCTTACCACTGGCGATCTGGGTGGAAGGTCCCGCGGTGACTTGGCCTGGGGTGCTGCCTTGCAGCGGCAACCCGGCTCAACCTCAGCCGAGGTGTGGGGGATGGGCACAAGGGTCCTCTTCCGCCAGGCCTCCTGCACGGAGTGGCTTGTCGGCTCCGGTTTGGGGGAAGTCTCCGCAGATGCCTCCGGTTCAGGCTTTGGCACCTTCCATGGAAGCAGTTCCAATCGGTCGCGGGCTCCAGCTGCAGGCCGATCCGCCTGGGGAGACGTGCGGGGCGGGCCTAGTGGCGGGGGCGCTGCGGCCAATATGGGTAGCGGGGGAGGTAGCTGGGCGAGCGGGTGTGGACCGGGTCCCTCGGCCGCGATGACCGACCCACTAGGGGCAAAGGGGCGTGGGTCATTCTCCCTCCCTTCCGAAACTACCTCTTCCTCACGTCTCCGCATGGTCGCCACAACCTCCGCCATGTCGGCCTCCCACTCCTCCAGGAGGAGCTGCATCTTGACCTGTAGCCGTTGTTGGAACTGAGCGGTCGGGATCTACACCCACGCCGTGGTTCCAGGCGCGGGGGCTATGGTGCTGCGGGACGGCATGAACATGGCTCTGGTGTCCTCTTCCAGGAACCAGCAACAAGATGGGCGCAGGGTCCTGGCGTCCTTGCTTTTATAGCCGTGCGCTACATGCGGCCCGACGCCATCAGTCCCCCTTAGTCTCTTTCCGGCTCCTCCTCTACAGGGGCGGGGTTTAGGCCTTCGCGCCTCCACTGCTCGAGGAGATGCTCGAGCGGGAATTTTTCGCGCCCAAGATGGCGGCTTCTCCAAATTTTCGTCTGGACACCTCCGGCGGTCACAAGGCGCACCTCTACCAGACAGCAGAGCGGTAAGATCCTGTTCGTGACGCCAAGTTGTCGCGGTCGGAGGAAGGGACACGGCGCTCTCCCACTGCTCGGGTCTGGCCGCTGCTGCTGCGGCTGCTGCTCGGTGGTGGATCGAGCGGTGGGCCGGATCCCGGGGACTCGAGCGGCGTTCCTCGCCTGTGAGTGAAAAGGGGAGTTTGATTGTGGGGATTAGATATTGTCCGTGATGCCACCCACAGTTGTGGTGAGATTGGTGACACCACCGCTGCTCTGGACGGGGATCCCGGGAGTGATGACAGGGAGCAGCTTGGATGTTAGTCCTTCCCTCCGTGGGTAGGAGGATTGGTTGTCCTGGGGCCCGGTGAGGGAGTAGGGATGGATGGCAGGTGGGTTACGGGGCCTGGCCAAGTGCAGGGTCGCGGGGGCAGCGCTGTGCCACACGGCACGGTGGTACTCACTCAGCCAATGATGTACACAGAGTCTCCGGTAAAACAAACGGCTGGATGGACGGGTCCCGCAGATGGCTGCGATGTTTCTCCTCCCGGCAGGTTGATGGTGACTGCCTTTCCCTGCACCTGTGTAGTGTGTACGGTTCCAATGGGTTCCCACCGGTAACCCGCTCCCCAGCTTGGAAGGGTGCTGAAGGAGCCCCTTTTGCCCGCAGGCTCTGGCCCTGGAAACTTTAGCCTTGGCGGTGACTGTGTTTCCCTCTCTCGGTTGGACTGTTGCCTTCTGTCGGGACTTGGCTGCTGGGAAACCCAGGAGGTTCCCTTCGCTAACGGATTTGACAAATTCATGGCAACTCCTAGCCTTGTCGGGGTCCGTAAGCCCCTGCCGGACTGTGCTGGCTTCTCGTTGCGTACCGGTCCGGTACCGCCGGGCCACCGCCCGTCCACGGTCCTTACGGCTAGCTCCAATTGGCCACTCCTGCAGACGGTCACCACCGTCTGCCAACCTTGCTGTTCCGTCCGGGCCACACACCCGGACCAACTTCAGGCCTCTCAACTGCTACTTCCCTCCTTCCACTTTCACTTCCAAACTCTATCTGCCTTTCCCGCCTCCAGGACTGTGAACTCCTCGGTGGGCGGGACCAACCACCTGGCCCACCCCCTGGTGTGGACATCAACCCCTGGAGGAAGGCAACAAGGGTTTTTGTCTGACTTTGGTGTGCCTGACTGGGAGTGTGGGGTGTGTTGGTGTAGTGCTTGTGACGTCCTGGCTTTCCCAGGGCGCCACACTACCATCCATAGATTCTGTCAGTTGCTTGATCTGTTTACGATCAACATTGCATGCAGCAGCCACCACAGCCTCCCAGACACTGTTCCGAGAGGTGTACTGTTTTCCCTCCTTGTAGATTTCACATTTTATGAGGGATCACAGGTTCTCTATGGGGTTCAGATCAGGTGATCAAAGGGGCCATGTCATTAGTTTTTCCTATTTGAGACCTTTACTGGCCAGTAACTCCGCTCCAGCATGTGGAGCATTGTCCTGCATGAAAATTATGTTTTTCTTGAACAATACCAACTTCCTTCTGTACCTTTGCTTGAAGAAGTTGTTCGAAGGTCTAGTCCCTGAAATTTTGGGGGCAAAAGTTGAAGAATTCAAGATGGCCAAAACTTTTGGGGGCATTTGCGGGGTCCCCGTTTGTGGCGAATTCGCGAGCTGAGTGACAAAACTTAAGAAGCACGTAGGTGTAATAGGTCTGGTTCCGGAAATTTTGGGGGCAAAACTTGAAAAACTCAAAATGGCCAAAATCTTTTGGGGGCGTTTGTGGGGTCCCCGTTTGTGGCAAATTCACACACAGGGTCTTGAATTGTCTGTCTCAGTGAACTGATCGTAACAAGGCCTTTCATGAGTAACTCAGAGTCACGGTTTGGCAGATATTGAGGATTTGCATATGAAGTCAAAATTTTCAAAGCCACGCCCACAGGAAACTGAAGGCACGACCGATTTGCAACTTGGCCCATTATTCAACAAGACCCAGGGGTACCATCTGCTGGAACCGTAAGGCCCCATTTTGCTTCGTTTAGGGAAAAAAAGTTTGTTGAGTACATACCAGATTGAATGTTTAGGGGCGTGGCTTCCCGTGCGATGACGGAAAATTTAAAAAATCACCTGCACCGCATAGGGGTGGGTCCCAGAGAAGCACCACAGGGGTTTCGAAGGTCTAGTCCCTGAAATTTTGGGGGCAAAAGTTGAAGAATTCAAGATGGCCAAAACTTTTGGGGGCATTTGCGGGGTCCCCGTTTGTGGCGAATTCGCGAGCTGAGTGTCGAATCATCCGGCTCAGCAAACCGGTCGTAATGAAGCCTTACATGAGCAAATTGGAGTCACGGTTTAGCAGATATTAGGGATTCGCATATAAGGCCAAAATTCGCAAAGCCACGCCCCTAGGGAACCGAAGGTGCGACCGATTCGCAACTTGGCCAGTTTTTCGCCAAGACCCAGGGGTACCATCTGCTGGAGCCGGAAGACCCCGTTTCGCTTCCTTTAGGGGAAAAAAGTTTGGCGAAGACACCCCAGATTGAACGTTTAGGGGCGTGGCTTCCCGTGCGATGGCGGCAAACTGAAAAAAACACCTGGGCCGCATAGAGGTGGGTCCCAGACACACACCACAGCGGTTTTGGGGGTTTGCTGCTTTCGGTTCCGAAATCACCTACGACAAGCTGCTGAGCTTCACTCCATCCCCAACCCGAAAAGGTCCCACAAGTTCATCTTTGATGATACCAGCCCACACCAGTACCCCACCTCCACCTTGCTCGCATCTGAGTCGGAGTGGAGCTCTCTGCCATTTATTGATCCAGAATGTGGCCCATCCATCTGGCCCATCAAGAGTCACTCTCATTTCTTCAGTCCATAAAACCTTTGAAAAATCAGTTCTAAGATATTTCTTGGCCCAGTCTTGACGTTTTATCTTATGTTTCTTGTTCAAAGGTGGTCATTTTTCAGCCTTCCTTACCTTGGCTATGTCCCTGAGTATGGCACACCTTGTGCTTTTTGATACTCCAGTAATGTTGCAGCTCTGAAATATGGCCAATCTGGTGGCAAATGGCATCTTAGCAGCTTCACGCTTGATTTTCCTCAATTCATGGGCAGTTATTTTGAGCCTTTTTTGCCCGACACGCTTCTTGCGACCCTGTTGGCTATTTTCCATGAAACGCTTGATTGTTCGGTGATCCTGCTTCAAACGTTTGGCAATTTCAAGACTGCTGCAAGACATCTCACAATTTTGGACTTTTCAGAGCCCGTCAAATCTCTCTTCTCACCGATTTTGCCAGAGGAAAGGAAGTTGCCTAATAAGTATGCGCCTCTTATATAGGGTGTTCGTGTCATTACACCACACCCCTCCTCATTACAGAGATGCACATTACCTGATTTAATTAATTGGTATTTGGCTCTCAAGCCTATACAGCTTGGAGTAGGACAACATGTATATAAAGTATCATGTGATCAAAATACTCATTTGCCTAATAATGCTGCACACAGTGTATAGATTGGTATATGTCCCTTTGTAATCCTATGAGCAAAGTATTAAAGGGGTATAAATGGATAGAGATGCCCCAGATATAACCAAGGCACAAAGGGTTAATTTGGATATAAATATCAAATGTGTAAAAAGTGATTACTGCCTACAGAATGCTAGTCAAGGAATTTAAGCCTAGTGCATAAGACAGGTAAATTGCAGCACTGTAGAAAAAGATGGTGAGTATTTAACCCTGGTGTTCTGTTCACATTTACTATACACTTGTACTGTTTCGGGTCAATATGACCCAACCTATTAAAATCTTGAATTTTAGCTACAGTAAGTGTTTTTTTTAATACATATTTCATTAATAAACTGTATGTGAACATGGTTAGTCATAAACAAATGAAAAATGAAATTAAAACTTAATTTTTATTTATTTCAGAAAAAGGTTACACGAGCTGTTTGCAACTATGTTTGCTTGATAGCATTTTCACACAAATAAACATGCTTAGATTTCTATTACTATAACATGAAATCTAACTTTGTGATAACATATTTCATAAAACAACAAATGATAAATAAGAAAAACTTCAGTTTTTCTTTTTTCTTTCTAAAAAGGTTGAACAGGTACATACATTTTTACATTGATCACAATAATAAAACACGTCCTTTAAATACATGTTTTGCACACCCAGCACATGTCAGATTTGTTTTATTGTCACAACAAGATGGACAGAATATACATCTCTTCCTTTTTTGGCTGGAAGCTGTGCTGGTGGAGGCTGTGGGTACCGTAGCTGTGCTGGTGGAGGCCGTGGGTATCGTAGCTGTGCTAGTGGAGGCCGTGGGTACCGTAGCTGTGCTGGTGGAGGCCGTGGGTATCGTAGCTGTGCTGGTGAAGGCCGTGAGTATGGTAGCTGTGCTGGTGGAGGCCGTGGGTATTGTAGCTGTGCTGGTGGGGGCCGTGGGTATTGTAGCTGTGCTGGTGGGGGCCGTGGGTATCATAGCTGTGCTGGTGGAGGCCGTGGGTATCGTAGCTGTGCTGGTGGAGGCCGTGGGTATCGTAGCTGTGCTGGTGGAGGGCGTGGAGTCTCTTTCTTGAGCATGCTGCTGGACACTATTCACAATGGCAGCTGCTCCTTCACTTCTGGGTGTTACTTTTCTGGCTTCAATATACAGCCTAACTAGGGATTTTCCTAATTCTTCCAGAAAAATTCTTCTTTTATGCAGCTTATTTCTGTTCTAATTGGGGTCGATTTCTCTCCATAAAACAAATGCATGGTATGCAGAAACATCCAGAATGTTGTAAAATATAATCATTGGCCACTGATTGGTTTTGCGTTGCATATCTATGTTGTTATTGCTGGATCTAGAGCAGACTTGGGCAAGGGGCGGCCCTCGGGCCACATCCGGCCCGCCTACTCTCTGTGACAGGCCAGCCCGTCTTCAGCCGGTGCAGTGGAGCCGGGCTGCAGCGTATTGGGCAGGGAGCGATCCTGCAGCTCCGCACAGTTAGTGCAGCAGCAGAACACCGGAATCTCTCCTTTGTTCCTTGCTGGCACTTTCTCTGTGACACACGCGCGCGCTGTGATGTTATCAGTACTGCGCGCATGTGTAATTTCAAAAGTTCCCGCCCAGCCGGCAGGAAAAGAGCGGCACAGCGGGGGCCTTCACAGAGAGAAGCATTGACGGGGGCCCCTCGGAGATGAGCATCGACGCAGCCAGGGCCCGTACAACAGAAGGAGCAGCTCAGCGGGGGGCCTGTACGGAGGTGCCTGAAGACGGGGACAATAACAAGGGAGAGATAAGTATAATAAGCTGAGGAGGGGACAATGGGGGAGGGGGTGACTGGTGACTAATGCTGGGGGTGTAGTGGTGTAGTTTTACAGGTGTAGTATATGGTGTTGTGTATATAGTGATGTAGTATATGGGGTATAGTACATGGGGTGTAGTGATGTAGCTATATTACAGGTGTAGTATATAGGGGTGTAGTATATTACAGGTATAGTACATGAGGGGTGTAGTATATTACAGGTGTACTATATGGAGGTGTAGTATATTACAGGTATAGTACATGAGGGGTGTAGTATATTACAGGTGTACTATATGGAGGTGTAGTATATTACAGGTGTATTACATGGGGGTGTAGTATATTACAGGTGTATTATATGGGGTGTAGTATATTACAGGTGTACTATATGGAGGTGTAGTATATGGGGGTGTAGTATATTACAAGTGTATTATATGGGGGTGTAGTATATTACAGGTGTACTATATGGAGGTGTAGTATATGGGGGTGTAGTATATTACAGGTGTATTATATGGAGGTGTCGTATATTACAGGTATATTATATGGGGGTGTAGTATATTACAGGTGTACTATATGGAGGTGTAGTATATTACAGGTGTATTATATGGAGGTGTAGTATATTACAGGTGTAGTATATGGGGGTGTAGTGATGTAGTATATTACAGGTGTAGTATATGGGGTGTAATGATGTAGTATATTACAGGTGTATTATATGGGGGTGTAGTATAATACAGGTGTATATGGGGGTGTAGTGATGTAGTATATTACAGGTGTAGTATATAGGGGTGTAGTGATGTAGTTTATTACAGGTGTAGTATATGGAGGGGGTGTAGTGATGTAGTTTATTACAGGTTTAGTATATATGGCTTGTAGTGATGTAGTTTATTACAGGTGTAGTATATGGAGGGGGTGTAGTGATGTAGTTTATTACAGGTGTAGTATATGGAGGGGGTGTAGTGATGTAGTTTATTACAGGTTTAGTATATATGGGGTGTAGTGATGTAGTTTATTACAGGTGTAGTATATGGAGGGGGTGTAGTAATGTAGTATATTGAGTAGAACGGAGTTAATTATATTAGTCCGGCCCTCTAAACCAATCCCAATTTTTCATGCGGCCCCATGGGAAAATTAATTGCCCACCCCTGATCTAGAGTATCAACTGCCCCTTTTGTGGTATTATAATCTAATATCATGTCCGGCTTTCTGTCTTCTCAGTTACTTATTGAACTGTCATGATGCATTTTGCTCATTAGAATGACCTGTTTGTGTTTTTTGGGAACGTAAGACACAACTGTTGTATCTCCAGTAAAATAAAAAGTACAACTATAAACGTCTCTTTTACTAAGAAACCTTGCGGCAGTTCTGGCTTGTTTTTCCTTATAGTACCCAACATGGTAAGTTGTAACATGGTAACATCTGACCCAGTTGGTAGGATGTGAAAAAGTTGTCATATGTGACATTTTGTTCTTATAGTCCATGAGTCAAATCGATAACAGCTCGCATACTCTGATTTTTTTCAGCTCTTTCTCTTACTGATAAAAACAGTGAAACCTTTTGAATAATGAGATAAAATACACAGGTAAACAAATCAATTTTGCAGGCAGAAATAATTAGTGACCTGCTGAACAGTATAAAATGTTATCGGGTCATATTGACTCGAACAGTACAAGTGTAACAATCAGCATGTAGCATCTCTTATTATGTCGGCAACTGACTTCGACTTGTAAGTGACAGGCACCGCATGACATCACTGCCATGTGCACCCAGCTACAGACCTGTGCAAGGCAGGAGCAGGGTCACCACTACTGGAAATTGGCAGCAGCAGGATAAGTCTTTGGCTTTGTGATCTTTTTTGTTTCCATGGTAACGAATGTTACATCACATGAAAGCCTTATGTGTCTAATATATGCTTTCAAAATTTTGTGTTCGTTGCTTATGGCAACAGTGTTCTACGCATGCGTGAAAACAAAATGGCGGAGTCTAATGCGATATTCATAGCAACTGAGAGCAGAGGAGTGATAACATTCTTATTCCTGCAAGGAAAGTCCACGAAGGATATTCATGGTGATATGTCGCAGACATTGGGGGATCAATGCCCTTTATATTCCACAGTTAAGAAATGGGTTGCCAAATTTAAAACGGGCCACTTCAGCACCAATGATGAGGAACGTCCTGGACGGCCGAGAGTGGTTGTTGTTCGGGAGATTGTCAATGCAGTGCACAACCTCATACTGGAGAATCGACGAATTTCAGCTAAAGCAATAGCAGATATCATGGGGATTTCCCGTGGACGTGATTGTGTCATTATCCATGAACATTTGGACATGAGGAGGTGATCTGCAAAGTGGGTCACCAAATTTTTAACAACAGATCAAATCAGATGCTTCTTACAGTTTGTAAAATATACTTCTTTGGTGATGTATAACATCTGCCTTTGTTCATTTTTGTTTCCATCACAGTTTACCTGTTTTTGCGCTTTGTGTATTCACTTATTACTATAGCAACCTCAGCTTCCCGTGCGCTTGTTGCTAGCATAGGTGGGCACATTCCTGGATGTAATTTCCTGGCTGCTGCCCACTTATTTTTCTACCATGTGGGCAACGATGTTGATCATGTAGCCAGATTACCACCTATGACAAATCTTGGGGATTGTCCTGCCCCACGTATCATCATTGTGACGTGCGCCTATCAAAACTGGGTTCTTATGCAGTGTATATGTGCACTGGGAACTATTGGCTGTAACATGGGGCTGACATATGCCTGTTCTATAGTGCCACCCATTTTTATCTTTCTTCCCTCTCCATTACTAGATTAACCTATTAGAATCTGTTAATTATTATCAGCTCTTTTTGTGTATCTGGTACAATTGGCTATATTAGTATATAAAGGTGCCCTCTTGCAGGTGGGATGCCACCCCCAGAGCAAGGCCAGTATGACGAAACATATGTCGAGGCTTGGCACCACACTCTGCAGGAGGTAGTTATTCTGTATGTTGTCTATTTGAGTTCATTATTTAACAGCTCTGTTTTGGCCATCAGTTATCTTCAATGACTAGGACACAAGCTCCGTGTAACATTGATTATGTTCCTGTGTACATACCGTTTTATATAGGTATTCATATTGGTTTATACTAATTACTATGTTGTATGTTTCTAACCTTACATATTTCCTTATCCTTTATGTCTACCATATGTACATGTCTATTTTGGTTACTGTTTTGCTATAATTTTTGTATACTCACTTCCAGCTACACAATTTGCTGGTTTCCCACTTTTTAACATAATTTTTATCAATACGTATTTTGTGTTTTCAAATAGAGCTTTACCTTGTATTTTCCATATTGGCTTTTATTATACAATTTCTCTGTAGGATATATGTAAACCCTAAAAGGTACATTGAAAGGTACATGCACGGGAAGGAAGATGCTGGAAAAGCCGCAGTACTGTTATGGCACATACTGTTGTTAAAATGAACTAATATGATATGCAACAACAACTGGGACTTTGCTAAAAAGTCTATGACAGAAGTGTAGCACCCCTGAGAACCTCAGGGCACTACAAGGAACTGCATCCTCTTGGGGATGCAGAACCTACCCCCTGGGACCTGGATTACTCTATGTAAGGGGATGGTCGCCATGGGAACGAGTCTCTGAGTATAACCAGCCTGGTTGGAGGGGTCACGGAGTCAGAGAGCAGTCGAGAAAAGGGAAACACACAGGAGAGGTGTGCAGACGTGCCTGAGCTGGGTCTGTGTAACGGTGACCCCGGAGGCACAGGAGAGAGGTCGCCAGTATGGGTACCAAGATACAGCTGGGACCGGAGCACGCACGGGGAACAGGGCCCTAGGTCAAATGTCAAGTTTCAAATGGTTTGGCAAATACCTGCACGGTGAGGACACCTTCATGGACTTTATTGAACCAAATAATCCGAGGGCATCAGCAGTAAACTAGGATCGGGGTTCGGACACTTACCTCCCCGCAGGGTCCACACTGCCCGCCATACGGAGAAGGAGACTGTACCCCAAAAGGGACAGTCTGGGTTTACAAATACTCCACGCTATCGGAACTCAATTTACAGAGAGTGCCGTGGATAGAGCAACCTGGGTTGCACTAATGCTCCTAGGACCGGCACCACCAAGCCGAGGGTCAATGTGAGTAGAGACTGTTAAAGTTAACCTGGTGTGGTCTCCATCATTATACACCTCCCAGGCACAGCCCTACCTGTGGAGGGCCTACCACCATAGCTGCCACTACCACCATCCCTGGAAGTACCCACGTTGAGCAGCGGCGGTTCTCCATTTTTAACCGCAACTCGCAGGTGGCGTCACGAACATTAACTCTATTATCCCCTGTAAATACCCCCGTTTATTAAGCGTTTCCAGGGCACGGGAGCGGGCAATGGCTACCTGAAGTGACATTCTCGTTTGCAACCGCCCGGGACCGAGTACCCCCTATCCTGGGCGACACAAAAACTAGGTCTGTTCAAGTCCCGAAAGCATGAGCCTAAAGCATGTTACAGTATTAGGTTGGGGTATATGAGTATAATAATATTGAATGTATATTGGGCATTATATATTATTATAAGTATGCAAAAAAAAATGTAAAAAATATAAATGATATAAGCACACTTTGTGAGGTAGACAGTTGCATTCAAATTTTTGGAATGTTTAGATTTTTTTTATTGTTATTATTATTATTATTATTAATAATAATAATAATAATAATAATAATAAAAACAATAAAACACCCTGTCCGTACAATCCAAAATGCAAAAGGAATGCATAAAAGTGATATTGCTTATGACTTGAAAAAAGTGAAAACAGGGAGCGCATGTAAAGAGTCTCAGGACAGGAGTAACGGTGAGACCGGTAATTAGAACTGCTCACCTGGAGTGGTTGTGCAGCCCTCACACAACCACGGTAATAGATGGGAGTGTAATGTTCCGCTGTCAGGAGGATTATCCGTAAGATCCTTCCAGGAAGACAGATTCCTGTATGCCTGATCCAGCCGTGGGTTAGTGGAGGGAATAGACGTCCAAAAGGTCCTGGTTTTGATGAAGCCTCCGTTTAAGCAGCTCTTGCCATGGACCCCCGAAGGGGGAAATAGGTATCAATAAAAGTGAATCATGGTCTAATAGAGCACTATGGATATCCACCTGACGAAGATATTGTGTATATCGAAACGCGTTGTGGCTTTGATAAAACAAAACTTACTAAACGATTTTGTGGCCTCCATAGCACTCTATTAGACCATGATTCACTTTTATTGATTGCTTATGACTTGTCTCACATGCAGGGAAGCACACTTTCTAAGACAGACAAGCCTTGGTTGAATTATGTTTCTTTAGTACAAAAATTAGTACTTAGATAACTAAACCTTTTTTTTTTGGAGTACATCAATAATGAAAAAAAAACAATGTTATTATGGTGTTGCACTGCAGTCTATCACAATTCAATTAATTCGCAGTTACACTGACTCTGCAGGTCCAGCACCTCCCTATCACTGGGATCTGTGTATTACTACCACGCCTTGACCTCCTTTACATCGTAAAACCCTAAAATAGCTACTTCTTTCAATGCTCACATTTTTTTATAATTGCTGTGATAGCCCCCCTGATTTGCTCTGATAGACCATATAATGTGAAAGATGTAAGGCATTACAGGAAAACCGGATAAGGTCATGTGAGCCTAGTCTCCCTTCAGCAATGTGTGAAATTGCACCAGGCCTTTTTTGTAATCTATGTGTACTGAGATGCATATTGATCAAATTCACTGGGACCTGCATATTTCAGGAAACTTTACTCAAATTTGAATGACAGAGGATTGATTTGATCATCTATAGTCTTTGTCTTTTTGCTGTAAATTTATTCCTCAGGAAAGGGGTATAATTGAAAAATACTTATCATGATAATTTTCTACATGTAGTCTTTAAGTGTTTAATATCAGGAATATATTTTACTTAAGTTCAGTCCTTGGAATGGGATGTCTTCATAGGCAATGTTACATAGTTACATAGTTATTTAGTTACATAGGTTGAAAAATGACCTAGGCCCATCTAGTTCAACCTTCCTCCACCAATTCTACATTTTGTCTCTAAATCACTTATAACCAACAATGTTGTGTGCTGAGGAAATCATCCAGCCCTTTTATAAAAGCTCTTATAGTGTCTGCCATTACTACCTCTTGTGCATTTGCAGTGTATACCTCCTGGTCCTTAGTACTGTCTTTGGAAGAAATACGTCATGTGCCAGTCCTTTATATTGACCACACGTATTTATACATATAAATGAGATCTCCTCTGAGACGTCTTTTTTCTAAGCTAAACATATCTACCTTTTTCAACCTGTCATCATATGGGAGGCCTTCCATTCCTTGTAGTAGTCTTTTTAGCCTCCTTTGAACTGATTCTAACTTCTGTATGTCCTTCCTAAAATGTGGAGCCCAAAACTGAATCCCATATTCCAGATGTGGCCTTACAAGTGATTTATAGAGGGATAACAATACATTGGGATCCTGGAATCTAATCTCTCTTTTTATACACCATAAAATCTTGTTTGCTTTTGCAGCTGCTGCTTGACATTGAGTGCTGCTGCTCAGCTTATTTGTAATGAGAATACCCAAGTCCTTATCCTGTTCTGTAGTACCTAGTTTACTTCGATTTAATGTATACGCAGTTATAGAATTACTTCATCCAAGGTGCATTACTTTACATTTATCTACATTAAATATCATTTGCTAAGTATCTGCCCATGCTGACATGTTATCTAGATCTTTTTGGAATATTGTACTATCAAGGTCAGTTTTTAATATCCAACATAGTTTGGTGTCATCAGCAAAGACTGACACTTTACTATCAATCCCATCCACGAGGTCATTAATATAGGGATTAAAAATAATCGGTCCTAGCACAGATCCCTGCGGTACATCACTGTTGACTATAGCCCATTTAGAGAATGTACCATTTATGACTACTCTTTGTTTCCTATATTTTAGCCAATTCCTTACCCAGTTGCATATTGTGTCCCCTAGTTCTTGCTTCTGGAGTTTAAGTATAAGACTATTATGTGGTACAGTATCAAATGCCTTTGCGAAGTCCAAATAAATCACATCAGCTGCATTACCAATATCCAGATTTACACTTACCCCCTCATAGAACCCCAACAGATTGGTTATACACGACTTATCTTTCATGAATCCATGCTGTCTGTCTGTCAGTTATTATATTATTTTCTGCAATATATTTTTGCATGTCATCCCTTAAAATGCCCTCAAAAACTTTGCATACTACTGATGTCAGGCTTACTGGACAGTAGTTGCCTGGATCCACCCTCTTACCTTTCTTAAATATCGGTACCACATCAGCAATCCTCCAATCCTGAGGCACCAACCCTGTTACAAGAGTCTAAAAAGATGAGATACAGCGGTCTGTCGATTACAGAGCTCAATTCCCTCAATATTCGTGGATGAATGCCATCTGGCCTGGAGGATTTGTCAATGTTTAATTTACTCAGACACAGGCGTACTTCTTCTTGTGTTAAATGAATTATATCGGGTGGTAAAATTTGATTTTTCACTTGTTGAATGATCCCTGGAACAGTCTGCTTTTTAGTGAAAACTGATGAGAAGTGCCTGTTTAATATCTAAGTCTTTTGTTTGTCCTCTATAACTAACTTGTTATTATATTTTAAGGGGCCAATACTATCCTTTATTTTCCTTTTGGCATTAATGTATTTATAAAATATTTTGGGATTTATTTTACTGTCCTTGGCGATTTTTGTTTCAGAGCTAATTTTGCTTCTTTTTTACATTTCCTATTGATATCTTTATACTCCTGCAATGCTATTTCTGTATTCTCAGCTTTTAAGATTTTAAACGCCCTTTGTTTTTGTTTTATTATTCTTTGTACAGTCTTATTTATCCATAGTGGTTTCTTTTTATTCCTGGATATTTTATTACCAGAGGATATAAGTTTTTTTTTTACAGGACTCTAGTAGTATATCCTTAAACTTACCCCATTTATGTTAGGTATCCCCAGTTACCATGACTTTGTCCCAATCTACACATTTAAGCTCTTCCCTTAATTTGTTGAAATCAGCTTTCCTAAAATTCCAGGTTTTAGCATTTCCTTTTTAAATGTTCTATTGAATATTACGTTGAAGCTTACCATATTATGATCACTATTGTCCAAGTGCTCACGGACCTGTAGATCTGGAATTATATCCGGTCTATTTGACAGGACCAGATCTAGCAAATTTTCTCCTCTCGTCGGTTCATCTACCATCTGAGAGAGATAATTGTCTTGAATTGTAGATAGGAACTTACAGCTTTTAGCACAACCAGAGGATTCTATGTCCCACTGAATGTGCGGATAGGTGAAATCCCCCATAATAAGAACTCGATTATTATTAGCTGCCTTTTCAATTTGTTCCACTATGTCACCCTCTACCTGCTCAGATGTGTTAGGAGGCTTATAGCAAACTCCAATTAGCATTTTTCCATTATTTCCCACCCCATGTACATTTACCCATACTGACTCTACATTGTTGCAGTTCCCCTCAATGTCATCATTCAACACAGGCTTTAGGTTAGATTTGTTAAATGTACACAACCCACCACCTCTTTTTTCTTTCCTGTCCCTCCTGAATGTAGTATAACCTTCTAAGTTTGTCACCCAATCATGGCTTTCATCCAGCCAGGTTTCTGTAATGCCCACCACATCATAATCCATGGTTGACATAAGAGTCTCTAATTCATTCATTTTGTTTGCAAGACTTCTTGCATTTTCCAGTAGACATTTAACACTATTAACACAATTATTACTCCTAGCCTCCCTACGTTCCTTGCATGTCCCATCCCCCCTAATCCTTCATTGACCCCTACCGTCTCACTGTCTGTATCTGCTCTATCTATCCCCTTTTTTGCTCCACTACCTTCCCACCCCCAGATCCTAGTTTAAAAGCTCCTCCATCTGTCTGACCATTTTCTCCCTCAGCACAGCTGCATCTTCCCCATTGAGGTGCAGCCCGTCCCTACCGTAGAGCCTGTAGCCGACTGAGAAGTCAGCCCAGTTCTCCATGAACCCAAACCCTTCCTTCCTGCACCAATTTCTAAGCCACATATTTATCTCCCTTAGCTCCCGCTGTCTTTCTTGTAGCGCTTGTGACACCGGTAGTATTTCTGAAAACACCACCTTGGAGGTCCTGGACTTTAGTTTCTCTCCTAGTTCCCTGTAATCATTTTTAAAGAACCTTCCACCTGCCTCTAACTTTGTCATTAGTACCAATGTGCACCATGACCACTGGGTTTTCCCCATCCCCACCCAGTAATCTGTCTATCCGATCCGCAATATGCCGAACCCGAGCACCCGGCAGACAACACACTGTTTGGCATTCACAGTCTCGGCGACAGATGACCCTGTCTGTCCGCCTAATTATAGAGTCCCCTACCACCAACATCTGTCTGGCCTTTGTTGCACTTCTATTTCCCTCCTTCCTACAGCAGTCGTTTTCCTGGTTGCTAGGAGCAATGTCCTGCTGTAGTGTTCCTAGTCCTGGCCCTTCATTCCTAATATCAGCCAAACAGGCATATTTACTAGGTTGTGCCAGATCAGGGCTAGGCTCCCTGACACTTTTTCCCCTACCTCTTCTTCTAACTGTTACCCAGCTACCGACCTCTGGGTCCTGACCTTCCCCATCTCCACCTTCGTCCATATCACTGGCCCCAGCCAGAGAAAGCTCAGTGAGCTAAACTCCTGTCAGTCTAAACTCCTCTCCAGGTTTGCAATACTCCTGAGTGTTGCAAGCTGCTTATTTAGATCAGTTACCTGGGCTTCCAAATAGGCAACATACAGTACTTGCATCGAATGCAGACATATTCGCCCTTGAATGGCTGTTCAAGGCATGCATTCATCTGACAAGATGCACACCTGGTAGCATTCTCCATAGAACCGCTATTAAATGGGGATAAACAGTACAGAAAGAAAGTAGAAAAACAAAGAAAAAACAATGGGAAACTTATAGGGATAACTTCAAACTATTCTCTCGTGTCAAACTATGAACTTGTGCTAAACTATGCACTTATCTGCACCACCGCACTTTACTGCAGACCCTCGCACGCTCAGCAGCCTCGCTTGCTTTGGCTGCAATATATAGTTCCACAAGAACTAACAGTAGTTTCTACAAGATTCTAGAAACAGCTGTGACTACTACTACTAATTAAATCACAAGACAAACACTTTTTTTTCTTCTCACAGTATCACAGTATCCCAGACAAACAGACACACAATTCCCTTATGAAATTAAACAATTACAGTTATCACAACTGTTAGAAAATGATGGAACAACCAAAGCTCATGTATCCCCATTAACACTTCACCAGTAGTACACTTCCTTCCTAAGGATTCAAAAATTGTTGCCAGGTGAAATTTAACGCTGATAAATGTAAAGTAATGCACCTAGGACGGAGTAATCCTATAGCTGCATATACATTAAAATGGAAGTAAACTCGGGACTACAGAACAGGAGAAGGACTTGGGTATTCTCATTACAAATAAGCTGAGCAGTAGTACTCAGTGTCAGGCAACAGCTGCTAAAGCAAACAAGATTTTAGGGTGTATAAAAAGAGAGATTAGATCTCGTGATCTCAACGTATTGTTACCCCTCTATGACACACTTGTAAGGCCACATCTAGAGTATGGGATCCAGTTTTGGGCTCCACATTTTAAAAAGAATACTGAGGAGGCAGATTCAGTAATGAGATGATTACAGGGGATGGAAGGCTTCTCCTACAATGTGAGGTTGGAAAAGTTGGTCATGCCCAGTTACAAAAAAAATGCCTCAGAACAGATCTCATTTATATGTATAAATACATGTGTGGTCAATGCAAAGTCTGGCACATTACTTATTCTTCCAATGACAATACTAAGGACCAGGGAACATTCATTATGTGTCTAGGAAAGGCAATTTCACCAGTTAAATAGTTATAGCTGTCAGACTGTGAAATGTCCTACCACAAGATGTTGTAATGGCAGATAGTATAACATTTTTTAAAAAATGACTGGATGCTTTTATCACAACCAATGATATTGTGGATTGTAAATAATTTTGTGATCTAGTAAGAATGCATACATGGTGGAAAAAGGTCAAACTTGATCTGTCTTTCTTCAACCTATATAACTGTGTGTTCCTGTTAAATAGAATATCTGCACAACTGAAGGGCATTCATTTCATGTAATTTTTGCTTTCCAATGGAAAATGCTGCTCCCATTTTTAATGGTTTACCAGGTGAAGTCAGACGAAACAATTTAATTGCAAATTATTAAAAATGTTACATTAGAATGATGGGACATGATTATAGGAATAATGAATTTAGCCTTGATTACAATGTAGCCTTCTCAACAGTTTATCACTTCCTGATAGTTTTATTAAAGTTCAAATATGTGAACTTTCATTTAACTGTATAGCGCAAAAAATGATTTCCCCTGGCAATGTTGTCATGTTAATTGCAAAGTTATGTAATGCAACATGGCAGCACCGAGTAAACAAGTCAACAGTTTGTCTACAAGTGAAGGATACAGGAATTGCACAAATCATATGTTGCATTATTTTTGGAGAAAAACAAAAATCTCTGAGGGATACAGAGAAAAACAGGAGGATTTACATTAATTCCTTAAATTAAAGCACTAACGATGCTAACAACAATTATATTATTTTGTTTTTGCTATCCATAACATGAAATAGAAAAAAATATTTTTTGGGGATATTGAAGTGCAGATTCCTCCATTTCAATTATTGATATTAAATGAGGAATGGAAGAAACATATCAGTTCTGTGTATTTAAAAAGTAAAGGCCGCTTTACACACTACGATTTATCTGACGATATGTTGTCGGGGTCAAGGTTTTCGTGACGCACATCCGTCATTGTTAGCGACATCGTTGCGTATGACACCTACGTGCGACTCTGAACACGCAAATAGGGTAAAATTTGTTGATCGTTAACATATCGTTCAGTTTCAAAATATTGTTCGTCATTTGGAACGCAGTAGACATATTGCTACATTTGACACTCTGCCAACGACAAACAACATCCACACGACCGCCTTGGTCAAACAATATATCGCTGAACGATGTAGCATGTGACCGCTACAAAACGACCTATGGGCGATCTCGGCAAATCGTTATAATGATCTGGGCATGTGACTCGCCCACCCCAGGGCTATGGGACACCCGGTGCCGGGCCGGACTAGTCCGGGGGTAGTCAGTGGTGGCGGGGCCCGACTCCGTGGCCCTGGTGGGTGTCAGTTAAATATGGCTGGTGACTTGGGGTTTGTGTTCGTGACTAGAGTTGAGCGCGGTTCGTGGTTCATGGTTCTCCAGTTCTAGGCTCGAGTGATTTTGGGGCCTGTTCTAGATCGAACTAGAACTCGAGCTTTTTGCAAAAGCTCGATAGTTCTAGAAACGTTCGAGAACGGTTCTAGCATCAAAAAACCAGCTAAATCATAGCTTGGTTTCTGCTGTAATAGTGTAAAGCCTGCTTTACACCTTACAATTAGGTATGCGATTCTCGTATGCGATGTGACACGCCCAGGTCGCATATGCGATCTAATGAGATTGCATGTAGGTCGTTCATTTGCTGTCACATGAGCGTTAGTAGTCTATGTTAAATTGATCAATTTTGTGTGCGATCCTTTAGATCATGTGTTCTGTGACGTATGCATTGGGCACCTTTTTTTTTTTATTTATTGACTTGCCAAGCGTGTGTAATGTGTAGGGATGCGTTTTTACTATGGCATCTGCCAATCAGCTCTGCTACATGGCCGCTGACAGCAGACACAGACAGCCATGTAGCAGCGGTGAATGGTAGTTCACAGCAGACACAGAAAGAGACGCACTGTCAGAATGAACTCGGGTGAACTTCACCCGACTTCATTGTCATGCTGCGGCTCTGTCTGTGCCGCGTCCTGATTAGCGGTCACCAGTGAAAGACTCATCGGTGACCGCTAAACTCCTGAGTAAGTGAATTGAGCAGCCCTCTCTCATACTCACCAATCCCCGATCCCCGGCGCTGCACGGCATTCACACTGCTGCGGCGGCTTTTACTGTTTTGAAAAAGCCGGCCGCCTATTAAACAATCTCCTATTCCCTGCTTTCCCCGCCCACCGGCGCCTATGATTGGTTACAGTGAGACACGCCCCCACGCTGAGTGACAGGTGTCACACTGCACCCAATCACAGCAGCCAGTGGGCGTGTCTATACTGTGTAGTGAAATAAATAATTAAATAATTAAAAAAAACGGCGTGCGGTCCCCCCCAATTTTAAAACCAGCCAGATAAAGCCATACGGCTGAAGGCTGGTATTCTCAGGATGGGGAGCTCCACGTTATGGGGAGCCCCCCAGCCTAACAATATCAGCCAACAGCCGCCCAGAATTGCCGCATACATTATATGCGACAGTTCTGGGACTGTACCCGGCTCTTCCCGATTTGCCCTGGTGCGTTGGCAAATCGGGGTAATAAGGAGTTATTGGCAGCCCATAGCTGCCAATAAGTCCTAGATTAATCATGTCAGGCGTCTATGAGACACCCTCCATGATTAATCTGTAAGTTACAGTAAATAAACACACACACGCCCGAAAAAATCCTTTATTAGAAATAAAAAACACAAACACATTCCCTGGTTCACCACTTTAATCTGCCCCAAAAAGCCCTCCTTGTCCGGCGTAATCCAGGATGGTCCAGCGTCGCGTCAAGCTGTGCTGCATGGAGGTGACCGGAGCTGCAGCAGACACAGCCGCTCCGATCACCTCCACACAGCTAATGAAGACAGCCGCGCTATCGGCTGAGCTGTCAGTGAGGTTACCCGCTGTCACTGGATCCAGCGGTGGATGCAGCGGTGGCCGCGGGTAACCTCAGTGACAGATCAGCTGATCGCGCTACTCACCGCCGCTCCGGTCAGCAACTGAGGTGAGTAGCGCGATCAGCTGAGCTGTCACTGAGGTTACCCGCGGCCACCGCTGCATCCACCGCTGGATCCAGTGACAGCGGGTAACCTCACTGACAGCAGCTGATCGCGCGGCTGTCTTCATTAGCTGCGTGGAGGTGACCGGAGCGGCTGTGTCTGCTGCAGCTCCGGGCACCTCCATGCAGCAGCGCTGGATGCGACGCTGGAGGACTGTGGAGTACGCCGGACATGGAGGGCTTTTTGGGGCAGATTAAAGTGGTGAACCAGGGAATGTGTTTGTGTGTTTTATTTCTAATAAAGGATTTTTTCGGGCGTGTGTGTTTATTTACTGTAATTTACAGATTAATCATGGAGGGTGTCTCATAGACGCCTGACATGATTAATCTAGGACTTATTGGCAGCTATGGGCTGCCAATAACTCCTTATTACCCCGATTTGCCAACGCACCAGGGCAAATCGGGAAGAGCCGGGTACAGTCCCAGAACTGTCGCATATAATGTATGCGGCAATTCTGGGCGGCTATTGGCTGATATTGTTAGGCTGGGGGGCTCCCCATAACGTGGGGCTCCCCATCCTGAGAATACCAGCCTTCAGCCGTATGGCTTTATCTGGCTGGTTTTAAAATTGGGGGGGACCGCACGCCGTTTTTTTTAATTATTTAATTATTTATTTCACTACACAGTATAGACACGCCCACCGGCTGCTGTCATTGGGTGCAGTGTGACACCTGTCACTCAGCGTGGGGGGCGTGTCTCACTGTAACCAATCATAGGCGCCGGTGGGCGGGGTAAGCAGGGAATAGGAGATTGTTTAATGGGCGGCCGGCTTTTTCAAAACAGTAAAAGCCGCCGCAGCAGTGTGAATGCCGTGCAGCGCCGGGGATCGGGGATCGGTGAGTATATGAGAGAGGGGGATAGACTGACATGGACAGAGAGAGAGGGACAGAGATAGTGACGGACTGACAGAGATTAGTGCATGACAGACATTGTGAGGCGCTTCAGAACGCAGCTTTTCAGCTGCGCTCTGAAGCAGACCTTTTTTAAGCTGCGGTGCAGAGCGCACACCTGCGCACATAGCCTCAGACATCACAATCGTATGATGGATGTCACACGTTACAATTCACTAGTTTCGTACAACAAAACGTCCAATGTATGAGGAATAAACGACGTGTATGCGATCACCGTATTTTCGTTCAATATCGATCGCATGTAGGTTTCACACGCAAATACCTCACGAACGATGCCGGATGTGCGTCACTTACAACTTGACCCCGACGACGGATTGAAAGATTTATTGAAGTGTGTAAAGCAGACTTAAGTCACTCTGTGAATCACACTATTATGACATTTCAGTGTATAGTGTACGTGAACAGCGCCTTCAGATCACTGCTGTTTCTATAATGGCGATCGCCATTTTTTTTTTTTTTTTCTTGTCTTCCTTCCCTAAGCGCGCGCGTCTTGTGGGGCGGGCCAGCATGTCAGCCAATCCCAGACACACACACAGCTAAGTGGACTTTGAGCCAGAGAAGCAACGGCATGTGTGATAGGATGTCCATGTCACATGTCCCTGCATTATAAAAACGGACATTTTCTTCCAGGACGCCATTATCTGCCTTCTGCGTCTTTGGTGTCAGACATCACTGTCGCAGCTCCGTCCTCCTCCTGAGTCCTATCGCCGATACAGCTGTATGCGCTGCATACACAGCGTTAGACAGCTTAGGGAGAGCACTTTATAGCAGTCCTTTTAAGGGCTCAAACCGGCAGGGTCAGAGAGCCATAGGTGATAGGTCCTGAAAACAGCCACAGCGTCTGTGTAGCCAAGGTCAGGGATTCCCTCCCTGCATTTCACCATTAGGAGGGAATAGAAAGGCAGGCTTCCATTCCTCTACCCAGAGCACCACAATCCTGCACTGTACCCTCTTGTCCTCTGCACACTCCAACTCATTATAACTAAGCCATTACACTAGCAAACACTCAGTGTACCTAGTGACATCCTATACGTGGCTATTGGACTTTGCTATAGTCCCACTAGTGCAAAGACATTTGCAGAGCGCGTCTGCCTGCATTGCACACTCCAACTCATTATAACTAAGCCATTACACTAGCAAACACTCAGTGTACCTAGTGGCATCCTATACGTGGCTATTGGACTTTGCTATAGTCCCACTAGTGCAAAGACATTTGCAGAGCGCGTCTGCCTGCATTGCACACTCCAAATCATTATAACTAAGCCATTACACTAGCAAACACTCAGTGTACCTAGTGGCATCCTATACGTGGCTATTGGACTTTGCCATAGTCCCACTAGTGCAAAGACATTTGCAGAGCGCATCTGCCTGCGTTGCACACGCCAACTCATTATAACTAAGCCATTACACTAGCAAACACTCAGTGTACCTAGTGGCATCCTATACGTGGCTATTGGACTTTGCTATAGTCCCACTAGTGCAAAGACATTTGCAGAGCGCGTCTGCCTGCATTGCACACTCCAACTCATTATAACTAAGCCATTATACTAGCAAACACTCAGTGTACCTAGTGGCATCCTATACGTGGCTATTGGACTTTGCTATAGTCCCACTAGTGCAAAGACATTTGCAGAGCGCGTCTGCCTGCATTGCACACTCCAACTCATTATAACTAAGCCATAAAACTAGCAAACACTCAGTGTACCTAGTGGCATCCTATACGTGGCTATTGGACTTTGCTATAGTCCCACTAGTGCAAAGACATTTGCAGAGCGCGTCTGCCTGCATTGCACACTCCAACTCATTATAACTAAGCCATTACACTAGCAAACACTCAGTGTACCTAGTGGCATCCTATACGTGGCTATTGGACTTTGCTATAGTCCCACTAGTGCAAAGACATTTGCAGAGTGCGTCTGCCTGCATTGCACACTCCAACTCATTATAACTAAGCCATTACACTAGCAAACACTCAGTGTACCTAGTGGCATCCTATACGTGGCTATTGGACTTTGCTATAGTGCCACTAGTGCAAAGACATTTGCAGAGCGCGTCTGCCTGCATTGCACACTCCAACTCATTATAACTAAGCCATTACACTAGCAAACACTCAGTGTACCTAGTGGCATCCTATACGTGGCTATTGGACTTTGCTATAGTCCCACTAGTGCAAAGACATTTGCAGAGCGCATCTGCCTGCGTTGCACACTCTAACTCATTATAACTAAGCCATTACACTAGCAAACACTCAGTGTACCTAGTGGCATCCTATACGTGGCTATTGGACTTTGCTATAGTCCCACTAGTGCAAAGACATTTGCAGAGCGCGTCTGCCTGCATTGCACACTCCAACTCATTATAACTAAGCCATTACACTAGCAAACACTCAGTGTACTTAGTGGCATCCTATACGTGGCTATTGGACTTTGCTATAGTCCCACTAGTGCAAAGACATTTGCAGAGCGCGTCTGCCTGCATTGCACACTCCAACTCATTATAACTAAGCCATTACACTAGCAAACACTCAGTGTACCTAGTGGCATCCTATACGTGGCTATTGGACTTTGCTATAGTCCCACTAGTGCAAAGACATTTGCAGAGCCCGTCTGCCTGCATTGCACACTCCAACTCATTATAACTAAGCCATTACACTAGCAAACACTCAGTGTACCTAGTGGAATCCTATACGTGGCTGTTGGACTTTGCTATAGTCCCACTAGTGCAAAGACATTTGCAGAGCGCATCTGCCTGCGTTGCAAACTCCAACTCATTATAACTAAGCCATTACACTAGCAAACACTCAGTGTACCTAGTGGCATCCTATACGTGGCTATTGGACTTTGCTATAGTCCCACTAGTGCAAAGACATTTGCAGAGCGCGTCTGCCTGCATTGCACACTCCAACTCATTATAACTAAGCCATTACACTAGCAAACACTCAGTGTACCTAGTGGCATCCTATCTGTGGCTATTGGACTTTGCTATAGTCCCACTAGTGCAAAGACATTTGCAGAGCGCGTCTGCCTGCATTGCACACTCCAACTCATTATAACTAAGCCATTACACTAGCAAACACTCAGTGTACCTAGTGGCATCCTATACGTGGCTATTGGACTTTGCTATAGTCCCACTAGTGCAAAGACATTTGCAGAGCGCGTCTGCCTGCATTGCACACTCCAACTCATTATAACTAAGCCATTACACTAGCAAACACTCAGTGTACCTAGTGGCATCCTATACGTGGCTATTGGACTTTGCTATAGTCCCACTAGTGCAAAGACATTTGCAGAGCGCGTCTGCCTGCATTGCACACTCCAACTCATTATAACTAAGCCATTACACTAGCAAACACTCAGTGTACCTAGTGGCATCCTATACGTGGCTATTGGACTTTGCTATAGTCCCACTAGTGCAAAGACATTTGCAGAGCGCGTCTGCCTGCATTGCACACTCCAACTCATTATAACTAAGCCATTACACTAGCAAACACTCAGTGTACCTAGTGGCATCCTATACGTGGCTATTGGACTTTGCTATAGTCCCACTAGTGCAAAGACATTTGCAGAGCGCGTCTGCCTGCATTGCACACTCCAACTCATTATAACTAAGCCATTACACTAGCAAACACTCAGTGTACCTAGTGGCATCCTATACGTGGCTATTGGACTTTGCTATAGTCCCACTAGTGCAAAGACATTTGCAGAGCGCGTCTGCCTGCATTGCACACTCCAACTCATTATAACTAAGCCATTACACTAGCAAACACTCAGTGTACCTAGTGGCATCCTATACGTGGCTATTGGACTTTGCTATAGTCCCACTAGTGCAAAGACATTTGCAGAGCGCGTCTGCCTGCATTGCACACTCCAACTCATTATAACTAAGCCATTACACTAGCAAACACTCAGTGTACCTAGTGGCATCCTATACGTGGCTATTGGACTTTGCTATAGTCCCACTAGTGCAAAGACATTTGCAGAGCGCATCTGCCTGCGTTGCAAACTCCAACTCATTATAACTAAGCCATTACACTAGCAAACACTCAGTGTACCTAGTGGCATCCTATACGTGGCTATTGGACTTTGCTATAGTCCCACTAGTGCAAAGACATTTGCAGAGCGCGTCTGCCTGCATTGCACACTCCAACTCATTATAACTAAGCCATTACACTAGCAAACACTCAGTGTACCTAGTGGCATCCTATCTGTGGCTATTGGACTTTGCTATAGTCCCACTAGTGCAAATACATTTGCAGAGCGCGTCTGCCTGCGTTGCACACTCCAACTCATTATAACTAAGCCATTACACTAGCAAACACTCAGTGTACCTAGTGGCATCCTATCTGTGGCTATTGGACTTTGCTATAGTCCCACTAGTGCAAAGACATTTGCAGAGCGTGTCTGCCTGCATTGCACACTCCAACTCATTATAACTAAGCCATTACACTAGCAAACACTCAGTGTACCTAGTGGCATCCTATCTGTGGCTATTGGACTTTGCTATAGTCCCACTAGTGCAAAGACATTTGCAGAGCGCGTCTGCCTGCATTGCACACTCCAACTCATTATAACTAAGCCATTACACTAGCAAACACTCAGTGTACCTAGTGGCATCCTATACGTGGCTATTGGACTTTGCTATAGTCCCACTAGTGCAAAGACATTTGCAGAGCGCGTCTGCCTGCATTGCACACTCCAACTCATTATAACTAAGCCATTACACTAGCAAACACTCAGTGTACCTAGTGGCATCCTATCTGTGGCTATTGGACTTTGCTATAGTCCCACTAGTGCAAAGACATTTGCAGAGCGCGTCTGCCTGCATTGCACACTCCAACTCATTATAACTAAGCCATTACACTAGCAAACACTCAGTGTACCTAGTGGCATCCTATACGTGGCTATTGGACTTTGCTATAGTCCCACTAGTGCAAAGACATTTGCAGAGCGCGTCTGCCTGCATTGCACACTCCAACTCATTATAACTAAGCCATTACACTAGCAAACACTCAGTGTACCTAGTGGCATCCTATCTGTGGCTATTGGACTTTGCTATAGTCCCACTAGTGCAAAGACATTTGCAGAGCGCGTCTGCCTGCATTGCACACTCCAACTCATTATAACTAAGCCATTATACTAGCAAACACTCAGTGTACCTAGTGGCATCCTATCTGTGGCTATTGGACTTTGCTATAGTCCCACTAGTGCAAAGACATTTGCAGAGCGCGTCTGCCTGCATTGCACACTCCAACTCATTATAACTAAGCCATTACACTAGCAAACACTGAGTGTACCTAGTGGCATCCTATCTGTGGCTATTGGACTTTGCTATAGTCCCACTAGTGCAAAGACATTTGCAGAGCGCGTCTGCCTGCATTGCACACTCCAACTCATTATAACTAAGCCATTACACTAGCAAACACTCAGTGTACCTAGTGGCATCCTATACGTGGCTATTGGACTTTGCTATAGTCCCACTAGTGCAAAGACATTTGCAGAGCGCGTCTGCCTGCATTGCACACTCCAACTCATTATAACTAAGCCATTACACTAGCAAACACTCAGTGTACCTAGTGGCATCCTATACGTGGCTATTGGACTTTGCTATAGTCCCACTAGTGCAAAGACATTTGCAGAGCGCATCTGCCTGCGTTGCACACTCTAACTCATTATAACTAAGCCATTACACTAGCAAACACTCAGTGTACCTAGTGGCATCCTATACGTGGCTATTGGACTTTGCTATAGTCCCACTAGTGCAAAGACATTTGCAGAGCGCGTCTGCCTGCATTGCACACTCCAACTCATTATAACTAAGCCATTACACTAGCAAACACTCAGTGTACTTAGTGGCATCCTATACGTGGCTATTGGACTTTGCTATAGTCCCACTAGTGCAAAGACATTTGCAGAGCGCGTCTGCCTGCATTGCACACTCCAACTCATTATAACTAAGCCATTACACTAGCAAACACTCAGTGTACCTAGTGGCATCCTATACGTGGCTATTGGACTTTGCTATAGTCCCACTAGTGCAAAGACATTTGCAGAGCCCGTCTGCCTGCATTGCACACTCCAACTCATTATAACTAAGCCATTACACTAGCAAACACTCAGTGTACCTAGTGGAATCCTATACGTGGCTGTTGGACTTTGCTATAGTCCCACTAGTGCAAAGACATTTGCAGAGCGCATCTGCCTGCGTTGCAAACTCCAACTCATTATAACTAAGCCATTACACTAGCAAACACTCAGTGTACCTAGTGGCATCCTATACGTGGCTATTGGACTTTGCTATAGTCCCACTAGTGCAAAGACATTTGCAGAGCGCGTCTGCCTGCATTGCACACTCCAACTCATTATAACTAAGCCATTACACTAGCAAACACTCAGTGTACCTAGTGGCATCCTATCTGTGGCTATTGGACTTTGCTATAGTCCCACTAGTGCAAAGACATTTGCAGAGCGCGTCTGCCTGCATTGCACACTCCAACTCATTATAACTAAGCCATTACACTAGCAAACACTCAGTGTACCTAGTGGCATCCTATACGTGGCTATTGGACTTTGCTATAGTCCCACTAGTGCAAAGACATTTGCAGAGCGCGTCTGCCTGCATTGCACACTCCAACTCATTATAACTAAGCCATTACACTAGCAAACACTCAGTGTACCTAGTGGCATCCTATACGTGGCTATTGGACTTTGCTATAGTCCCACTAGTGCAAAGACATTTGCAGAGCGCGTCTGCCTGCATTGCACACTCCAACTCATTATAACTAAGCCATTACACTAGCAAACACTCAGTGTACCTAGTGGCATCCTATACGTGGCTATTGGACTTTGCTATAGTCCCACTAGTGCAAAGACATTTGCAGAGCGCGTCTGCCTGCATTGCACACTCCAACTCATTATAACTAAGCCATTACACTAGCAAACACTCAGTGTACCTAGTGGCATCCTATACGTGGCTATTGGACTTTGCTATAGTCCCACTAGTGCAAAGACATTTGCAGAGCGCGTCTGCCTGCATTGCACACTCCAACTCATTATAACTAAGCCATTACACTAGCAAACACTCAGTGTACCTAGTGGCATCCTATACGTGGCTATTGGACTTTGCTATAGTCCCACTAGTGCAAAGACATTTGCAGAGCGCGTCTGCCTGCATTGCACACTCCAACTCATTATAACTAAGCCATTACACTAGCAAACACTCAGTGTACCTAGTGGCATCCTATACGTGGCTATTGGACTTTGCTATAGTCCCACTAGTGCAAAGACATTTGCAGAGCGCGTCTGCCTGCATTGCACACTCCAACTCATTATAACTAAGCCATTACACTAGCAAACACTCAGTGTACCTAGTGGCATCCTATACGTGGCTATTGGACTTTGCTATAGTCCCACTAGTGCAAAGACATTTGCAGAGCGCATCTGCCTGCGTTGCAAACTCCAACTCATTATAACTAAGCCATTACACTAGCAAACACTCAGTGTACCTAGTGGCATCCTATACGTGGCTATTGGACTTTGCTATAGTCCCACTAGTGCAAAGACATTTGCAGAGCGCGTCTGCCTGCATTGCACACTCCAACTCATTATAACTAAGCCATTACACTAGCAAACACTCAGTGTACCTAGTGGCATCCTATCTGTGGCTATTGGACTTTGCTATAGTCCCACTAGTGCAAATACATTTGCAGAGCGCGTCTGCCTGCGTTGCACACTCCAACTCATTATAACTAAGCCATTACACTAGCAAACACTCAGTGTACCTAGTGGCATCCTATCTGTGGCTATTGGACTTTGCTATAGTCCCACTAGTGCAAAGACATTTGCAGAGCGTGTCTGCCTGCATTGCACACTCCAACTCATTATAACTAAGCCATTACACTAGCAAACACTCAGTGTACCTAGTGGCATCCTATCTGTGGCTATTGGACTTTGCTATAGTCCCACTAGTGCAAAGACATTTGCAGAGCGCGTCTGCCTGCATTGCACACTCCAACTCATTATAACTAAGCCATTACACTAGCAAACACTCAGTGTACCTAGTGGCATCCTATACGTGGCTATTGGACTTTGCTATAGTCCCACTAGTGCAAAGACATTTGCAGAGCGCGTCTGCCTGCATTGCACACTCCAACTCATTATAACTAAGCCATTACACTAGCAAACACTCAGTGTACCTAGTGGCATCCTATCTGTGGCTATTGGACTTTGCTATAGTCCCACTAGTGCAAAGACATTTGCAGAGCGCGTCTGCCTGCATTGCACACTCCAACTCATTATAACTAAGCCATTACACTAGCAAACACTCAGTGTACCTAGTGGCATCCTATACGTGGCTATTGGACTTTGCTATAGTCCCACTAGTGCAAAGACATTTGCAGAGCGCGTCTGCCTGCATTGCACACTCCAACTCATTTTAACTAAGCCATTACACTAGCAAACACTCAGTGTACCTAGTGGCATCCTATCTGTGGCTATTGGACTTTGCTATAGTCCCACTAGTGCAAAGACATTTGCAGAGCGCGTCTGCCTGCATTGCACACTCCAACTCATTATAACTAAGCCATTATACTAGCAAACACTCAGTGTACCTAGTGGCATCCTATCTGTGGCTATTGGACTTTGCTATAGTCCCACTAGTGCAAAGACATTTGCAGAGCGCGTCTGCCTGCATTGCACACTCCAACTCATTATAACTAAGCCATTACACTAGCAAACACTGAGTGTACCTAGTGGCATCCTATCTGTGGCTATTGGACTTTGCTATAGTCCCACTAGTGCAAAGACATTTGCAGAGCGCGTCTGCCTGCATTGCACACTCCAACTCATTATAACTAAGCCATTACACTAGCAAACACTCAGTGTACCTAGTGGCATCCTATACGTGGCTATTGGACTTTGCTATAGTCCCACTAGTGCAAAGACATTTGCAGAGCGCGTCTGCCTGCATTGCACACTCCAACTCATTATAACTAAGCCATTACACTAGCAAACACTCAGTGTACCTAGTGGCATCCTATCTGTGGCTATTGGACTTTGCTATAGTCCCACTAGTGCAAAGACATTTGCAGAGCGCGTCTGCCTGCATTGCACACTCCAACTCATTATAACTAAGCCATTATACTAGCAAACACTCAGTGTACCTAGTGGCATCCTATCTGTGGCTATTGGACTTTGCTATAGTCCCACTAGTGCAAAGACATTTGCAGAGCGCGTCTGCCTGCATTGCACACTCCAACTCATTATAACTAAGCCATTACACTAGCAAACACTCAGTGTACCTAGTGGCATCCTATACGTGGCTATTGGACTTTGCTATAGTCCCACTAGTGCAAAGACATTTGCAGAGCGCGTCTGCCTGCATTGCACACTCCAACTCATTATAACTAAGCCATTACACTAGCAAACACTCAGTGTACCTAGTGGCATCCTATCTGTGGCTATTGGACTTTGCTATAGTCCCACTAGTGCAAAGACATTTGCAGAGCGTGTCTGCCTGCATTGCACACTCCAACTCATTATAACTAAGCCATTACACTAGCAAACACTCAGTGTACCTAGTGGCATCCTATACGTGGCTATTGGACTTTGCTATAGTCCCACTAGTGCAAAGACATTTGCAGAGCGCGTCTGCCTGCATTGCACACTCCAACTCATTATAACTAAGCCATTAGACTAGCAATTTTTGCTGCCAGTTTAAGGCCTGTAGTTGCATTGTCAGGGATATTTATTCTTTATTATTCTGCTGTTAATAAAGCTAGACCACCACTGCAATCTACACCACCTCTCAATTTTTACTACCACATTTTCAGTCCACAATCTTCTCGCAATCAACATGAATGGCAAAATGACAGATGCTGGTGGAAAGGGGAAGAGGCGTGGTGTAAAAGGCAAAAAAGGTTTTGTCCGTGGGGAAGGTGGCAAAGCTCCATTATCATCTGCTGAAGATAGACCCTCTACCAGCAAAAGTAAGATGTCTACTACTTACCATGGACAATCCGATGTGCTCCCCTTTTTACGGACACGAACAACAGGAAGAAAGGTAGATGATGGGCAAAAAAGGAAAATGCTTGAATGGATCTCAAGTGGTCCAACAAGTGCCCTCTCAGCCACTTCAAGTACCGCATCCAAAAAACACCAGTCCTCTGAGTTGTCATCCCAATCACACTTGATTTCTCCCAGCTCTGAAGTCTCCATCAGCCCTGCACAGTATGGTGGAACTGAGATGGCTGAGTCTGCAGAGCTGTTCAGTCACACTATAGCCTGGGAATCAGAGGTCTGCTCCCAAGCTACAGTGAGTACAGAACAGGAAATGGTCTGCAGTGATGCCCAGAACCTTTGTGACTCGGATTCAGGCCGTGAGGAACAAGTTTCTGAGCATAATGTTGACCCTTTGTCTCAAACTGTAACACCTGTGGTTATAGACAATGAGGAACATTCTGATGAAGATGAGACGCAGATACCCGATTGGGATGACAACTTAAATATTTGGTCAGGGCAAGAAGAGGCTCGGTCAGAGGGGGAGGGGAGTGCAAACACAACAATTGATGATGAAGTTCTAGATCCCACCTACTGTCAACCCCCAGTCAGGCACTCGAGGAGGTCAACAGAGGCGGTGGAGGAGGATGCAACCGACGACGAAGTTACCTTGCGCCTTCCTGGACAGAGTCGGAGCACTGGTAGCACGTCTACAACTGCATCCTCAGCCACCACTCTGCCTCTGAGCATTATTCGGGGTGGATCAACAGGTCGCATGGCCTCTAAGCCTTGCCTAGCCTGGTCCTTTTTTGACATAGAAAAAGATCGCCCAAATTATGTGATATGTAAAATTTGTCATGGTCTTCTTAGTAGAGGTAAAACCTCAAAAGTTTGACAACTTCTTCCATGAATCGTCACATGAATAAATATCATATGGCCCGGTGGGAAGCTCACCGTGCTGCAATGCAGCCTAGCAGAGCAAACCATCCACCGCCTGCCCCTTCCAGTGCATCCGCGCGCTCGTCATCTTCTAGGACTGTTGAGACAGCTGTCACACCTGTTTTTCCACCCACAACTTCCACCACTGTAACCGCAACAGGCAGTTTGCTTGGTAGGTCGTCAGTTGGTTTGGAAGGGGAAACAAGTGAGTGTGTACAGCTCTCTCAGACATCGATAGCACCAACGTTGGATGAAGGCAACATCATGTCTCCGCCTGCACTTTCCTCACAAACCTGCATTTTTCCAGGGACACCCTACTCAACACCGTCTACACACAGCAGCCAGATCTCTGTCCCTCAGATGTGGTCAAATAAAAGGCCACTTCCTCCGAGCCATGACAAAGCTAAGAGGTTGACTCTATCCCTCTGTAAGCTGTTGGCTACCGAAATGCTGCCTTTCCGCCTAGTGGACACACAGGATTTTAGAGACCTTATGTCTGTCGCTGTGCCCCAGTACCAGATGCCTAGTCGCCACTACTTCTCTAAGAAAGGTGTGCCCGCGCTACACCAGCATGTCGCACACAACATCACCGCTTCCTTGAGAAACTCTGTGTGTGAACGGGTGCATTTCACCACCGATACTTGGACCAGTAAGCATGGACAGGGACGTTACATGTCGCTGACTGGGCACTGGGTAACTATGGTGATAGATGGTGAAGGGTCTGCTGCACAAGTCTTGCCGTCCCCACGACTTGTGTGTCAATCCTCTGTCTGTCCAAGTTCCGCCACTGCTTCTGCATCCTCCACCTCATCTGGGTCCTCCACCTCCGCCCCAAGCCTGCCTGGTCAGGCCACCAGCGTTCTCACTGCGCAGAAGGAATCACGCACGCCTCATTACTATGCTGGCAGCAGAGCGCAACGGCATCAGGCGGTCTTTAGCTTGACATGTCTTGGGAATAAGAGTCACACAGCTGAGGAGTTGTGGTCAGCTCTGCGGTCCGAGTTTAATAAATGGTTGTCTCCACTCAACCTGCAGCCTGGTAAGGCCGTGTGCGACAATGCTGCAAACCTGGGTGCGGCCCTTCGCCTGGGCAAGGTGACACACGTACCTTGTATGGCTCACGTGTTGAACCTTGTCGTCCAGCAATTTTTAACACACTATCCCGGCCTAGATGGCCTTCTGAACAGGGCACGAAAACTGTCTGCTCACTTCCGTCGTTCAAGCGCCGCAGCAGAGCGACTTGCATCGCTCCAGAAGTCTTTCGGCCTGCCGGTTTATTGCCTGAAATGCGATGTGGCGACACGCTGGAATTCAACTCTCCACATGTTACAGCGACTGTGGCAGCACCGCAGAGCCCTGGTGCAATACGTCATGATGTATAGCCTGGGCCAACGAGATGCAGAGGTGGGGCAGATCACCCTGATGGAGTGGTCTCAGATCAAGGACCTATGCACCCTTCTGCACAGTTTCGACATGGCGACGAATATGTTTAGCGCTGACAATGCCATTATCAGCATGACGATTCCAGTCATTTACATGCTGGAGCACACGCTAAACACTATTCGGAGTCAGGGGGTGGGACAACATGAAGGGGAGGAACTACAGGAGGATTCATATGCGCAAGGGACAACAACATCACCAAGGTCCAGACGTTCATCATCACCAACGCAGCAGGCATGGGACCATGGGGGACAGGGATCGACAAGGGCGCATAGTAGCAGGCAAAATGTTGAGCAAGGTGCAGGAGAACATGAAGAAATGGAGGACGAACTGTCCATGGACATGAAAGACTCAGCGGATGAGGGAGACCTTGGTCAAATTTCAGTTGAAAGAGGTTGGGGGGAGATGTCAGAGGAAGAAAGAACGGGTAGCACCTCTATGCCACAAACACAGCGTGGACTTGGTCCGCATGGCTGCGCAAGACACATGAGTGCCTTTTTGTTGCACTACCTCCAACATGACAGTCGTATTGTCAAAATTAGAAGTGATGATGACTACTGGATTGCCACACTATTAGATCCCCGGTACAAGTCCAAATTTTGTGACATAATTCCAGCCATAGAAAGGGACGCACGTATGCAGGACTATCAGCAGAAGCTGTTACTCGATCTTAGCTCGGCTTTTCCATCAAACAACCGTGCAGGTGCAGGGAGGGAATCTCCCAGTTGTAACTTGACAAACATGGGACGGTCTCGTCATCTTCAACAGTCTACCCGTACCAGTAGGACCGTATCTGGTGCTGGTAACAGCAATTTTATGGAATCTTTTCATAATTTTTTTAGACCATCTTTTGCAAGGCCACCAGAGACAACAAGTCTGACACATAGTCAACGGCTGGAGAGGATGATACAGGAGTATCTCCAAATGAACATCGATGCCATGACTGTGCAACTGGAGCCTTGCTCCTTTTGGGCTTCAAACCTAGAAAAATGGCCAGAGCTCGCAACTTACGCCTTGGAGATTTTGTCGTGTCCAGCTGCCAGCGTTGTCTCTGAACGTGTCTTCAGTGCTGCTGGGTGTGTGCTGACAGATAAGCGCACGCGTCTGTCCAGTGACAATGTGGACAGACTGACGTTCATCAAAATGAACAAGTCAAGGATCCAGAAGGAATTTACAACCCCTGTGTCATCCTGGGGAGAGTAAATGCTTGTGGATTTAGAATGTGCTTGATGCAAATCTAGCTGTGAAGTGTACAACTATGGCACAAGTGCTGCCACTGAATGGGTGGGTGTGTGTGGGGCACAATTTTTGGAAAAAAGGGAGACTCCGCTTGGAGTAACCCTTGCTTACATTGTTTTTAAAAGAAGCCAAGATGAACAAGTCATGGTTCAGCAAAGACTTTATCTACCTACCCGGTGTTGGGGACGGTTAATTATGGCATATTTTTGAATGTGCTTGATGCAAATCAAAACATCCTGTTTGCAACTAGGGCCCAAGTGCTGCCACTGATGGGGTGGGTGTCTGTGTGGCCCAATTTTTGGAAAAAAGGGAGACTCCGCTTGGAGTAACCCTTGCTTGCTGTGTTTTTAAAAGAAGCCAAGATGAACAGAGCTGGGATCAGGAAAGACTTTGCTACCTACCCTGGTGTC
The DNA here is from genome assembly GCF_048569485.1 of Anomaloglossus baeobatrachus. Taxonomy (NCBI): domain Eukaryota; kingdom Metazoa; phylum Chordata; class Amphibia; order Anura; family Aromobatidae; genus Anomaloglossus; species Anomaloglossus baeobatrachus. The sequence continues at coordinate 383,060,725 of NC_134358.1, forward strand.
ATCCTGGGGACGGTTAATTATGGCGTATTTTTGAATGTGCTTGATGCAAATCTAGCTGTGAAGTGTACAACTAGGGCACAAGTGCTGCCACTGAATGGGTGGGTGTGTGTGTGGCCCAATTTTTGGAAAAAAGGGAGACTCCGCTTGGAGTAACCCTTGCTTACATTGTTTTTAAAAGAAGCCAAGATGAACAAGTCATGGTTATGCAAAGACTTTATCTACCTACCCCGGTGTCATGCTGGGGACGGTTAATTATGGCGTATTTTTGAATGTGCTTGATGCAAATCAAAACATCCTGTTTGCAACTAGGGCCCAAGTGCTGCCACTGAAGGGGTGGGTGTGTGTGGGGCCCAATTTTTGGAAAAAAGGGAGACTCCGCTTGGAGTCACCTTGCGGTGTTTTACATGACTTTAGAAGGGTGTGCCATGCCTATATCTGTGTGTCCTCCTCTTTTTCCTTGTCCAGCTGTTTTGTTTTCGCATGAGTATATGTCCTTGTCACTTTCCCATGTGTTTGAGTTGTTTGTCACCTTTTGGACACCTTTGAGGGTGTTTTCTAGGTGTTTTTCTGTGTTTGTGATTGCCTGCCATTGTTTCCTATTGGCTCGAGTTCGGTTCGTCGAACGTTCGACGAGCCGAACTCGAACGGGACCTCCGTTCGGCGAACCGACCTCGAGCCGAACCGGGACCGGTTCGCTCATCTCTACCCTTCGGATTCGGCTACCAGGGAGTATTTTAGGCCCTGGTGGCCACAGACTCCGATGTCCAAGTCTCCTCTGTGCCTCTCTGCTCCTCTTGTTTCACTGGGCCAAGCTGTTCCAGCTCTAGGCCCCAGTTCCACAGGACAGCACACTCTGCGTCTGCTTCCTTTCACTTCTCTCTACAGACTGAACTCTAACTCCTCCCTCAGGCCAGACTTAAGGAATGCTCCCTGGAACTCCAGGTTCAGAGCTCCCCCGGCTGACCTGAGGGAGAACTGCGTTGGATGTTAAACTTACTGGCCAATAGACCTCCCAATTACCTCCAGGCTCAGCATTAACCCTTTGGGAGGGCAATGCTGTTGTGGCGACCAGGTCCTGGGGCACCACACATGTCACATCGCGAACGAGATCGCTAGCGATATTGTTGTGTGTAAAACAGCCTTAACTGTCATTTCTATTTTTATTCCTTGAATCAATAATATATGTGAAAATAACCAGCTTTGTAAATTATCTTATCAGATAAATCTGCTTCTCTCTCCACAAGAACTGATCATTATTTTTATAATTCTCAATTCACAAATAAAATCTGAGTTCAGTGAACACTTTCCCATTACGGAGATAGGAGATGACAGTTGTTACTGATGAGATTCTGTGTAGACAGGAGGAGAGAGGAGCTTTGCTTCTAGCTCCTCCCACCTCCCCATCTCCCTGCGATCTACTATCTCAGTAATGAACAATCTGTCTTAACTGAATAAAGATTTTAACCATCAATTTCAATTTTTTAGACTGAATGATCAGTCCACAAGGAGACAGAAGCAGAATTTTCTGATTAGATAAATTACAAAGTTTGTAACCCTTCAAGAAATGTGTCATACTTCAAAAGGAAAAAATACATGTCATTTTTCTTAGAGAAAATACATATTAAACCAAGTTTTAGTGTATATACACATCAGGAAAGTACAAAACGCATAGGCGGACATACGTCAAAAGTGTTGACACCCTTGAAATTATTCCAGAAAATGAACTATTTCTCCCAGAAAATTATTGCAATTACATGTTTTGTCATACACATGTGTATTTCCTCTGTGTGTAATGGAACAACACAAAAAACATAATTTCACACAAAACTCCAAAAATAAGCTGGACAAAACTGCTGCCACCTTTCCAAAATTTTGAGTAAACAATTTTGTTTCAAGCATGTGATGCTTGTTCAAACTCACCTGTGGCAAGTAACAGGTGTGGGCAATATGAAAATCACACCTGAAACCAGATAAAAAGGGGAGAAGTTGACTTTTTGCATTATGTGTTTGCAGGTGCCAAACTAAGCATGGAGAAAAGAAAAAGAAGAGAACTGTCTAGGGACTTGAGAACCAAAATTGTTGAGAAATATCAAAACCTCAAGGTTACAAGTCCATGTCCAGAAATCTTGATGTTCAATTGTTCACAGTGCACAACATATTCAAGAAGTTTACAACCTATGGCACTGTATCTAATCTCCCTGGACATGAACAGCAGTGAAAAATTAATGAAAGGTTGCAAATGCAATGCAAGATAGCCCATATGGTGCACAAGAAGCCCCAATCAAGTTCTAAAGAAATTCAAGATGTCCTGCAGGCTCAGGGCATATCAGTGTCAGCGCAAACTATCCTTCAACATTTAAATGAAGTGAAACGCTATGGCAGGAGACCCATGAGTACCCCACAGCTGACCAAAGACATCAAAAACCTAGACTGCAGTTTACCATGATGTATGTGAGTAAGCCCAAATCCTTCTGGGAAAGAGACTTGTGGACAGCTCAGACCAAGATAGAGTGTTTAGAAAGCCACGGACCCACTTGGGGGGAGGGGCGACATGACCAAGGGGGAGGTAGGGAGTGATGGGTTAATAGGGACAGTGGTATATGCCTAATATGGCTTTGGGGGATGGTTTTAGCCGGGGAGGAAGAGGAGGAGCAGGGAAAGGGTTAGCTGGGAGAGGAAGGAGTTACCTCCTCTTCTGTTTCCGGACGCCGAACGATCTGCACGTGCACCTCCATGGCAGATCTTCAGGAGCTCCAGCGTCTGATTCAGGCAGCGGTCGCAGCGCACGGGCCCCTGGCAGTGCAGACCCACATCAGGGCTGCCGGGGTTAACCCGTCGGCGCTTGCCCCTCGTCCCCCCAGCAGCGGCGGGCGCCAGTCGCGGCCCCCCCGCAGGTATTCCCCGGGCGCGGGGGGGGCGAGGAGGAGATGTAAGAGCCCCTCCAGGGACCCTCCGCAGAGTGCAGCGCAGCAGCAGCGTCTGGCTGCTGCAGAGGCCGGCGGGAGGAATCTTCGTTCCAGCCGCGGCGGTCGGGAGGTGGGAGTGGCCAGCACGGGGCCTGCTTCCGGTCCCGGCCTCCGGGCTGGAGTTACAGAGACTGCAGCGGCTCCAGGCCGGGAGCGCGCTCGGCGTAGGAGAGAGGCCAGCAGATCCCCCTGCAGTCGGCGGGGGGACCGCGGGGCTGCACGTGGCGGTAGGTCCGGCGCCGGGGGGGGGTCTGCGGTGCCTGACCCCGGTGCGGCTGAGAGAAGGAGTGACGGCGGGAGCCCTGCGGCAACCGCCGGGTCACTCAGTACCGCTGTGCAGCCCCCGGATGTGGCAGTCTCCCGTGGGAGCGGGAGGACTCGGCGGATGGAGGCCTGCAATAGCCCAGGAGGGCCAGAGGCGGCGACGGCTGAGATCCGGAGCCGGGCGTCTGGTCGTCCGCGCCCAGAGGCCCCTTGCAGTCGGCAGGGGGGCGGGCGCAAGAGGTCGAGGCCCGGGGTGCCGGCGCGGGGGACAGGACGGTCTCCTGGGTTGTCACCCCGGGGCAAGAGATGGAGCGGGGATGACTCTGCCCACGCGGCGGCCCTGTCTGGCGGCCGTGGTGGGGGGGGTGCTGCGGCGGCGCCCCCCGGATGTCGGATGGAAGATGAGGCCAGCGGCGAGGAGGGGGAAGAGGCTTTCGGTTCGGAGGAGTCGGATGGACGACAGACGGAGGACAGCGAGGCGGCGGTCTCGGGAGACGCCGAGCGGCGGTCGGGTGAGACGGCCGCGGAGGCGGCAGGGGCTGCGCTGGCGGGGGGCTTCGGGGGGGGGGCGGCTGCGGCTACGGCAGCGCCCGCTGGTTTCGCAGTGTGGAGTCAATTGTTGGGGCTGTTGCAGGGGCTGGCGGCGGCTTCGGGAGCGGGGGGGGAGGGGGCCCAGGCGCCGGTGGCGGCGTGGGTGGGTGCAGCCGGTTTAGGGGCCTCGGCGGCGACGGGGGGTGACGGAGCGGGTGCGAGTAGAGGGGGGGGCGAAGGGGGGAGTGAGACGGGGGGGGGAAAGGAGAAGGAAAAGGAGAAGGAAAAGGAGAAGGAGGATGAGGTGGTGCGCTTAGATGATAGGGCTAAAAGCGAAGTTTATGTTTGTTTTGAGGGCCCGCTGGGGGCCCATTTAAAGAAGGAGGTGCGGGAAAAAATTTGGAAAGGGGAATATGTGGAGATATTTTCTCTGCTTCCCCTGGAGAAATTTAATTTGGATAGGGTTAAGCCGAGTGATTCCAAAAAGGAGAAGGACGAGGAGGAAAAGCGCCGTTATAGGCTTATTCCTCGGACTTTTGCCAACTGGCTACAGGCATTTGCGATTTTGGCGAGCGTGGTCGGGGAGAAGGAGCCGGAGCATTGTTCGGCTTTGTTCGGCTACATGGATGCGATAGGGGAGGCTTATCGAGTTTATGGCGGACTGGCGTGGCTGCGCTACGACGAGCAATTTAGGCAGCGGAAGGCATTGCGGCCAGATATGCGGTGGGACCATAAGGATATTTCCTTATGGATGCGATTGATGTCGGCACCGGCTCAGCCCTTTTGGGGGGGCGCCGGGGGTTCGGGGGGGGCCGGGTCCCCGGCAAGTTTCAAGAAAGGTTTGTGTTGGCAGTACAATGAAGGGCAGTGCAGGTTTGGAGCGGCGTGCCGTTTTAAGCATGAATGCTCCGGATGTGGGGGGGGACATAGCTTGTCCAAATGTTTTAAAAAAGGAAAAGGAAAGGCTGGTGATGGGGCTGGTAAGAGGGACGACGCCGGTGAAGGTAGAAGTGATGGTTCCGTTTTTAAATAGGTATCCGGACAAGGAGGCGGCGGCGTTGTTAAGTTCTGGTTTTTCGGATGGTTTTCATATTCCGTCGGTTGTTACTGCATCGGTTCCGCCGTATCGTAATTTGCGTTCCGCTCGGGATCACCCGGAAGTGGTGGATGAGAAGCTGGAAAGGGAGGTGGCTTTGGGCAGGATGGGCGGCCCTTATGTCGCCCCGCCGTGCGGGAATTTGGTGGTGTCACCGTTGGGGGTGGTACCAAAGAAGGAGCGGAATAAATTTCGGCTGATTCATCATTTGTCTTACCCGGAAGGGTTATCGGTGAATGATGGCAGTGCGCCGGAGTTGTCGGCGGTATATTATGTGTCGTTCGATAAGGCGTTGGACCTGGTTAGGGCGGCGGGGCGGGGTGCATTGATGGCAAAGGCGGATGTGGAAGCAGCGTTTCGGTTGTTACCGGTTCATCCAGATAGTCAGCATTTGTTGGGTTGCTGGTGGGATGGCAGTTATTATGTTGATCGTTGTTTGCCAATGGGCTGTTCCATTTCGTGTTCGTACTTTGAGGCATTTAGTTCGTTTGTTGAGTGGGTGGTTCGGGACGTGTCCGGGCTTACGTCCATCATTCATTACTTGGATGATTTCCTGTGTGTCGGGCCGGCGGGTTCGATGGTTTGTGCGGGTTTGCTATTTGCGTTGCAAAAAGTTGCGGCCAGTTTCGGGATTCCTTTGGCGCCGGATAAGACGGAAGGCCCGGCGCCGGTGATGTGTTTTCTGGGAATTGAAATTGACACCATTGCTATGGAATGCAGGTTGCCGGCGGAGAAGGTCCGTGATTTGAGGTCCGCAGTGTCAGGGGTAAAAGCGGCGAAGAAGGTGCGGCTTAAGGCGGTGCAGTCTTTGCTTGGAAAATTGAATTTTGCTTGCAGAATTGTGCCAATGGGGAGAGTGTTTGCGAGGCGTTTGGCGACGGCGACGGCCGGGGTACGGTTGCCGGCGCATTTTGTGCGGATCACAAAGGCGATCAGGGACGATTTGGAAGTATGGGATCAATTTTTGCAGCATTTCAACGGCCGGACGCTGGTGATGGAGAGGGTGGCGTCTAACGGGGCGTTGCAGCTGTTTACGGATGCGGCGGGGTCGGCCGGGTTTGGGGCTGTCTTCAGAGGTCATTGGTGTGTCGGGCAGTGGCCACAGGCGTGGCGGGAGAGCGGCTTGGTTAGGAATTTGGCTCTGTTAGAGCTATTCCCCATTGTAGTGGCAGTGGAGCTATGGGGGTCGCACTTTGCCGGAAGGAAAGTGTGTTTTCATTGTGATAACCAGGCGGTGGTGCACGCGATTAACAACTTGTCTGCTAAGTCGGAGCCGGTGGTGGTGTATTTGCGGCATTTAGTGTTGAGATGTCTGCAGTTGAATGTGCAGGTAGTGGCAAGGCACGTTCCGGGTGTTGACAACGAGGTGGCTGATGCTTTGTCTCGTTTTCAGTTCAGCAGGTTTCGGGCGCTGTTGCCGTGGGCGGACGAAGTTGGAGTGGAGTGCCCCGAGGATTTGTGGCATCTGGTGAGGCGGTGATCTCAGACTTGATTCGGAACTCGGTGACCGAGGTGACTTGGTGCCGGTATGCTAAGGTGTGGGCTGAATGGGAGGAGTTGTTGCGTCTGATGTTTGGTGGGGAAAGCGTGGATTACTTGGTGGCTTTGTTGTCATTGGTGAGTACGGATTTTTCAGCCGGGCGATCGGCATCGGCTGTGGCACATCGGGTGTCGGCAGTGGCATTTTGGTTAAAAATGAGAGGGGAGCGTGATGTTTCACAGGATTTTCGGGTTCGTCAGGCTTTGCGGGGCTTTCGCCGTGGCGTACGGGAGAGGGACAAGAGGCGCCCTGTATCGTTTGGTTTGTTGAGACGGATGGTGGGTGGCCTGAGCGGCATTTGTGAGTCTGTGTACGAGACGGTTCTATTTACAACGGCTTTCGGTCTCGCTTTTTATGGGGCGTTCCGGATAGGCGAGCTGGTGAGCCCGTCCAGGGTGACGGGTGGTGGTTTGATGTTTGAGGACGTGCAAGTGAGCAGTAGTCAGGTGGAGTGCCGGATTCGCCGGTCAAAAATGGATCAGCTGCGCCGTGGTAGATTGGTGGTGTTATATGCGGTTCCAGGAGAGGAATTGTGCCCTGTGCGTTTAGTCGAGAGATTTATGGCCGTGAGGGGAGGCTTACCTGGCCCGTTGTTGCGGCATTTGAATGGGTCGTTTTTGTCGAGGTTTCAGTTTGTGGCGGTGCTGCGGCTAAGTCTACGTAACGCGGGGGAGCGCCCGGAGGAATTCGGGTCGCATTCATTCCGAATTGGTGCAGCAACGGAGGCAGCCCGTTGGGGGCTTGGAGATGAGGTGGTAAAGCGTATTGGTAGATGGGAATCTTCTTGTTTTCGGCGGTATGTGAGACCGCAGTTGTTGTAGCATCATGGGACTTTGGTTACGTGCGGAAGGTTTGAGGAAAGGGGTGTTTTTTGATGTGTTGGTGGTTGTGCTGTTATTGGTTTTGATATTTTCGTTTTGTTTTATTTGTTATAGGGAAGTGCCTGATCTGGATCTTGGGGCACTCCTTCGTATTTTGGGGTGCCCGTCGGGCGGAGGTCCGCCCGAATGGTCGACAGCTGGGTTTGGATCGTGCGCAGGCGACTGTTCGATGGATCGGAGTTCGGGGCATGGAGTGGGGCAGGGTGGTCCCGGAATTTCGTTTCCATTGTAAAGTTGAGCGGCCCCCGGATGTGCTGGTATTGCATGTGGGGGGTAATGATCTTGGTGCCAGGGCGTCGCGGGATTTGATCCGAGACATAAAGATTGATTTACTGCAGTTGTGGAAGCGGTATCCTGGTTTGCTGGTCGTATGGTCTGACATAGTGACCAGGTTGTCATGGAGAGGGGCTCGGTCGGTGGAGAAGGTTAATAAGGCCAGGGCCCAGGTGAATAGGGTAGTGGCTAGGTTTGTGACCAGGAATGGTGGGATTGTGGTACGGCACAGGGATTTGGAGCCGGCTGATTGGCGATTTCGGAGGGGTGATGGTGTGCACCTCAACGAGGTCGGTCTGGATTTATGGGCGTTGGGTCTGCAGGATGGTGTGGAGCGTGCTTTTGGTGTGTGGCGGGTCCAGGCCACGTAAGGTGTCACGTGGTCTGTCCTGTGGCGGTGGGGGTAGGTCTGGTCCAGAGGTTTGGAAGTGATTGGTGGCTGGACCGGGAGTCATTGTCTTGGTATGGTGGCTCTCGGTTTCCGGGATGTGGCAGGCACGGGGTTCTGCCAAAGTGTGGGGGTCAATCCGTGGGTGATTGGCACCTCGTCTCTGGGTCGGTGTGTTGCGGCCGGGGACAGGGGGAGTAGTAGTAGTGGACTGGGCCTACCCCGGGGGGTATTGTAAATGTTATTGTCTATTGTTACCGTTATGTGGTTGTTTTGGGTCGCCCGTTGGACGGCGTCCCTAAGGTACTAGTCTGTAAAACAATAGGCAATAAAAAGGCTGCTGTGGCCATTTGAACCAAGTCGCATGCAGTCCGTGTGTTTAATTTTAGAGGATAAGGGGGTTTGGTTACACAGACATCATGACCGGAGAATCCTCCCTCAGCTGGTCAAGAAAGCCACGGACCCACTTGGGGGGAGGGGCGACATGACCAAGGGGGAGGTAGGGAGTGATGGGTTAATAGGGACAGTGGTATATGCCTAATATGGCTTTGGGGGATGGTTTTAGCCGGGGAGGAAGAGGAGGAGCAGGGAAAGGGTTAGCTGGGAGAGGAAGGAGTTACCTCCTCTTCTGTTTCCGGACGCCGAACGATCCCCGCCCACCCTCCCTTTGTGTTGTCATGTGGGAGATGTTTTTGGGTAGTTGGGATACCTTTTGTCACAGTAGCGGTGGGGGTAGGTCTGGTCCAGAGGTTTGGAAGTGATTGGTGGCTGGACCGGGAGTCATTGTCTTGGTATGGTGGCTCTCGGTTTCCGGGATGTGGCAGGCACGGGGTTCTGCCAAAGTGTGGGGGTCAATCCGTGGGTGATTGGCACCTCGTCTCTGGGTCGGTGTGTTGCGGCCGGGGACAGGGGGAGTAGTAGTAGTGGACTGGGCCTACCCCGGGGGGTATTGTAAATGTTATTGTCTATTGTTACCGTTATGTGGTTGTTTTGGGTCGCCCGTTGGACGGCGTCCCTAAGGTACTAGTCTGTAAAACAATAGGCAATAAAAAGGCTGCTGTGGCCATTTGAACCAAGTCGCATGCAGTCCGTGTGTTTAATTTTAGAGGATAAGGGGGTTTGGTTACACAGACATCATGACCGGAGAATCCTCCCTCAGCTGGTCATGGTAACGCATATCATACTACTATTTACCAAAAATGGAGAGAAACCTACAAAGAAAAGAAGACAGTACCTACAGTCAAGTATTATGGAGGTTCAAACATGATTTGGGGTTGCTTTGCTTCCTTTGGCACGGGGTGCCTTGTCTGTGTGCAAGGCATCATGAAATCTGAAGATAACTAATGGATATTGGGTCAAAATTTAGTGCCCAGTGTCAGAATGCTGAGACTTCCAGCAGGACACTAACTCCAAACATACTTCAAGAAGCCCCCAGAAATTAATGGAAACAAGGTGCTGGAAAGTTCTGAAGTGGCAGCAATGAGTGCGGATGTACAGTAAATCCCATTGAACACCTGTGGAGAGATCTTAAAATTACTGTTGGGAGAAGGCGCCTTTCAAAAATGAATGATAGCATAAGAACCTAGTTGATGGTTATAGGAAGCAATTGAATACAGTTTTAACTCCAAAGAGTGCGCAACAAAATATTACGATTAGAGTGCCAACAGTTTTGCCCTGCCATTTTTGGACTTTTATGTGAATTTATGTCCAGTTCACCTTTTTCTCTCTTTTTTTTTTTTTGTGTTGTTCCAATACACAGAAAGAAAATTAACATGTGTACAACAAAACATGTGAAATTTGAATCATTTTCTTGGAGAAATATTTCATTTTCTGGTACAAATTAAAGGGTGCCAACACTTTCAGCCATGATTGTAACTAAGTAAGCATATATCAAAATGTAAAATCAAGGCTTTATGTCATTGATTAGCCATGCAGATACATAATAATGTATAGAACTAACATACAGTTAGGTCCAAAAATATTAGGACTGTGACTGAATCTTTGGGATTTTGGTTCTACATGCAACTATTTTTTATTTAAAAAGAAACAACTGAGTAGAGATGAGCGAACCGGTCGCGGTTCGGCTCGAGTTCGGTTCGCCGAATGGAGGTCTCGTTCAAGTTCGGTTCGGCGAACGTACGACGAACCACTCGAACCGCATAGGAAACAATGGCAGGCAATCACAAACACATAAAAACACCTAGAAAACACCCTCAAAGGTGTCCAAAAGGTGACAAACAACTCACAACACAAACACATGGGAAAGTGACAAGGACATATACTCATGCGAAAACAAAAGAGCAGGACAAGGAAAAAGAGAAGGAGACACAGATATAGGCATGGCACGCCCTTCTAAAATCATGTAAAACACCGCAAGGTGACTCCAAGCGGAGTCTCCCTTTTTTCCAAAAATTGGGCCCCACACACACCCACCCCTTCAGTGGCAGCACTTGTGCCCCAGTTGTACACTTCACAGCTAGATTTGCATCAAGCACATTCAAAAATACGCCATACTTAACCGTCCCCAGGATGACACCGGGGTAAGTAGCAGAGTCTTTCCTGATCCCAGCGCTGTGCATCTTGGATCATTTTTAAAAACACAGCAAGGGTTACTCCAAGAAGAGTCTCCCTTTTTTCCAAAAATTGGGCCACACAGACACCCCATCAGTGGCAGCACTTGTGCCCTAGTTGTACACTTCACAGCTAGATTTGCATGAAGCACATTCAAAATACACAGGCATTTACCCCTGGATGACACAGGGGTAGTAAATTCCTTGTGGATCCATGACTTGTTCATTTTGATGAACGTTAGTCTGTCCACATTGTCACTGGACAGACGCGTGCGCTTATCTGTCAGCACACACCCAGCAGCACTGAAGACACGTTCAGAGACAACGCTGGCAGCTGGACACGAAAAAATCTCCAAGGCGTAAGTGGATAGCTCTGGCCATTTTTCAAGATTTGAAGCCCAAAATGAGCAAGGCTCCATTTGCAAAGTAATGGCATCGATGTTCATTTGGAGATACTGACCAGGCAGGCTTGGGGCGGAGGTGGAGGACCCAGATGAGGTGGAGGAGGCAGAAGCAGTGGCGGAACTTGGACAGACAGGATTGACACACAAGTCGTAAGGACGGCAAGACTTGTGTAGCAGACCCTTCACCATCTATGAACATAGTTACCCAGTGCCCAGTCAGCGACATGTAACGTCCCTGTCCATGCTTACTGGTCCAAGTATCGGTGGTGAAATACACCCGCTCACACACAGAGTTTCTCAAGGAAGCGGTGATGTTGTGTGCGACATGCTGGTGTAGCGCGGGCACACCTTTCTTAGAGAAGTAGTGGCGACTGGGCATCTGGTACTGGGGCACAGCGACAGACATAAGGTCTCTAAAATCCTGTGTGTCCACCAGGCGGAAAGGCAGCATTTCGGTAGCCAAGAGCTTACAGAGGGATAAAGTCAACCTCTTAGCTTTGTCATGGGTCGCAGGAAATGGCCTTATATTTGTCCACATCTGAGGGACAGAGATCTGGCTGCTGTGTGTAGACGGTGTTGAGTAGGGTGTCCCTGGAAAAATGCAGGTTTGTGAGGAAAGTGCAGGCGTAGACATGATGTTGCCTTCATCCAACGTTTGTGCTATCGATGTCTGAGAGAGCTGTACACACGCACTTGTTTCCCCTTCCAAACCAACTGATGACCTACCAAGCAAACTGCCTGTTGCGGTTACAGTGGTGGAAGTTGTGCGTGGAAAACCAGGTGTGACAGCTGTCCCCACAGTCCTAAAAGATGAAGAGCGCGCGGATGCACTGGAAGGGGAAGGCGGTGGATGGTTCGCTCAGCTAGGCCGCATTGCAGCACAGTGAGCTTCCCACTGGGACATATGATATTTATTCATGTGACGATTCATGGAAGAAGTTGTCAAACTGCGGAGGTTTTGCCCTGTACTAACAGAATCATGAAAAATTTTACAGATCACATAATTTGGGCGATCTTTTGCTATGTCAAAAAAGGACCAGGCTAGGCAAGGCTTAGAGGGCATGCGACCTGCTGATCCACCCCGACTAGTGCTCAGAGGCACAGTGGTGGCTGAGGATGCAGTTGTAGATGTGCTACCAGTACTCCGACTCTGTCCAGGAAGGCGCAAGGTACCTTCGTCGTCAGTTGCATCCTCCTCCACCGACTCTGTTGACCTCCTCGAGGGCCTGACTGTGGGTTGACAGTAGGTGGGATCTAGAACTTCCTCATCAATTGTTGTGTTTGCAATCCCCTCATCCTCAGATTGAGCCTCTTCTTGCCCTGACCGAATATTTAAGTTGTCATCCCAATCTGGTATCGGCGTCTCATCGTCATCAGTATGTTCCTCGTTGTCTATTACAACAGGTGTTTCAGTTTGTGAATAAGGGTCAACATTATGCTCAGAAAGTTGGTCATCACGGCCTGAATCTGAGTCACAAAGGTTCTGGGCATCACTGCAGACCATTTCCTGGTCTGTACTCACTGTAGCTTGGGAGCAGACCTCTGATTCCCAGGCTATAGTGTGACTGAACAGCTCTGCAGACTCAGCCATCTCAGTTCCACCATACTGTGCAGGGCGGATGGAGACTTCAGAGCTGGGGAAAAGCAAGTGTGATTGGGATGACAACTCAGAGGACTGGTGTTTTTTGGATGCGGTAGTTGAGGTGGAGGAGAGGGCACTTGTTGGACCACTTGAGATCCATTCAAGTATTTTCTTTTTTTGGCCATCATCTACCTTTGTTCCAGTTGTTTGTGTCCGTAAAAAAGGGAGCACATCAGATTGTCCACGGTAAGTAGTAGACATCTTACTTTTGCTGGAAGATGGTCTATCTTCAGCAGATGTTAATGGAGCTTTGCACCTTCCCCACGGACAAACCCTTTTTTTCCTTTTCCAACACGCCTCTTCCCCTTTCCACCAGCATCTGTCATTTTGCCACTCATTTTGATTGCGACAAGATTGTGCACTTAAAATGTGGTAGTAAAAATTGAGAGGTGGTGTAGATTGCAGCGGTGGTCTATCTTTATTAACAGCAGAATAAACAACAATAACTATCCCTGACAATGCAACTACGGCCCTTAAACTGGCAGCATAGTTTGCTAGTATAATGGCTTAGTAACAATGAGTTTGAGTGTGCAATGCAGAGGTGCTGCACATAGGTTTGCACCAGTGGGACACTAATGGAAGTCCAACAGCCACTTTTAGGATGCCACTAAGTTTACTCAGTGTTTGCTAGTATAATGGCTTAGTAACAATGAGTTTGAGTGTGCAATGCAGAGGTGCTGCACATAGGTTTGCACCAGTGGGACACTAATGGAAGTCCAACAGCCACTTTTAGGATGCCACTAAGTTTACTCAGTGTTTGCTAGTATAATGGCTTAGTAACAATCAGTTTGAGTGTGCAATACAGTGGTACTGCAAATAGCTTTGCACCAGTGGGACACTAATGGAAGTCCAACAGCCACTTTTAGGATGCCACTAAGTTTACTCAGTGTTTGCTAGTATAATGGCTTAGCAACAATGAGTTTGAGTGTGCAATGCAGAGGTGCTGCACATAGGTTTGCACCAGTGGGACACTAATGGAATTCCAACAGCCACTTTTAGGATGCCACTAAGTTTACTCAGTGTTTGCTAGTATAATGGCTTAGTAACAATGAGTTTGAGTGTGCAATGCAGTGGTGCTGCACATAGGTTTGCACCAGTGGGACACTAATGGAAGTCCAACACCCACTTTTAGGATGCCACTACGTTTACTCAGTGTCTGCTAGTATAATGGCTTAGTAACAATGAGTTTGAGTGTGCAATGTAGAGGTGCTGCACATAGGTTTGCACCAGTGGGACACTAATGGAAGTCCAACAGCCACTTTTAGGATGCCCTAAGTTTACTCAGTGTTTGCTAGTATAATGGCTTAGTAACAATGAGTTTGAGTGTGCAATGCAGAGGTGCTGCACATAGGTTTGCACCAGTGGGACACTAATGGAAGTCCAACAGCCTCTTTTAGGATACCACTAACTTTCCTCAGTGTTTGCTAGTATAATGGCTTAGTAACAATGAGTTTGAGTGTGCAATGCAGAGGTGCTGCACATAGGTTTGCACCAGTGGGACACTAATGGAAGTCCAACAGCCTCTTTTAGGATACCACTAACTTTCCTCAGTGTTTGCTAGTATAATGGCTTAGTAACAATGAGTTTGAGTGTGCAAAGGGCAGGAGGGTACAGTGGCAGGGTTGTGGGTCTGGGTAGAGGAAAGGAAGCCTCCCTTTCTATCCCTCCTAATGGGGAAATGCAGCGAGGATATCCCTGACCTTAGCTACACAGACGCTGTCATCTTGTGTAGCTGTTAAAATCTGTTTTCACGGACCTGACTGTCACCTATGGTTCTGACCCTGCCGGTATTAGCCCTTACAAGGACTAATTGAAACTTCTATCCCTATTCTGTATAGCGCTGTGTATAGAGCGTACACAGCAGTATCGGAGACAGGAGCTACGCCAGCGGTGCCTGACACCAAGACGCAGAAGGCAGATAATGGCGTGCTGGAGGAAAATGTCCGTTTTTATTATGCATGGACATGTGACATGGACATCCTATCACACATGCCGTTGCTTCTCTGGCTAAAAGTCCACTTAGCTGTGTGTGTGTCTGGGATTGGCTGACATGCTGGCCCTCCCCACTACACGCGCGCGCTTAGGGAAGGAAGACAAGGGAAAAAAAAAAAAATGGCGATCGCCATTATCCAAACAGCAGTGATCTGAATGCACTGTTCCCGCACACTATACGCTGAAATTTCATAATAGTGTGAGTCACAGAGTGACTTACACTATTACAGTGGAAGGCCAGCTAGTAATTAGCTTGTCTTTTTGCTGCTAGAACCATTCTCGAACGTATCTAGAACTATCGAGCTTTAGCAAAAAGCTCGAGTTCTAGTTCGATCTAGAACAGCCTCCAAAATCACTCGAGCCGCGAACTGGAGAACCTCGAACCGCGAACCGCGCTCAACTCTACAACTGAGCTTCAATTGAAGTGCAGACTTTCAGGTTTAAGTGAATGGGATGAACAAAAATCTGCTCTGAAATGTTTAGGAATTGCAACCATTTATAGACAAAGGCTTCTCATTTCAGGGGTTCAAAAGTTATTAGACAAAGTAACTGTACAAAAAATTAAATGTTTATTTTCATTTCTTGGTAGAGAATCTTTTGAAGGCAGTGACCACCTCAAGTTTGGAAGCCATGGACATCACCAAATGCTATGTTTCCTTCTTTGTGATGCTTTGCTGGCTTTTACTGCAGCTGACTTCAGTTGTTGCTTGTTTGTGGGTCTTTCTACCTTTAGGTTTTCTCAATCAAGTGAAATAATTCTTGATGGGTTTGAGATCTGATGATTGACTCTGCCATTGTAGATTATTCAACGTCTTTGCTTTATGCAATTTTTTGCATGCTTTCACAATATGTATTGGGACATTGTTCATCAGTACTGTGAAGTGTAGTCCAGTCAGTTGATTTGGTAGAATCTAAGCAGAAAGTATAGCTCTGTACATTTCTGAATTCACCAGTGGCATTGGAAGCCATGCATGCCCATGTCATCACAGTGCTTCCACCATGTTTTGCAGAGGATGTAGATTAGGAGCCATTCCAAGTCTTTTCAAAACTATCTCCTTCTCATTAGTCTGGTGAAGGTTGACCTTAGTTTCATCTATCAAAAGAATCTTTTTTCAGAACTGGGCTAGCCTTTTTAGATGTTATTTGGCAAAATCTAATCTGGCCTTACAATTTTTAAGCTGATTTATTAGTTGCAACTTTTGGAGAAGACTTTGTATTTTCTCTCATTAAGTCTTCTCTTTATGGTAGACTTAGATAGTGAAACACCTACTTCCTGAAGAATGTTCTTCACTTGGGTGGATATTGTGAAGGAGTATTTCTTCACCATGGAAAGGCTATTGTGATCATCCACCACTGTTGTCTTCCGTGTACCGCCATGACATTTTGAGTTCACAAGCTCACCAGGACACTCTTTTTGAAGAATGTACCAAACAGTTTATTTGCCACTCCTATCTATTCTGCTACCATATTTTCCTGAAAATGAGACCTATACCAAAAATAAGCCCTAGCAGGAATTTTCAGCATTTTTGGCGTAAGGCTTAAATATAAACCCTACCCCGAAAATAAGCAATAGTTGCGGTTCAATCATGAAGTGTCCATGCACCTAAAAAAGTTAAAAAATACTGCAGGAGACTTCATTTTAGAAAGTAGAGACCCCCAAAAGAAGGAAGAAATAAGACCCCGCAATCATACTCACCAGGTGGCGAATAGGAGGACCTGCAGTGGAATACATCAAGGTCCTGCGGTGGAACACACACCCTCACACATCAGATCACACACCCACATACACATCAGATCACACACACAACACACAACAGATCGCACACACAATCACATATCAGATTGCACACACTCATCACATCTGGCAATACCAATTGCATTGATGCATTCCATCGCATGTACTCCGTGTGTGCAATCTGATGTGTGTGTGTGTGTGTGTGTGCGATCTCATGTATGTACAGTATATGTGTGTATGAGTGTGTGTGTGCGATCTGTTGTATGTGAGTGTCGGCCAGAAGCAGGGGAGGGCTGCTTGGAGCATACAAGCTGGGAGTGCCAACTGAAGATCACAGGAGGACCTGGGAGCAAAGCAGATGTCCAGAGTCTGGTAGGTATGATTCCCCTGGAAAGGAACAGGGGTGGTTTGTTTTTATTTTTTTATTTTTTTTTGGGGGGGGGGGGGTTACCCCTACCATGTTTCCCTGAGAATAAGCCCTTGCCTGAAAATAAGCTCTAGCACATTTTTCGGGGAAAAAAAATAATATAAGACAGTGTTTTATTTTCAGAGGAAGCACAGTTTCTCTCTGAAAGATTTCTTTTTTTTCAACCTAATCATGGTCTGTTTCTCTGAGAGCTCCTTTAACTGCATATTGTTGGTTCACAGTAACAGCTCCCAAATGCAAATGCTACACCTGGAATTAGCTTCAGACATTTTTTTGCCTAAATGTTGATGAATGAGGAAATAGCCCATGCAGCCCACTTAAGAGGTTTTGAGATAAATGTGCTATTAATTTTGGTTCCTACAAAAGGAAGCAGCTACTGTACATGTTAAAAAGCTGTAATTCCTAAACCCTTACTCCAAATAGAAATATCCAGGCAGCACTCACAATCCATGGTGCCTTAATCCAGGGAAGGCATCCACAATATGCAGATTGTGATCGTATATGCAGATTATAATTTATGAAGTTTGGAGTGCCGATCCTTTATTTGCTGCTTACTCCAAATAGGATGTAGATACCCTCAAATGAAAGGCAAGAGTTTGCACTTTTAGCCAATATTCATTATATAACTGTATCTTGAATATGTTTAGATAATCAGCTAAAGTGCTAAAGCGTGTGATACTGTCCAAAATTTCTGGACTGTATACCATCTATTTTGAAGTAATGTACATTTATGCATGATAATATAATAATGCATGATCACATATGTAACCAATAGTTAGCCAAGTGTTAATAAGGAATGACAGTGCCCTAACGCGCGTTTTGCACACTGCTTTCTCACAGGCATGACACTTTTGAAAGCAGTGTGAGAAATGCATCTCGGTAATTCTTTATAATACTTGGTAAACTACTACATCTATGATCATGCTTTAACTGTTATAGTATCATGTATAGCTCTACCTTTCTGCATATTCATTGTGTTTTGTATTTTTCTGATGTATTTATACTTAAACATGATCTAATATGTATTTCTAAATATCGCTATTAAACATTAGTTGTATTTTATCCTCCTGACGTGAGACACATTACTTGTAGGGCTATAGTTTTCTGGTGCACACTCAATTATTTATATTTTTAATGAATTGGTGATCCTTTAGTACAACATTTGTTATATTCATATGTATTGATTTTTAAAATAAAAATTGAAATGACGGTTTCTCTTTAAGTTTCAGTAGTGAGGGGTTAACTAGATAAAGCTGATAAATTTGAGTGGAATTGAATTATACAGTAGTAGAATTTTACAATGGTTAGTTGCTACTTTTCGGAACCAAAGAATATCTAATTTGGGGAAAAAAACAACAACTTATACTTATTTGTTCCCTCTGCTTCCTGGTTTTCTAGGCTTGTGAGGATTCTGTGAAAGCGCTCGCAAATGTTGCAGTCTATGTCATCACTGTGTAAGGTGGAACCTTGCAGGCACATGCAGAAGAGCCTTCCTGGGCCTAAAAATCCTAGAAGGATTGACCTAGCAACTGAGACCTCGGAAATGTCACCACTTCTGAAGCAAAGATTTTCCAACCTTTTGATATCAGATAGGCCTTCCATCATTCCATTTAATAATCCAGTGTTCTGCCTTTCATCTGACTTCGGGTTCCCCAATATCCATCTTAGAATGTGGTGCCCAAAACTTGATTCCAAAACTTGATTCCAAAACTTGGGTACTACTGCTTTGATTTCTCCTATGAGCACTCACTCCCTGGTTATTGCCAAACTCCATAGTACCCTACTGCTAAAAAAAATAATGTAAGTTTAAAAAAAAGAAAAAAATAAATAAAATTTCTGTCACAACCTGTAGTTCTGCCTGAAGCAAAATACCATAATATAGCATCCTCGTGGTGCGTTTCATATCTTATAGAACTTAATGGCCTGCTGCAACTAACACATAAGGGTGCTTTACACGCTGCGACATCGCTATCGATATATCGTCGGGGTCACATCATTAGTGACGCACATCCGATGCTGTTAGCGACATCACAGTGTGTGACACCAAGGAGCGACAATCAACGATCGCAAAAACGTTCAAAATCGGTGATCATTGACACGCGCTCCTTTCCTTAATATCGTTGCTGCTGCAGGTACGGTGTTGTTCATCGCTCCTGCGGCACCACACATCACTATGTGTAACACCGCAGGAACGACGAACATCTCCTTACCTGCGTCCACTGGCAATGAGGAAGGAAGGAGGTGGGCGGGATATTCAGCCTGCTCATCTCCGCCCCTCCGCTTCTATTGGATGGCTGCTGTGTAACGTCGCTGTGACGCCGCACAAACCACCCCCTTAGAAAGGAGGCGGTTCTCCGGCCAGAGCGACGTCGCAGGGAACGTAAGTCCATGTGATGGGTGTATGCGATGTTGTGCGCCACGGGCAGCGATCTGCCTGTGTCGCACAACCAAGGGGGGCGGGTACACTCGCTAACGATCTCGCTAGCAAGATCGCAGCGTGTAAAGTACCCTATAGTCTCAGTGTTACCCAATTTTTATTAATACTTGATGTCAGTGGCACTATTTCTGCCTGAAGGCCAGTACCTTCCTATCAGCAAACTAGCATAATTTTGGGGACTTCATATCTTACAGAACTTAGATAGTGGCCTGCTGCAACTAACACAGTATCATTGTTACACAATTTTTATTAATACATGGTGTCAGTGGCACTACTTCTGCCTGAAGCAAAATACCTTCATAGCACTAAACTAGTATCCTGGTGGTGGCATCTTCCTATCTTACAGGACCTACATAGTGTCCTGCTCTTACTAAAACACAGTCTGAGTGCCAAAAACCAATACTAAAATAAAAGTGTTGTTAAACCCTGTTTTTTTTGGGGCTGAAATACATTCACAACATCTTTGTCAACTCCTCCAAGTGGTAGTTTGTCCTATAAAGGTACCTTTTGGTTTTTAGACTTACAGAAACAGCTATCGTGAGAAATTATTAACACAAGTTTAACAACCCGGCATAGGTGTTGTTCCACTGCCTGTAGAAAAGGTCACGTTACAGTATTCACCTTCAAATAATCAAACCAAAAAAATGAGAAAAAGAGGGGGTAAGGGCCGTGGATGAGGTGGGAGTGACAGTGGTGTCCGCCTAAGCAGTGTGATCGAGCCAAGGAAAAAGGTTCCTGCTTTATCTACCTCTGCCTTCCTATCCTAATTTTATTGTCCACGTGGGAAAGCACTCTTGCGCCCTGAACAGTGCGAACATAGTAACAAGCTGGCTAGCAGAAAATTCCTCCAGTTACTTGTCGAGTAGCAAATCCCAAGGGTCCACACAGAAAGACTTGAGTAGCCCAGAGCCTGGCCCATCGAATCCTCAGCCTGGTCCTCCTTCCTCACAACATCAGTATTCTAAGGAAACATATGACACCAAAGCAGGTTACTCTGAGGAACTGTTTACGGGACTCTTTGACCTTTCTTGCCTCTCATCGCACAACACCACCAACATAGGTGAGACCATGGTGTGCAGTGATGCACAGACCTTTGAGCACCCAAGGCCAGAAAAAAAACATGTTGTTGGCCGTGACATGCTGGGCAATCAGGTGGAAGTGTTGGAGGATGATGAGACACAGTTGCCCTGAGGTTAGCCTGAAACCTCCATTCCCGAAGATGTTGACCTTCAGAATTTGAAGACGACCAGGTTGATGATGAAGTGACTGATCCAACATGGACGGGTGGCATGGATTGTGAGAGCAGCAGTGCAGAGGAGCATGTTCCCATAGTCCGCAAAAAGGCTGTAAGACATAGGGTTTCGACCACTGCCAGAAGTCAATCAACTGTGCACATGACACAACCACCTGTGCCATATCAGAGTCCAAGGGTCCGTGCACCACCTGTGCCATCTCAGAGTCCAAGATTTCGTGGTGCGATTGTGTGGGAGCTTTTTCCAAGAGTCCTTCCGACCAAACGGTTGCCATTTGTCAAATCTGTCAGACCAAGCTTAGCAGAGGCCGCAATACTTCTAGCTTTGGCACCTCCAGCATGAGAAACCATATGTTAGACAAACACACCACTAGGTGGTTGACAGCTCTAGGTAAAAAATACGATTTCCAGACTCAAAACTCTGCCACTTCCCCTGGGCTGCCTGCTTCCCAAACTGGTGTGCAAGCAGGTGGCACTGATGCCTCCTTCTCCCAACCTGATGTTGGCCAAACTTAAACATCAACGACCACCGCTTCGGTGTCCCAGCATTCCGTTCAGTTGTCCATACCACAGACCTGTTGCAAATCCTACCAATTTTTTAAAAAAGAGCTGTTGAGAGCTATTGGGAGTACCTTATGATGCTGTGCTCCATGGTGTTTGAACCATTCCCCCCTAGGGAAACTGAATTTTTTTAATTCCTCGGTGTTAGCTAGTGGAATAAAGCGTGAGTTCCAGAGTGAAACAACTGCCACTTCCACGGTGCTGCATGCTTCACAAAATGCCGTCTAGGAAGTAGGCCATGATGCCTCCTGCTCCCAAACTGCTTTTGGTCACATGCAATCATCATCAAAGACATCAGCTTCAATGTCCCAGCGTTCCGTTCAGTTGTCCATACTACAGACCTTCAAAAGAAGCGAAAATACCCAGTTACGCACCCAAGGGCAGAAACCAAAACTGCACACATTGCACGATTGAGATCTCTTGAGATGTTGCCGTATCGGCTTGTGGGAACAGAGGCTTTCCGTGACCTTTTGGCGGTGTTAGAAACTGAATTTATTAAACTCCTTGGCATGTTATGCCCTGTTGCAAATCCTACCAATTTTTTAAAAAAGAGCTGTTGGGAGTACCTTGTGATGCTGTACTCTATGGTGTCTGAATCATTATTCCCTGGGGTAACTGAATTTATTAAACTTCTTGGCATGTTATGCCTTGTTGCTAATCCTACCAATTTTTTAAAAAAAGAAGTTAAGAGCTATTGGGAGTACCTTCTGATGGTGTCTGAACCATTATTCCCTGGGGTAACTGAATTTATTAAACTCCTTGGCATGTTATGCCTGTTGCAAATCCTACCAATCTCCTACCTGGCATGATAAAACATGTCAGATAGGAGATAAATCACCTCCCCCATTCCCCTCCGGTTCCCCGGTGTGGTCAGAGTGCTCCCCCCCGGCCCTAAACTGCCTCCTGGCCAGCCAAAATGGCGGGCGGGACTGGCGGCACACGCTGCATTCATCCTCCTCTTGATTTCTGTTGCATGTGACATCTCAGATGCAACAGAAATGTTGTTCCCATGCCCCCCCCGCTCTGTCCCAGTCGTCCCCCGGTCTCCCCCTGGTCTCCCTTAACTCCTTACAGCGGTGATCCCCCACGATCCCTCCTCCTCTTCATACACATCACAGAAGGCTGCTCTCAACGCCGACTCCCTGCTAAGCAGAGATACTAAAGTTACTGCTGCTCACATAGCCCTGGTGTAGACCCGTGGAGGGTGAGTGCAGTATTAGGTCACTGCAGCCACTTTCCTCACATGGAGGGTCTGCAGTTTTAGAAAATAAGGTGTACGTTCCCTGAGCATGCACCCCATATTCTGGAAGGTGCAGAATTGTCGTGGGATCTCCTAAAGGGATTATGGCGGACTGGATTTTTTTTTTCTTTTTTCAATAATTTATTGAAAAAGCGAATGTGTTGGGGAGCACTTTTTCAAATAATTTTTTTTTTGTCTTTTTTTTATTACTGACAGTGCTGTCGGGTATCTGATAGATGCCGTGACATCACTAACCGCTGGGCTTGATGCCAGGTGACATTACACAGCTGGTATCAACCCCTTATATTACCCCATTTGCCACCGCACCAGGGCAGCGGGATGAGCTGGGGTGGAGCACCTGGATTTGCGCATCTAATGGATGTATAAGTAGTGAAGAAAAAAAGCTTCAGCTGAAGCACCATACGGGTGAGAAACGGCCGTCGTCAGTGGACGTGCCAGCGTCCTCTCCCTCCCCGCCTACCAGCCCTTATACACATGAAAGCCCTAATGATTGAATAAATCATAAACCTGCACAAGCAATCTCTGGTGAGTGCCTGGTGTTTTTTCTTCACTACTTATAAGTCTTATACCTGTTTGCACCAGTGGCACCGCAGAGGATTTTTTTCAAGTCGATACTGAAGGACTTATCTTCCCTTATATTTGAAGCGGATCAGTGCCCTGGACACTCTCTCCTGCATAAACATCTAATGGATGTGCCACTTCTGGGACGGCTGCAGTCTGCTATTTTTAGGCTGGGAAGGGCCAAATAACCATGGCCCTTCCCACCCTGATAATACCAAATCACAGCTGTCCCCTTTACCTTGGCTGGTAATCCAATTTGGGCGGGACCCCAAATTGTTTTTTAATTATTTATAAATAATTATAAAAAGCAGACTAGGCTAACCTCCAAATTGGACCACCAGCGAAGGTGAAGCTGTCAGTTGTGGTCTAAAGCCGTCTGCTTTACCCTAGCTGGCTATCAACAATGAAGGGGGACCCAAAGTGTTTTTTTTAATTATTTATTTATATTTGGGCTAAATACAAGGCTAAGCACAATGAAAGTCACTAACGGGCGCCAGCTTAGAATATGCAGGGGGTGAGACATTATATATGTGTTAGACATTTATCCATCTATCCATCCTAGGTTTTTAGGCTGTGTGCCCGCAAATCTGGATTTGCAGTGTTTTGGAAGCAGTTTTTTTTTTGCTTCGTCCATAACGCTGCATTGGGCAGTAAAAGCAGAGTGAAAGGATTTTTAGAAATCTCCTTCCCACTTAACTTCTATCTGCAGCATAAACTTACCTGCGGCGCAGCTTCCTGAGCAACAGCATGTCAATTTATGCTGCGGAGACTAAAGTGTTCTTTAGAGGGAGAATATAGTCTGCAGCGGCCCAAACCTGGATTGTATGCACAGGCAGCTGCGTTATCCCGTGGACAACACTTACATCTCCGCAGGAGGGCTGGCACTGCGTCATAGACACAGTGGTGCCGGATCATGGGCACATTGCCTAAAAATGATAAATTTGGCGCTACAGCAACATTTTTGTGAAGTATCTGTAGATTAAAAATTCTCACTATACCCCTGAATAAAGTGCTTGAAGGGTTTAGTTTCCAAAATGGGTTCATTTGTGGGGGCTTCTGCTGTATAGGTGACCTAGAGGCCCTGCAAATGCAACATGGTGCCCGCAATTAATTTAAACTTTTACAAAAATCAAATCATGCTCCTTCCGTTCCGAGCCCTACTGTTTGTCCAAACAGAGTTTTTTGCCACATATGGGGTATCCCTGCACTCAAAAAAATTGGATAACAAACTGTGTAGTCCACTTTTTGGTATTTTCTCTTGAAAAAGTTAGAAAATTGCTGTTAAAGCAACATTTTTCTGAAATAAAAAATTTAAAATTTTCAATATGACTACCTAAGATTATCAAATTCTATGAAGTACCTGTGGGTTTAAAATGCACACTCTATCTCTAGATAAAATCCTTGAAAGGTCTAGTTTCCATAATGGGGTCACTTGTGGGGGTTTCTGCCGTTTAGGTACCTTAGGGGCCCTACAAATGCAACATGGTACCTGCAATCTTTTTCAGTCAAATTTGCTTTCCAAAATTTATATATTGCTCCTTCTATTCCAAGCCCTCCTATTTTTCCAAACAAAGGTTTTAGACTACACTGGGTATCACTGCACTTATAAGAAAGTAGGTAACAAAATATGCGGTCCAATTTTTGGAATTACCTCTTGAAAAAAGTGAGAAAATTGATGCTAAAGCAACATTTTTGAGAAAAAAATGAGAATTTTCAATATGACAACCTAACGTTATCAAAATCTGTGAAGTACCTGTGTGTACAAAATGCTCACTATACCCCTAGATAGAAGCCTTGAGAGGTCTAGTTTCCAAAATGGGGTCTTTTGTGACGGGTTTTTGCTATTTAGGTACCTTAGTGGACCTGTAAATGCAACATGGTGCCCACAATCTATTTCAGCCAAATTTGCTTTTCAAAATTCAAATATTGTTTCTTCTGTTCCGGGTCCTGCTATTTGTCCAAACAGAGATTTCAGACCACATGTGGGGTATTGGCGCGCTCATAAGAAAGTGGGTAACAAGTTTTGGGGTCCATTTTGTTGTGTTATTTCTTCTATAAATGAATAAATTTGGGATACAGCAACATTTGTAGGTAATTTTTTCTTTTTTTCATTCCACATTGCTTTAGTTCCTGTGAAGCACCTGAAGGGTTAATAAACTTCGTTCATGTGGTTTTGAGTACTTTGAGAGGTGCAGTTTTTAGAACGGTGTCACTTTTGGGTATTTTCTGTCACCTCGGCCTCTCAAAGTCACTTCAAATGGTTTTGTAAATTTTGCTGAAAAAATGGGAAATTGCTGATGAACTTTGAACCCTTCTAACTTCCTAACCCCAAAAAATGTTGTTTAAAAAATTGTGAAGATGTAAAGTAGACAAGTGGGAAATGTAATTTACTAACTATTTTGTGTGACATAACTCTCGGATTTATGGGCATAAAAATTAAAAGTTTGAAAATTGTGAAATTTTCAAAATTTTCATCAAATTTCCATTTTTTTCACAAATAAAAGCAAAAAAATATCATCCTAAATTTACCCCTATCATGAAGTACAATATGTTACGAAAAAAGTATCTCAGAATCACCGGGATCCGCTGAAGCGTTCCAGAGTTATAACCTCATGAAGAGACACTGGTCAGAATTACAAAAAATGGCCTGGGCATTAATGTTACACCTCGTGGCTCTCCTGTTGCAAGGAATGAGGTGGTCCCCCATTCCTTGTCTGCCGCGAGCCCTCCTGCTCAGCAGCACCAAAGGTCTGGGAGACTGCACAGTCTGCAGGAGCTGCCTCCTTGGAGACGCAGCAGAAGGGTGACACCTAGTGGTTCTCCCCTTGCAAGGAATGGAGTGGTCTCCCATCCCTTGTCTGCCACGAGCCCTCCTGCTCAGCATCACAGAGGGTCGGGGAGGTTGCGCAGTGTGCAAAGGATGGATACTCAGGGAAGCAGCAAGACTTCCCTTATCACTGCACATTGTGAAACCGAGGATCCCGCCTTTATGACCCAGAGGCAGGAAGATGAGTATGTGCCCCACGTGACGTCTTCTGATTCGCTCACTGATATCACACGGCCCGATAACGAGGCTGGTGGTGTGCTGAATCTTGACTGGCCGGGCCAAGACGTCACGAATCCTGATTGGGTCACGTCCATCTCGCGCCCGCCCTTGGGTGGAGCTACACCTCCTTAAAAGCTCCCCCTGCCATCATGGCGGCGCGCGACCGTCCTTCTATGTTTGGATGTCTGGCAGCGTGCTGCCACGCCACTGCTCAGGCATTACTGTCTTTTGTGGGCTTTGCCCTTGCTGCTCAGGCAGCACCTGGTTTGCAGGCCGTGTTCCTGCCTTGCTGCTCCGGCAGTATCTCCTTTAACAGGCTGTGTTCCTGTCCCAGGTGAGCTCCTCGAGTCTCCACTGGACTCACCTGGTTATTGAAAGCACACGTGCGTGGGCACCTCTGTGCTACCCTCGTGCCATATCCTGTGACTCCCGCTGGCACACGTGCGTAGGCACCTCTGTGCGTCCCCGTGCAACAGGTACACTGATCGAGAAGCCCCGAGCCATACAACCCTCACGGGTTAGGGCGGACCGGTGTACATAGATCGTCTGTGACATTCCAGACGATCACTAGTAGCAACCCGCTTACTCTTTCCTGACCATAGCAGCGGTCCCTTACACCGCACAGTGGACCTTGACCGGCGGAAGCTGTCCATTTCCCATCTTGGCACGCTTCCCCGGGTCCCCCTCGTAACACATTAAGTACAAAACTGGCTTCATCCTTAAGGAGTTAAACACACTGGACCCTAATTAAAAATATTGCAGTCAATAACAAGCTCTTATAGCAGTGATTATGGAATAATTCTTTAAAAAATGTCTTATTTGCTGCAGCAGTAGTAGGTCATTTAAAACTTAAATTCCTTTTTACAAAAACTGTATCCTATTCAAATTTCTCTCCCTGCAATACAGTCAGCTTCCAGCGATCTTGTAAATTAGCCCTAAAATGGGCTTTGATTGAATCGTCAAATAGGTCTTGCCATGCACTGTCCCTTAAGCAGCAGCTGTCACTACGCTTGCTCTGGATGAAATGCACTTCAGATGGAGTTGGCAAGTCTTACATAGACCCAATAACACGATCTGGCCAGCCAATCACATTAATGCCATAGCAAAGATGGCTACAGCATTAAGGTGGCTTTACACGCTACGACATTGCGAAAGCGATGTCGTTGGGGTCACGGATTTTGTGACGCACATCCGGCCGCGTTAGCGATGTCATTGCGTGTGACAACTATTAGCAATTTTGAATCGTTGCAAAAACGTTCAAAATCGCTAATCGGTGACATCCCCCCCCCTTATCTCAATTATCGTTGCTGCTGCAGTAACGATGTTGTTCATCATTCCTGCGGCAGCACACAACGCTATGTGTGACACTGCAGAAACAAGGAACCTCTCCTTACCTGCGTCCCGCCAGCAATGAGGAAGTCAGGAGGTGGGCGGGATATTCGTCCCGCTCATCTCCGCCCCTCCGCTTAGATTTGGCGGCCGCTTAGTGACATCGCTGTGACGCCGAACGAACCGCCCCCTTATAAAGGAGGTGGTTTGCCGATCACAGCGACGTTGCACTGGATATGCAGGTAAGTGTGTGTGACGGGTCCGCGCGATGTTGTGCGTGATGGGCAGCGATTTGCCCGTGTCGCACAACCGATGGGGGTGGGTACTCATGCTAGCGATATCGGTAATGATATCGCAGCGTGTAAAGCGGCCTTTAGGCTCTGTGCCCACGTGTGAACATTGTAGGCAGTTACGCTGCGTATTGCACTGCAGTATAACTGCGTGCGTCCTGCGTCCCCAGCACAATCTATCAAGATTGTGCATAATCCATGTGCACGTTGCGTTTTAGAACGCAGCGATTTGCATGCTGCCAAATCGCTGCGTTCTAAAAAGCAACATGTCATGTGTGCTTTGGATGCAGGTCCCGCTCTGTCTATGGTGGGGGCTGCACCCAGAGCACATGAAATTGGCTTTTTCACTGCAGTGTTTCTGCGGCGATTTAAAGCGCACATGTGCTGTTCAAATTGCTGCAGAAATTTCTGCAGGGACAGGAAGCAACATGGGCACATAGCCTTACTGTGATGGGAAAGCAATCCCAGCATGTATAGTGGCTGAAAATCATGTGCCAAATATGCTGGGAGGAGACACAAATCTTGCGAGATGAAGAGGTAATGGATATCGCGAATACCACACTATTCATGCGAGTAACATAGTGCTGAGTATATTTGTTCATCATTAGTAATGATATAACAGCAAGGATGCATAACAAAAGCCACATATTCTTGACAATTAATGTCGCCAACGGATTCTTTACTATCAAAGTCACTGAAAACTTTAGGTACAAATTTGCCTTCACAGTGGGGAAAAAACAGTATATGGTTATTGTACTTCCCCAGAGGTTCCACAGCAGTCCTACATATTTTCACCAAGTATTGCTGGCCATGCTAGGTGTGCGTTTTTGGCCGGAATGTCTCTGCAATACATAGATTACTTTCTCCAGCACACAGAAACCATGGAAGAACACTTGGTTCTGTTAAGGGAATTGTTGGGACTCCTAGCAAAATGCAGTCCTCACAAGGCAAATTTGACATGGGCAGAGGTGACTTTCCTTGGGGTTCACATTTCTATCAGACCCAAATGATTTGTGGCAGCCCAAGTAGAAGCCGTGGTTAAGAAACTTCGGCCTGGCACTCTGCAGAACCTGCGAAAGTTTCTGGGAGTGACCAATTTCATAGAAAAATTGTTTAAAAGAACAGAGAGTCCTCAGTGGTTGATACCTTTTAATGGCTAACTGAAAAGATGGTAATAATAATTCTTTTAAACAATTTTTTTATCTCTACTGGCTAACACGGTACAAAGATATATTTTACTTGTATCAAAATGGAGGATACCAGAATGTACCGCATCTTTATGGAACTAAAGACACTTCTGAAGAAACGCGCACAACTGGACAGCGACATATTTTTCTTATCCAAATATTACCATCTTTTCAGTTAGCCATTAAAAGGTATCAACCACTGAGGACTCTCTGTTCTTTTAAACAATTTTTTTATCTCTACTGGCTAACACGGTACAAAGATATATTTTACCAATTTCATAGAGAATTTTGCTGCTAAAGCAAAAGCCTCTATGAACTCCTCAGAGGAGAAGCACCCTTACTCAAGGGTTGGTAAGAAACCCAGGAAAAGGACTTTTCAACTCTGAAAAGAGACGTCTCCCCTGTATTGGCCACTCCCAAAACAGATGGGGAAGTGGATGAAAGTGAGTCTATTTTGGTTGTCCTTCAACAGCAGAGAGCACATGACAGTGAACCACTGGGATACTTTTCCCTGCTCCTCTTGCCTGTCTAGCAAGGGTTCAACGAATGTACCAAACAACTTTCTGCGATACACGATGCTGTTAAAACGACAGAGCATATTGTAGGCTTCAGACTCCTCATTTTGCAGACTCCTTAATTTTGCCCTCTTGATCTGAGATACACTCCCTGGAGTCTCCAAACAGAGATTTGGGAGGTGGATCAAGGACCTTAGTGGGCGGAATCTGAAAGTAAACCACAAGGCAAAGTATGTTCTATCCCAATTGTCTATGGACCTCCACTTGCACCCCTTCAAGCAAACAGAAGCCAACACCACCATAGTGTTTTGTACAAAAGAAGGAGTTCTGAGTCCTGAACTTCGGGGTCTGTACCAAACACCTTGTGTTGGGTGCTGAATCCCAAAAATAGACTTTTAACTGTAAAGGGGGCTTTACACGCTACGACATCGCTAATGCGAACTCGTTGGGGTCATGGAATTGGTGACGCACATCCGGCCGCATTAGCGATGCTGTTGCGTGTGACACCTATGAGCGATTTTGCATCGTTGCAAAAACGTGCAAAATCGCTCATCGGTGACATGGGGGTCCATTCTCAAATATCGTTACTGCAGCAGTAACGAAGTTGTTCCTCGTTCCTGTGGCAGCACACATCGCTCCGTGTGACACCTCAGGAACGAGGAACCTCTCCTTACCTGCCTACCAGCCACAATGCAGAAGTAAGGAGGTGAGCGGGATGTTTGTCCCGCTCATCTCCGCCCTTCCGCTTCTATTGGGCGGCGGTTCAGTGACGCTGCTGTGACGTCGCTGTGACGCTGAACGAACCACCTCCTTAGAAAGGAGGCGGTTCGCCGGTCACAGCAACGTCGCAGGGAAGGTAAGTATGTGTGACATGTCTGGGCGATGTTGTGAGGCACGGGCAGCGATTTGCCCGTGTCACACAACAGATGGGGGCAGGTACCCACGCTAGCGATATCTGTACCGATATCGCAGCGTGTAAAGTAACCTTTTGTCTGGTTCCTGGTCAGGTTTGTCACCCTAATAAAGCTTGTTTCAAAGTTGCGGAGAAGCCAATCAGTAAGCTTTTAGGCTGGGGGCACCTCCAGAGCCAGCGCAGCCATGCCAAGTATTGGCATGGCTATGATTGGCCAGGAAAATCACTGTAAAAAAAAAAAAAGCAGCAAAATAGTTAATGCAGGACATACTCAACAATCTCCACAGTGCGGCTGTAACACTGCTTCTGGGTCCACTCACTACATCTCATGCATATTCACTGATTTTCCCGCCCTCTGTCTGTGACAGAATCTATGATTGGCTACAGTCATACTGCCGGCGTCTCTGATTGGTTCCCCTCACAAAGGCTGTCTGCCTGAGTAAAGTGTAAAAATATATAAATAAAAAAAATTAAGTAGGGAACATCATATATAGATTGCTATGATTGGCCTGGAAAATCACTGTAAAAGAAAAAAGGAAGCAAAATGGGTAAATAAGGACATACCAGTGTGCACGGTGCGACTGGAAGGTCCCTTTCAGACGTCATTGTTCCAGGTACATGTGACATCTGTTTTTAACACGGATGCCACACGTACCCATGTCATTCTATGGTGTTACTCACACGGCTGTGTTTTCACATGGACCGTGTGACCCTGCACGCACACACGGAGACATGTTCGTTTTTCTCCGGCAGCACGGGTGTCACACTAATCGCACACTGATGTGATCTGTGTGACATCAGTGTGACACATACCAGAGAGAACACGTGTCTTTGAAATAAAATTAATTTCTATACTCACCTGCCTCCAGCCCTGTTGTCTTCTTAGCTGCTGTCAATTGCATCCGACCCCCGCTCATTATGTTCATTGCATATGCACTGCACCAAGGATCTGGAAGCAGAAGCAGCACCGGGGACATCAGCGCCGGAGACAGGGGAGTATCCAGCAGTGTGTGTATGCAGTGAAGTCAATGTGGCGCCCCTGACCTGGTCAGGCACCACTGAGCACTGCACCCATGCTGGGACAGTACTTCCAGGTAATCCTAATAGCCAGAATGAGGTGTGTACGCACAGACACATAGCAACCAGGTCTCCCACACCTTTAGAGGGGACCCTTGGGTAGTCTCCAGAGGGGGGGCTAGTCTTCAATTCTTTTCAAGAGATGTAGTGGAGGGGCTGGAAGCTAAAGTGCAGAGGCTGTCAGGAAAGGAGTGGAGCGAGCTAGTCTGATAGTGGTGAGCGCGGGAGTTGCTAGGGGATACACGCGTGGCCACTAGTCAGACCCTGCACGTGAAGTAGCCGTTAGAAGGGGAGAACGGTTGTCAGTCAGTCAGTCAGAAAGAAGGAGAGAGAGTCAGTCGACTACGGGGACTGCCGGTGACTAGGCACGTACGGGAAACTGGTCCTTAGAGCAGACCCCATTTTAACAACCTGCTAAACCTGCCGGTGAGGGGAACTACAAGTACCTCACCAACCACACAGAGTCTGAGCCTCAGCAGCAACGCAGGGACCCATAAGGAAACAGAGCCAGAATCCATCTCACCTGGTCCACGCTGCCAGAAAACGGTCCAAAAAGTGAGAAAAGGCAGTAGCGACTCCCTGGATAGACCCCACGGTACTTCAAGTCAGGGGTTATTCGAACAAAGAGTGCTAGGACGGTGTTACGGTTGCTGTGGCTCTGGAGTCTATGTCCGGATTTCTTGCTACTGCACATGTGCAAGTGACTCGCCCACCCCAGGGCTATGGGACACCCGGTGCCGGGCCGGACTAGTCCGGGGGTCGTCAGTGGTGGCGAGGCCCGACTCCGTGGCCCTGGTGGGTGTCAGTTAAAATGGCTGGTGACTTGGGAGTAATTAAAGTTTTTATTTCGTGACTCCACCTGTGGTTTGCGGCTATTAAGCCGCCGCTGCTGTGTGAGGCCTCCGGGGTGATGTTATGGCAGTAATGGTGGTACTGCTCCCCACAGGTGGAGCGGTGCCCCGGGGACACTGTTGGTGCTCGTGAGAGTCTATGGTGTTGTGTGGATAACACGGTGCAGGGCCGACAGGCAACGAAAGAAACAGGCACAAACAACAGTCTCTTTACCTTCTCCTTTTTTACTTCACAAACGGTTAGTCCTGGGAGACCGTTACAGGTGGTAGAGTGCTCCGGCCGGCCTGGAAGTAACTGAGATGTCGTTTTGGCCAGATGAGTATGAGGCCTACTCCTGTTCTTTTCCTTACTGTGATAGGACCCTGCTCTGTGAATTTAGCAATGGCCCTCTTGCTGCTGGGACCGGTGGTACGTCCCTTTCCCTCTGTGGTAGGCCGCGCAGGCCCTCTCTGGTGCTTCTCTCTTGGAGTCCACACCGGGCCCTATTGATGCAGCTGTACCTTCGGGCTGTTTATGGGCCAGGTGCTTGCAGCTCTCCTGCCCTTCGGATTCGGCTACCAGGGAGTATTTTAGGCCCTGGTGGCCACAGACTCCGATGTCCGAGTCTCTTCTGTGCCTCTCTGTTCCTCCTGCTTCACTGGGCCAAGCTGCTCCAGCTCTAGGCCCCAGTTACACAGGACAGCACTACTCTGCGTCTGCTTGCTCTGACTTCTCTCTACAGACTGACCACTAACCCCTCCCTCAGGTCAGGCTTAAGGAATGCTCCTTGGAATTCCAGGTTCAGAGCTCCCCCTGCTGGCCTGAGGGAGGAACTGCGTTGGATGTTAAACTTACTGGCCAATAGACCTCCCAATTACCTCCAGACTCAGCATTAACCCTTTGGAGGGGCAATGCTGTTGTGGCGACCAGGTCCTGCGGCGCCACACAAGCGCTGGAGACTAAGTCCTATCTTGGAGCCATTGCACATGTGCGGGTGACATCATTGCTGACACGAGGTCACATGTCTCTGACACCTTCTAAGCCGATTGGTCGCTGGTCATGTGCTTGTGACGCTTTGCTCGGTGATAGGCCAGCGTGACGTCATTGCTGTCGTTCTGGCAGCAGATTGGCTCTGGTGTCCTCCATCTTGGATGAGGGACAGAGTCTATATAAGACCCTGACGCACGCCGCCCGGTGCTCAGTCCTCTTGGTTCATGCATGCGAGTAGACGCTCTGTGCACGTTCCTCTAGGCATCTCTCTGTCTGTTAGGTGAGCGCTACCGGCAGGGTAGCGTTCTTATACCTTACAGCTTCGGCTGCAGTCTGTATCCTTACCTCTTAGTGGAGCGGATATAGGCAGGTGCCTGAGGCACATGGTCTGGCTGGGCCTTGTGATTCTACTCGTAGGTGGACGTTGCCGCTAGGGTAACGTTCCTTATACTGCGCCTGGCAGTTGTTCGTATCCTCGCACACTAGGGGAGCGAACAGAGGTAGGAGCTTTGTGTGGCTTATGCTGCTGTCCATCTCTTTTGCACCACTAGAAGAGCGGACCTAGGTAGGTGCCATATCTAGTGGTTCGTGTCCTCGCACACTAGTGGAGCGAACGTAGGTAGGAGCTTTGTGCGGCTTACGCTGCTGTCCGTCTCTTTTGCACCACTAGAAGAGCGGACCTAGGTAGGTGCCATATCTAGTGGTTCGTGTCCTCGCACACTAGTGGAGCGAACGCAGGTGGGAGCTTTGTGCGGCTTACGCTGCTGTCCGTCTCCTGGCACCACTAGAGGAACGGACCTAGGTAGGTGCCATTTCACACTCACTGCTTTTGTCTCTGTGATCTTTAACAGAGATCATTCCAAACACCCTCCAAGTAAGGGAGGAATTGCTTTATTTTCTAATTATATTCCTCTGTGAGTAGAACAGAGGTATTGCACTCTGCACTTGTGCTATCATTATTTACAGTGGCACACTTATATACCCCTTATCCTCTGCCATAGTCTGCAGCAGAGTCTTTGCATGGTGGACCCTGACTGTCTGACATTCCTTTAGGTTTTACTATCAGACATCCCCCCGTAACATTAGGACTGAGCCAAGGGTCTGGCAGTTATGGCAGAATATCAGCAGTTACACCGTTACATACAAGTACTTGAGTCGCGGCTCAAGAGAATAGAGGATAAACCTCAGACCATGGTGACATCTGCACATGATCCTCGACTTGCTCTGCCAAACAGATATTCTGGCGATGCCAGATCATGTCGTGGTTTCATTAGTCAGTGTCAGATTCACCTAGAGGTCAATTCTTCTCGCTTCTCTACGGAGAGGTCCAGAGTAGGCTTTATCATCTCCTTACTTCAGGACAAAGCCTTAGAATGGGCGACTCCCTTATGGGAGTGATCTGATGTGGTTACTCTGAGACATCAAGACTTTCTTGATGCTCTTAAAGCGGTATTGATGGGTTCCGCAGGTTACCCATGATGCGGCCCTGAGACTCTTAGATCTCAGGGTTCGTTATCCACTAGTTCTTATGCCATTGCTTTTAGAACTCTAGTGGCAGAACTAGATTGGCCAGAGAAGGTGTTGATTCCTATCTTCTGGAGAGGGTTGGCAGGCTATGTCAAGGATGCCCTTGTTACTCGTGAGGTCCCTGCTTCTCTGGAGGACGTGATCACAGTAGCAACGATGATCGACGTACGCCATAGGGAACGTAGACTCGAGGTCTCTTCCTCACGCCCTAAGCATCGGGCTATTCCAGTTGTTGAGGGTCCACTACCATCTTCCTCAGCATCTGAAACATCTCCCACTCCTATGGAGTTAGGTCATACGTCCTCCAGACTACGCAACTCTGGTCCTTGTATATGTTATGTATGTCGTCAGGCTGGGCACTATGCCAACAAGTGTTCTAGTCAGCAGGGAAACTCCCAGGCCTAGTAACCATTAGAGGGGGGTTACTAGAGACATCTTCTGCACCCTCTAAGTGTAGTATCCCAGGTCAGCTCTCATTCTCTGAGAATACATGGCCTATTATGGCTTTTGTGGATTCCGGAGCTGAAGGGACTTTTGTGTCCTCAGGATTTGTAAAGAGACACAATATTCCCTCTATTATGTTAGAGGCGCCTATTCCTGTCCGTGTTGTTAATGGGACTATGTTGTCTGACTCCATTACATTGAGGACAGTTCCCTTGCGCCTTTCCCTGCCTCAGGGTCATATAGAGGAGATTTCTTTTCTTGTTTTGCCTGAGGGTATAGACGACGTCCTTCTGGGTCTCCCATGGCTTCGGACTCATGCTCCTCACATTGACTGGGAGTCCGACAGCATTATTAGTT
This sequence comes from Anomaloglossus baeobatrachus, assembly GCF_048569485.1. Taxonomy (NCBI): domain Eukaryota; kingdom Metazoa; phylum Chordata; class Amphibia; order Anura; family Aromobatidae; genus Anomaloglossus; species Anomaloglossus baeobatrachus. The sequence continues at coordinate 383,096,012 of NC_134358.1, forward strand.
GGGTTTCGAAATGTCAGTCCCGATGTCTTCCCTTACCACCTAAGGTCGTTGCGGTTGCATCAACTGATCTCTCTCCCATACCTACACCCTATTTGGATTTCGCTGACGTGTTCTCCAAACAGGGTGCTGAGGTTCTCCACCCCATACGCCATATGACTGTGCCATAGACCTTATCCCAGGTTCGGTTCCACCTAAGGGCAGGGTTTACCCCCTGTCGATACCTACCGAGGCCATGTCGACCTATATAAGAGAGAGTTTAGAGAAGGGGTTAATTCGTAAGTCTGTCTCTCCCGAGGGAGCTGGGTTTTTCTTTGTTCTGAAGAAAGAGGGTGATTTGCGTCCCTGCATAGATTACAGGGGTCTCAACGCAATCACAATAAAGAACAAATACCCGTTACCTTTAATTTTGGAGCTCTTTGACAGACTGAGGGGAGCTCAGGTTTTTACGAAGTTGGATCTGCGGGGTGCGTATAACTTGGTACGAATTCGAGAGGGTGACAAATGGAAGACCGCTTTTAACACCCGAGACGGTCACTATGAATACCTCGTCATGCCTTTTGGGTTATGTAATGCACCCGCAGTATTTCAGGACTTCGTAAACGATGTGTTCAGGGATTTACTGTTATCCTCCGTCGTGGTGTATCTGGACGACATCCTGATTTTTTCTCCTGATCTGGAGACTCATCGTCAGGATGTCATTCGTGTCCTTTCCCGTTTAAGGGAGCACTCATTGTTTGCTAAACTCGAAAAATGTGTATTCGAGCAATCATCCTTGCCTTTTTTGGGCTACATTATCTCACAAGAGGGTCTGGCTATGGATCCTGCGAAGCTCTCTGCTGTCCTGGAATGGTCCGAACCTCATTCCTTGAAGGCGGTGCAACGCTTCTTAGGATTCATAAATTATTACAGGCAGTTCATACCCCATTTCTCTACTTTGGTGGCCCCTTTGGTGGCCTTGACTAAGAAAGGTGCTAATCCAAAAGTCTGGTCTACTGAGACATCTCAGGCTTTTGAGGCAGTAAAAAGACACTTTTCAACTGCTCCCGTTCTTCAAAGACCTGGTGATAATAAGCCCTTCCTCTTGGAGGTTGATGCCTCTTCAGTGGGTGCTGGTGCGGTCTTGTATCAAAAGAACGGTGCAGGTAGAAAAAGGCCGTGTTTCTTCTTTGCTAAAACCTTTTCACCGGCAGAGAGAAACTATACCATTGGGGATAGGGAACTGCTCGCCCTGAGATTAGCCTTGGAGGAGTGGCGTCACTTGCTAGAAGGAGCGAAACATCCTTTCCAGGTCTATACAGACCATAAGAATCTGATGTACTTACAAACCGCTCAGCATCTGAATCCTCGCCAAGCCCGCTGGCCCTTGTTTTTCTCCCGCTTTCACTTCTCCATCAACTATCTGTCTGGGAGTAAGAATAACAAGGCAGACGCCCTGTCTCGCTCTATGGTTTCAACCCAGGAAGAGATTGACGAACCTCGTCTTATCCTTCCCTCCAGGGTTTTTCATATGCTCTCCCCTGTGACGTTAGACCAAATCCCACCGGGCAAGACCTTTGTGCCGCCTGATCGACAGAATGATATACTGTCATGGGCCCACACCTCAAAGGTGGGTGGGCATTTTGGTATTAGGCGGACACGAGAGTTACTGGAGAGGTGGTATTGGTGGCCACACTTAGCCAGCCACGTCAAGAGATATGTCGGTTCCTGCTATTCGTGTGCTCGCAACCGTCCATTACGGCAGAGACCGGCTGGGCTCTTGCATCCTTTACCAGTGCCAGATAGACCATGGGAGGTGGTAGGCATGGACTTTGTGGGTGATCTTTCGTGTTCACAGGGACATAGATTTGTGTGGGTCATTACGGACCATTTCTCCCGGATGGTTCACCTCGTACCGTTATCGAGAATCCCGTCTTCCAGAATACTAGCCAAACTATTCCTCAAGCACGTCTTTAGGCTTCACGGGATGCCAGATCGTATCATTTGTGATAGAGGCCCGCAATTTGCTTCCTGTTTCTGGCGAGATCTTTGTAGCCTTCTGCAAATTGAGTTGAATCTCTCTTCGGCATACCATCCGGATACCAATGGTTTGGTTGAGCGTACCAATCAATCCATGATTATATACCTTCGACACTTTGTTGCTGAGAACCACGATGACTGGTCCTCCCTCCTACCCTGGGCAGAGTTTGCCCTTAACAATTCGCTGGCTGAGGCCACTGGGCAGACACCATTCGTACTCAATAATGGGCAACACCCTAGGGTACCGGTACCGTTTCCCGCTGCTGCACCTTCTCCTCTTGTGGCCGACTGGGCAACTAATGCCAGAGAGGTTTGGGATCGGACTCAAGAGTCGAGCCAAGCAGCTAAGGACCGTATGAAGACGGTGTCCGATCGGTTTTGTCGCCCGGCTCCTGTCTTTTCTCCAGGGGATTTTGTGTGGCTCTCTGCAAAACACGTGAAACTTAGAGTGAGCTCTGTCAAATTTGCTCCTCGCTTCCTGGGTCCTTATGAGGTTCTTCGACAGGTAAATCCTGTAGTCTACCAATTGAAGTTACCCGTCCATCTTAGGATCCATGACAAATTCCATGTTTCACTGCTAAAGCCGGCTATTTTACCTCATGCTCTTGAGGTGCACTCTCCTGCCTCTGATTCCTTTCGCTCTAGCTATGAGGTACGAGCCATAGTTGGTTCTAAGATGGTTAGAGGGTGCAGGTTCTTCTTGATAGATTGGGAGGGCTATGGCCCGGAACATCGCTCTTGGGAGCCTGAGGAGGCTGTCCATGCTCCTGACTTAGTTGCCGATTACCTGCGTCGCCGGGAGGGGGGCCCTTGAGGGGGAGGTACTGTTACGGTTGCTGTGGCTCTGGAGTCTATGTCCGGATTTCTTGCTACTGCACATGTGCAAGCGCTGGAGACTAAGTCCTATCTTGGAGCCATTGCACATGTGCGGGTGACATCATCGCAGACACGAGGTCACATGTCTCTGACACCTTCTAAGCTGATTGGCCACTGGTCATGTGCTTGTGACACGTGGTCACATATCTCTGACACCTTCTATGCCGATTGGTCGCTGGTCATGTGCTTGTGACGCTTTGCTCGGTGATAGGCCAGCGTGACGTTATTGCTGTCGTTCTGGCAGCAGATTGGCTCTGGTGTCCTCCATCTTGGATGAGGCACAGAGTCTATATAAGACCCTGACGCACGCCGCCCGGTGCTCAGTCCTCTTGGTTCATGCATGTGAGTAGACGCTCTGTGCACGTTCCTCTAGGCATCTCTCTGTCTGTTAGGTGAGCGCTACCGGCAGGGTAGCGTTCTTATACCTTACAGCTTCGGCTGCAGTCCGTATCCTTACCTCTTAGTGGAGCGGACATAGGCAGGTGCCTGAGGCACATGGTCTGGCTGGGCCTTGTGATTCTACAGTACGTGGACGTTGCCGCTAGGGTAACGTTCCTTATACTGCGCCTGGCAGTTGTTCGTATCCTCGCACACTAGGGGAGCGAACAGAGGTAGGAGCTTTGTGCGGCTTATGCTGCTGTCCGTCTCTTTTGCACCACTAGAAGAGCGGACCTAGGCAGGTGCCATATCTAGGGGTTTGTGTCCTCGCACATTAGTGGAGCGAACGCAGGTAGGAGCTTTGTGCGGCTTACGCTGCTGTCCGTCTCTTTTGCACCACTAGAAGAGCGGACCTAGGCAGGTGCCATATCTAGTGGTTCGTGTCCTCGCACACTGGTGGAGCGAATGCAGGTAGGAGCTTTGTGCAGCTTACGCTGCTGTCCGTCTCCTGGCACCACTAGAGGAACGGACCTAGGTAGGTGCCATTTCACACTCACTGCTTTTGTCTCTGTGATCTTTAACAGAGATCATTCTACACACCCTCCAAGTAAGGGAGGAATTGCTTTATTTTCTAATTATATTCCTCTGTGAGTATAACAGAGGTATTGCACTCTGCACTTGTGCTATCATTATTTACAGTGGCACACTTATATACCCCTTATCCTCTGCCATAGTCTGCAGCAGGGTCTTTGCACAGTGGACCCTGACTGTCTGACATTCCTTTGGGTTTTACTATCAGACAGCCCCCCGTAACAGAAGGCCAGTTAATGGTTACCCTCAGACTAGCTTGAAGGATACCTGGTTTCACCTAGTTTATTGCAGCATCGCCTGGGTCAGCTCACTATAACAACAAAAGTGAGTAAAAACGAGTTGAAAGACTTTCTGGACTGAGCCTGAGTTATTCTTGACCCAATATCCTACCTATCCGAGCCCCAGGGGCCAGCCTCACTCACGGGAGGCCACACCATCCAACTGCAGACCCCATCAGCCCCAGATGCTCGTTAAATTTGCAGTGGCGGTCACTCATATCCCTGACCGCAAACCGTGAGTGACGTCACGACACATATATACAAAACTGACATACCTGTTGCCATATACAGAAGAAGACCCTGTGGCGTCCCTGAAGCTGGATTGGTATCCCTTGGGCGACACATCAGGAGGTCATTGGATTATTCAAGAAACTCGGATGACCTCCTGACGACACCCCCATGACACCCGCACTACTGCGGGTGTAGCGACAGTGACTTCACAGGTTCATCAGATATCATTGGGAATTCCGATTAACCCATGACGTCACTGCCGCGGCCACACACACACTGCTGAGGGCGCCCCTGTAGTGACTTGTGCTGACCTTATGAAGTCCAGGTCATCGCAGTGAAGCACACACAGCAGTGATGACCTCCTGACGAGGCCACACACACTGTTGAGGGTTCCGGGCTGACCTTATGAGGTTCAGGTCACCAAAGGGAAGCATAAACAGCAGTGTGTGTGTTCCTGCAGGGGCTGCTCTCACAATGAATGGGAAACTTCGGTTCTCCCTGCTCTGCTACATACTAATGTTGCAGCGTGCAGGCACATTTGAGAAAAGGAGCTTCAGGCAGACACTGACTGAGCTGCAGCTATGAGCAGTGACATCACTAAGTTTACCTAAGGTCACAGCGGGAGTTTCCCACAGTACCTCATCTGTGACAGCAGGTAAATTCACCTCAGGTTAATACATTTGAGAAAGAATGTGTTTTGGGGTTTTATTTAAATAAAGGATTTTTATCTGTGTTTTGTGTTTATTTTTTTTCTTTACTGAATTAGTAATGGGATGTCTCATCCCTATAGCTGATGTCACACATAACGACGACGACAACGACGTCGCTGCTACGTCACCATTTTCTGTGACGTTGCAGCGACGTCCCGTCGCTGTCGCTGTGTGTGACATCCAGCAACGACCTGGCCCCTGCTGTGAGGTCGCCGGTCGTTGCTGAATGTCCAGCTTCATTTTTTGGTCGTCACTCTCCCGCTGTGACACACACATCGCTGTGTGTGACAGCGAGAGAGCGACGAAATGAAGCGATCAGGAGCCGGCACTGGCAGCTGCGGTAAGCTGTAACCAGCGTAAACATCGGGTAACCAAGGGAAGACCTTTCCCTGGTTACCCGATGTTTACGCTGGTTACCAGCCTCCGCTCTTGCTGCCAGTGCCGGCTCCTGCACTGTGACATGTGGCTGCAGTATGCATCGGGTAATTAACCCGATGTATACTGTAGCAAGGAGAGCAAGGAGCCAGCGCTAAGCAGTGCGCGCGGCTCCTTGCTCTCTGCACTGTGACATGTAGCTGCAGCACACATCGGGTTAATTAACCCGATGTGTACTGTACCTAGGAGAGCAAGGAGCCAGCGCTAAGCGCGGCTCCCTGCTCTCTGCACATGTAGCGACGTTATGATCGCTGCTTCTGCTGTGTTTGACAGCTAAGCAGCGATCATAACAGCGACTTACAAGGTCGCTGTTACGTCACCGAAAATGGTGACGTAACAGCGACGTCGTTGTCGCTGTCGCTTAGTGTGACACCAGCTTATTACTAATCCAGGGCTTAGTGGCAGCTGTTATTTTTGACAAATCACAGATGTCATTAACGCCTAATTATTTCCTCGGTTCCCACCACCCCAGGGCAATTGGAATGAGCCTGGTAAAGTGCCTAATGGATGCAACGATTTTAAGCGGCTGTGGGCTGCTATTGTTAGCCTGTGGAGGGTCTAATAACCTTCCCCAGCCTGAGAATACCAGCCCCCGCAATGTCAGCTTTATCTTGGCTTGGTATCAAAATTGAAGGGTACCACACATCGTTTTTTTTTTTAATTATGAAAATAATTTAAAAACAGCCACCTCATATTTTCATACACAGCCAAGATAATGCACATGGCAGAGGGTTGCAGCCTGTGGCCTTCTGCTTTATCTGCACTGGGTATCAATATTTGTAGGACCCTACATCAGTTTTTAAATTTATTTATTTTTTACACCACTAGACAGATGCACACAGCGTGTGTGATTCCAATCATTTACAGATGATGTCACAAAGGATGGGGGAAGGGTCTGACTGCAACCAATCACAGATGATGGGACTGGTGGTAGTTGGGGGAAGCAGAGTGAATATGCATGAGAGCTAATGATCGGACCCTGAAGCACTGTAAGGGCTCATGCGCACGTATCTGCTGAATATTCTGCAGCAATTTGACAGCACATGTGCGTGTCAAATCGCTGCAGAAACACTGCATAATGGTTTTAGTTTATTTGTACAAAAAACGCCGATTTCATGCGCTATGGCTGCTGCCCCTACTACAGACAGAGTGGGAGCTGCATCCATAGCTCACGGAATAATTGACATGCTCATTTTATGAACGCACGGATTTAGGTCAAAATTTTAGCACGTAAATAGATACGTTCATAAAAGCTTTGTGCACACGTATCATGCACAATCTTCATAGATTGTGCTGGGGACGCAGGACGCATGCATTTACGCTGCAGTGCAATATGCAGCATAAATGCATGAAATTACGCAACAAGCGCACGAGCCCTTACAGTCACAGGTAAGGTTTGTAAGCATAACTGTCCTGCTTTATTTCTTATTTTCTTTCTTTTGCAGCCCCCTTAGTAACACCATTTTATAACACATAAGTTCGGGTCGCTTAAAATGCCAAAATTCACAACACTTTTGCTGAACCGCGTATTACAAAAAATGTTGGTAACTTTTTTCAAAGTGTTTTCCACTACAATTCTGGCAAAAAAAAACTTGAATAATGTTGGTCCTAGTGTAAATTTCAGCAAGCAATTTTTATCTAAGAATATAGATTGCCGTCTTAATAGGACCCTTCTAAAAACTCTGGAATGTTATTTTTTTTCGGGGGGGGGGTGTTACCATAAAAAAATCTATTAGGATGTTAAATAGGATGTTTTTATATATACTTTATATTTTTAGGGGTTGTTAGTAGAGTTGAGCGCGGTTCGCGGTTCGAGGTTCTCCAGTTCTAGGCTCGAGTGATTTTGGGGGCTGTTCTAGATCAAACTAGTTCTAGAAACGTTCGAGAACGGTTCTAGCAGCAAAAAAACAGCTAATTCCTAGCTGGCTTTCCGCTGTAATAGTGTAAGTCACTCTGTGACTCACACTATTATGACATTTCAGTGTATAGTGTGCGTGAACAGCGCCTTCAGATCACTGCTGTTTGTATAATGGCGATCGCCATTTTTTTTTTTTTTTCCTTCTCTTCCTTCCCTAAGCGCGCGCGTCTTGTGGGGCGGGCCAGCATGTCAGCCAATCCCAGACACACACACAGCTAAGTGGACTTTTAGCCAGAGAAGCAACGGCATGTGTGATAGGATGTCCATGTCACATGTCCCTGCATTATAAAACCGGACATTTTCCTCCAGCATGCCATTATCTGCCTTCTGCGTCCTTGGTGTCAGACATCACTGGCGCAGCTCCATCCTGAGTCCTATCGCCGATACTGCTGTATACACAGTGCTGGACAGCTTAGGGAGAGCACTTTCTATAAGTCCTTTTAAGGGCTCGTACCGGCAGGGTCAGAGCCATAGGTGACAGGTCCTGAAAACAGAGTAGGTCAGGGATTTCGTCGCTGCATTTCCCCATTAGGAGGGAATAGAAAGGCAGGCTTCCATTCCTCTACCCAGAGCCCCACAATCCTGGCACTGTACCCTCCTGTCCTCTGCACACTCCAACTCATTATAACTAAGCCATTATACTAGCAAACAGTCAGTGTACCTAGTGGCATCCTAAACGTGGCTATTGGACTTTTGTGTAGTCACACTAGTGGAAAGATATTTTCAGCACGTCTGCCTGCATTGCACACTCAAACTCTTTTTAACTAAGCCATTATACTAGCAAACAGTCAGTGTACCTAGTGGCATCCTAAACGTGGCTATTGGACTTTTGTGTAGTCACACTAGTGCAAAGATATTTGCAGCACGTCTGCCTGCATTGCACACTCAAACTCTTTTTAACTAAGCCATTATACTAGCAAACAGTCAGTGTACCTAGTGGCATCCTAAACGTGTCTATTGGACTTTTGTGTAGTCACACTAGTGCAAAGATATTTGCAGCACGTCTGCCTGCATTGCACACTCCAACTCATTATAACTAAGCCATTATACTAGCAAACAGTCAGTGTACCTAGTGGCATCCTAAACGTGGCTATTGGACTTTTGTGTAGTCACACTAGTGGAAAGATATTTGCAGCACGTCTGCCTGCATTGCACACTCAAACAATTTTTAACTAAGCCATTATACTAGCAAACAGTCAGTGTACCTAGTGGCATCCTAAACATGGCTATTGGACTTTTGTGTTGTCACAATAGTGCAAAGATATTTGCAGCACGTCTGCCTGCATTGCACACTCAAAGTCTTTTTAACTAAGCCATTATACTAGCAAACAGTCAGTGTACCTAGTGGCATCCTAAACGTGGCTATTGGACTTTTGTGTAGTCACACTAGTGGAAAGATATTTGCAGCACGTCTGCCTGCATTGCACACTCAAACAATTTTTAACTAAGCCATTATACTAGCAAACAGTCAGTGTACCTAGTGGCATCCTAAACGTGGCTATTGGACTTTTGTGTAGTCACACTAGTGCAAAGATATTTGCAGCACGTCTGCCTGCATTGCACACTCAAACTCTTTTTAACTAAGCCATTATACTAGCAAACAGTCAGTGTACCTAGTGGCATCCTAAACGTGGCTATTGGACTTTTGTGTAGTCACACTAGTGGACAGATATTTGCAGCACGTCTGCCTGCATTGCACACTCAAACTCTTTTTAACTAAGCCATTATACTAGCAAACAGTCAGTGTACCTAGTGGCATCCTAAACGTGGCTATTGGACTTTTGTGTAGTCACACTAGTGCAAAGATATTTGCAGCACGTCTGTTTGCATTGCACACTCAAACTCTTTTTAACTAAGCCATTATACTAGCAAACAGTCAGTGTACCTAGTGGCATCCTAAACGTGGCTATTGGACTTTTGTGTAGTCACACTAGTGGAAAGATATTTGCAGAACGTCTGCCTGCATTGCACACTCAAACTCTTTTTAACTAAGCCATTATACTAGCAAACAGTCAGTGTACCTAGTGTCATCCTAAACGTGGCTATTGGACTTTTGTGTAGTCACACTAGTGGAAAGATATTTGCAGCACGTCTGCCTGCATTGCACACTCAAACTCTTTTTAACTAAGCCATTATACTAGCAAACAGTCAGTGTACCTAGTGGCATCCTAAACGTGGCTATTGGACTTTTGTGTAGTCACACTAGTGGAAAGATATTTGCAGCACGTCTGCCTGCATTCCACACTCAAACTCTTTTTAACTAAGCCATTATACTAGCAAACAGTCAGTGTACCTAGTGGCATCCTAAACGTGGCTATTGGACTTTTGTGTAGTCACACTAGTGGAAAGATATTTGCAGCACGTCTGCCTGCATTGCACACTCAAACTCTTCTTAACTAAGCCATTATACTAGCAAACAGTCAGTGTACCTAGTGGCATCCTAAACGTGGCTATTGTACTTTTGTCTAGTTACACTAGTGCAAAGATATTTGCAGCACGTCTGCCTGCATTGCACACTCAAACTCTTTTTAACTAAGCCATTATACTAGCAAACAGTCAGTGTACCTAGTGGCATCCTAAACGTGGCTATTGGACTTTTGTGTAGTCACACTAGTGGAAAGACATTTGCAGCACGTCTGACTGCATTGCACACTCAAACTCTTTTTAACTAAGCCATTATACTAGCAAACAGTCAGTGTACCTAGTGGCATCCTAAACGTGGCTATTGTACTTTTGTCTAGTCACACTAGTGCAAAGATATTTGCAGCACGTCTGCCTGCATTGCACACTCAAACTCGTTTTAACTAAGCCATTATACTAGCAAACAGTCAGTGTACCTAGTGGCATCCTAATCGTGGCTATTGGACATTTGTGTAGTCACACTAGTGGAAAGATATTTGCAGCACGTCTGCCTGCATTGCACACTCAAACTCTTTTTAACTAAGCCATTATACTAGCAAACAGTCAGTGTACCTAGTGGCATCCTAAACGTGGCTATTGGACTTTTGTGTAGTCACACTAGTGCAAAGATATTTGCAGCACGTCTGCCTGCATTGCACACTCAAACTCTTTTTAACTAAGCCATTATACTAGCAAACAGTCAGTGTACCTAGTGGCATCCTAAACGTGGCTATTGGACTTTTGTGTAGTCACACTAGTGGAAAGATATTTGCAGCACGTCTGCCTGCATTGCACACTCAAACTCTTTTTAACTAAGCCATTATACTAGCAAACAGTCAGTGTACCTAGTGGCATCCTAAACGTGGCTATTGTACTTTTCTGTAGTCACACTAGTGGAAAGATATTTGCAGCACGTCTGCCTGCATTGCACACTCAAACTCTTTTTAACTAAGCCATTATACTAGCAAACAGTCAGTGTACCTAGTGGCATCCTAAACGTGGCTATTGGACTTTTGTGTTGTCACAATAGTGCAAAGATATTTGCAGCACGTCTGCCTGCATTGCACACTCAAACTCTTTTTAACTAAGCCATTATACTAGCAAACAGTCAGTGTACCTAGTGGCATCCTAAACGTGGCTATTGGACTTTTGTGTAGTCACACTAGTGGAAAGATATTTGCAGCACGTCTGCCTGCATTGCACACTCAAACTCTTTTTAACTAAGCCATTATACTAGCAAACAGTCAGTGTACCTAGTGGCATCCTAAACGTGGCTATTGGACTTTTGTGTAGTCACACTAGTGGAAAGATATTTGCAGCACGTCTGCCTGCATTGCACACTCAAACTCTTTTTAACTAAGCCATTATACTAGCAAACAGTCAGTGTACCTAGTGGCATCCTAAACGTGGCTATTGGACTTTTGTGTAGTCACACTAGTGCAAAGATATTTGCAGCACGTCTGCCTGCATTGCACACTCAAACTCTTTTTAACTAAGCCATTATACTAGCAAACAGTCAGTGTACCTAGTGGCATCCTAAACGTGGCTATTGGACTTTTGTGTAGTCACACTAGTGCAAAGATATTTGCAGCACGTCTGCCTGCATTGCACACTCAAACTCTTTTTAACTAAGCCATTATACTAGCAAACAGTCAGTGTACCTAGTGGCATCCTAAACGTGGCTATTGGACTTTTGTGTAGTCACACTAGTGGAAAGATATTTGCAGCACGTCTGCCTGCATTGCACACTCAAACTCTTTTTAACTAAGCCATTATACTAGCAAACAGTCAGTGTACCTAGTGGCATCCTAAACGTGGCTATTGGACTTTTGTGTAGTCACACTAGTGCAAAGATATTTGCAGCACGTCTGCCTGCATTGCACACTCAAACTCTTTTTAACTAAGCCATTATACTAGCAAACAGTCAGTGTACCTAGTGGCATCCTAAACGTGGCTATTGGACTTTTGTGTAGTCACACTAGTGCAAAGATATTTGCAGCACGTCTGCCTGCATTGCACACTCAAACTCTTTTTAACTAAGCCATTATACTAGCAAACAGTCAGTGTACCTAGTGGCATCCTAAACGTGGCTATTGGACTTTTGTGTAGTCACACTAGTGGAAAGATATTTGCAGCACGTCTGCCTGCATTGCACACTCAAACTCTTTTTAACTAAGCCATTATACTAGCAAACAGTCAGTGTACCTAGTGGCATCCTAAACGTGGGTATTGGACTTTTGTGTAGTCACACTAGTGCAAAGATATTTGCAGCACGTCTGCCTGCATTGCACACTCAAACTCTTTTTAACTAAGCCATTATACTAGCAAACAGTCAGTGTACCTAGTGGCATCCTAAACGTGGCTATTGGACTTTTGTGTAGTCACACTAGTGCAAAGATATTTGCAGCACGTCTGCCTGCATTGCACACTCAAACTCGTTTTAACTAAGCCATTATACTAGCAAACAGTCAGTGTACCTAGTGGCATCCTAAACGTGGCTATTGTACTTTTGTCTAGTCACACTAGTGCAAAGATATTTGCAGCACGTCTGCCTGCATTGCACACTCAAACTCTTTTTAACTAAGCCATTATACTAGCAAACAGTCAGTGTACCTAGTGGCATCCTAAACGTGGCTATTGGACTTTTGTCTAGTCACACTAGTGCAAAGATATTTGCAGCACGTCTGCCTGCATTGCACACTCAAACTCATTTTAACTAAGCCATTATACTAGCAAACAGTCAGTGTACCTAGTGGCATCCTAAACGTGGCTATTGGACTTTTGTGTAGTCACACTAGTGGAAAGATATTTGCAGCACGTCTGCCTGCATTGCACAATCAAACTCTTTTTAACTAAGCCATTATACTAGCAAACAGTCAGTGTACCTAGTGGCATCCTAAACGTGGCTATTGTACTTTTGTCTAGTCACACTAGTGCAAAGATATTTGCAGCACGTCTGCCTGCATTGCACACTCAAACTCTTTTTAACTAAGCCATTATACTAGCAAACAGTCAGTGTACCTAGTGGCATCCTAAACGTGGCTATTGGACTTTTGTCTAGTCACACTAGTGCAAAGATATTTGCAGCACGTCTGCCTGCATTGCACACTCAAACTCTTTTTAACTAAGCCATTATACTAGCAAACAGTCAGTGTACCTAGTGGCATCCTAAACGTGGCTATTGGACTTTTGTGTAGTCACACTAGTGGAAAGATATTTGCAGCACGTCTGCCTGCATTGCACACTCAAACTCTTTTTAACTAAGCCATTATACTAGAAAACAGTCAGTGTACCTAGTGGCATCCTAAACGTGGCTATTGGACTTTTGTGTAGTCACACTAGTGGAAAGATATTTGCAGCACGTCTGCCTGCATTGCACACTCAAACTCTTTTTAACTAAGCCATTATACTAGCAAACAGTCAGTGTACCTAGTGGCATCCTAAACGTGGCTATTGGACTTTTGTGTAGTCACACTAGTGGAAAGATATTTGCAGGACGTCTGCCTGCATTGCACACTCAAACTCTTTTTAACTAAGCCATTATACTAGCAAACAGTCAGTGTACCTAGTGGCATCCTAAACGTGGCTATTGGACTTTTGTGTAGTCACACTAGTGGAAAGATATTTGCAGCACGTCTGCCTGCATTGCACACTCAAACTCTTTTTAACTAAGCCATTATACTAGCAAACAGTCAGTGTACCTAGTGGCATCCTAAACGTGGCTATTGGACTTTTGTGTAGTCACACTAGTGCAAAGATATTTGCAGCACGTCTGCCTGCATTGCACACTCAAACTCTTTTTAACTAAGCCATTATACTAGCAAACAGTCAGTGTACCTAGTGGCATCCTAAACGTGGCTATTGGACGTTTGTGTAGTCACACTAGTGCAAAGATATTTGCAGCACGTCTGCCTGCATTGCACACTCAAACTCTTTTTAACTAAGCCATTATACTAGCAAACAGTCAGTGTACCTAGTGGCATCCTAAACGTGGCTATTGGACTTTTGTCTAGTCACACTAGTGGAAAGATATTTGCAGCACGTCTGCCTGCATTGCACACTCAAACTCTTTTTAACTAAGCCATTATACTAGCAAACAGTCAGTGTACCTAGTGGCATCCTAAACGTGGCTATTGGACTTTTGTGTAGACACACTAGTGGAAAGATATTTGCAGCACGTCTGCCTGCATTGCACACTCAAACTCTTTTTAACTAAGCCATTATACTAGCAAACAGTCAGTGTACCTAGTGGCATCCTAAACGTGGCTATTGGACTTTTGTGTAGACACACTAGTGGAAAGATATTTGCAGCACGTCTGCCTGCATTGCACACTCAAACTCTTTTTAACTAAGCCATTATACTAGCAAACAGTCAGTGTACCTAGTGGCATCCTAAACTTGGCTATTGTACTTTTGTCTAGTCACACTAGTGCAAAGATATTTGCAGCACGTCTGCCTGCATTGCACACTCAAACTCATTGTTACTAATACATTATAATACCAAAAATTGAGTAAACTTAGTGGCATACAAGAAGTGGCTGTTGTACTCCATTAATGCCCCACTGGTGCAAATCTATGTGCAGCACCTCTGCATGACACCCTCCTGCTCTGTTTTTAATAAGCTATAATGATAGCAAAAAATACTGCCATTTAGTGGCATCATAGAACTGGCTGTTGTATTCCATTAGTGCCCCACTGGTGCCAAGGTATCTCTAGCACCTCTGCATGACACCCTCCTGCTCTGTTTTTAATAAGCTATAATTATAGCAAAAATTACTGCCACTTAGTGGTATACAAAAAATGCCTGTAGGACTCCTTTATTGTGCCACTGGTGCCAAGCAATCTCAAGCACCTCTGCATTCTACACTCATGCCCATTTTGCTATGCTAATTTTATAGCAAACTCAGGGAATTCCTTGCTGCATTTGATCATTACGAGGGATAGAAAGTGAAGCTTCTTTTACTGTCCTGGTACCCACAGAACACGGCCACTGTACCCATCTGTCCACTTTTGCCACGCTATTTAATTTGCACAAAGAGCTGACTCTTTTTCTGCCTTCCTAAAATTGTCTGGAATACTAAGTTAGTGTTCCTTTGCTGCCAAGCAAGGTACAACACATGTGCATTCTACACTCCTTTCCATTTCTGGAATGCAATTATTAACTGCAGGTAGTCCAGGCAATCTGTGACGAAGGTGCAGGCGTGGATATAATGTAGCCTGCATCCAATGATGGTTCTCTCGATGTCTGACAGCTCAACAATACCTTCTGTTTCCACTTCCAAAACAAGTGATGACCTGCCAATCACACTCCCTGTTGCGGGTTAAGGAGTGGAAGTTCAGTGTGAAAAACCATGTGTGACTGCTGTCCCCATAGTCACAGAGGATGAAGAGCACGCAGATGCACTTGATGGGGCAGGCGGTGGTTGCACAGGCACGCTAGGCCGCATTGTAGCAAAGTGAAATTCACATTGCGACTTATGCTTCATTTTAAGTCGTGTACAGGGTGGGCTCCCCAGTATGCAGCAAAACCAGGCAAAAGGAAAAGGACTCTAGCCAGTTGGGTTGATAAATGATTGTTTAACTTTACCAAAACAAACAATAAGAACCATGCATACAATTAAAATAATTGAACAATCTATTCTGTTGCCTACTACCTGCTAATCCCTCTGTGTAGCAGTAATTGTGTGTTTGTGCGTGTGTGTGTGTGTGTGTGCGAACACGACTTACCAGTGGCGCATCACAAGAGCTTCCAAGTTATCTACCTAAACATAGACAAAACACATGACCCCCCCTGAATACCCTTGTTACCTGAAGCCTCACAGATATTGCAGATGATAACAGTGTGAATGCAAACCACACAGCTCTGCAACACAGTCATGGAAATCTTGAAAAGCAACAGTCAATGCAAACATGTGTTGCTGTCCCTCTATGATTTAAACTGTACGTGACAATTTGACAGTGCAGAGGCAGCAAGTCTTATTGTCTATATAGTCGGCCTACCCAGAACAGATATGTGTTTTGCTAATAAAACAAAGTGTTTTGTGCCCGCATTATTGTCTGGGCACAATCTACCGTACCCGGGTACTGTGATGTCCAGTTGCCAGAAATACAGACTTTACGCTCCTCTCACGGTAAACAGTATAGACAGCACTGTAAGAATGTTGGTCTGTGGCACAGGATGCTGCTCACTGACGTTACAGTGCTCATCATCAAAGTACAACACAACTCCCCTCACAATTGAACAACGTGTTTCCGCGGTGGCTCCTTGCTGTAACACACACCTTTAGCTTTTCATTCTGTTCATAGACAGCATCTCCAAGTCCACCCCCGAAGAGCAATTTTCTATTGCTATAGTGACCAAAGGCAGATCCAAAAAAACAGCAGCCCCTTGTGTGTAGTCTGCAACAATGCATGCAATGAACGGCAAATAAGCATATTGCGTTGACAGTTGCTAAAGCTGAGCAATACACCTTCACGCTGTCAATTCATATCCATGTGATACTTCATGGAGGAAGTACTCAAAGGTGTGAGTTTTTGCCTTCTACTTACAGATTGTTGACAAATCTTACAGATTCCATGACTTGGGTGATCCTTTGCGATGTCCAAAAATTCACAGGCTAGGAAAGGCTTACAGCCCATGCGACCTGCATAGCCAACACGAAATCTGCTCAGAGTCAAACTTGTGGTTCAGGATTCAGTTGTTGATGTGCTTCCAGTACTTTGTCTCTGGCCAGGAAGACGCAACGTAACCTCGTCGTCAGTAGCATCCTCCTCCACCTCCTCTGCTGACCTCATCGACTGGCTGACTTTGGTTTGACAGTAAGTGTTGTCTCCAACCTCATCAATAACCCTGTGTGTTTTCATTCCCCTCGTCCTGAGTCCTCCGAGACAACCTCTTCCTGCCCTGACCGAATAGTAAAGTTGTCCTTCCAATCAGGTATCTGTGCTCCTCATCATGTTCCCCATTGTCTCCACCAGGAGGATTTACTATTTGGAAATGAGGGTGTAGATTAGGCTCAGCACCTTCTTCATCGGGGCCTGTATCCCAGTCACAAAGCTTCAGGCTATCTGCGCAGATCATTTCCCCTGTCTCATGGAACTCGCTACCTCAACACGTTAGATTATATGCTACACACGCAAGCTTCAAACTGAATCTGAAAACTCATCTGTTCAGAAATGACTATAACCTTCAATGACACCACCACCATACGTACTTGACGCTCAACCTAAACAACTCCTACTGTCTCCTCCAAAAAATCCTTTAGAATGTAATCCGGCAAGGGCAGGGCCCTCTTCCCTCTGTACCAGTCTGTCTATAGTTACTTATATTATTATTATTGTATATGTATTCTGTATGTAACCCCCTTCTCATGTACAGCACCATGGAATCAATGGTGCTCTATAAATCAATAATGATAAAAACAATAATAACTTCCTTGTCTGTACTCATTGCAGCTTTGGAGCAGACCTCTGATTCCCAGGCTATAGTGCGACTGAACAGCTATGCAAACTCAACCATCTCTGTCACCCCATACTCAGCAGGGCTGGTGGAAACTTGAGAGCTGTTAGGAAGCAAGTGCGATTGGATTGACACCACAGAGGAATGGAGTATTTGGGATCTTGAAATTGGGGTGGAGGAGAGGCCACTTTATGGAGCAATTCAGATCCATTGAAGCAGCTGCTGATTTGGCCTCATCTACATTTGTTAGCGATGGTCGTGTCCATGAAAAAAGGGATCATATCAGATTATCCATGGGAAGAAGTACACCTGTTCTTTTGGATGTTATTTGTTGTTACAAAACGGTGACGCCTTAAACGCAAGCAGCCTGCTGCGGTTTCAGTTGCGCCCAGGCATCAGCTGCCATTTAGGCCTGTGCCTCGGGTTGTCCAGCTGGCTGCTTTCTCCTCCACGTGTAAGTGTGGAGAGGCAGCTAGTGCGCATGCGTGTGACGAATTACCCCAGCCGCAGCCTAACTCCAGTGTTTCACCTAGTGAGTATGCTCAGCCTGACTGTGCCATTCCTGAGGCTAAGTCTTCATTTCGGGCTACAGCGCATGCTCCCACACTTAGTGCGAAAAGCCTCTTTGCACAGGTACTTGCACTCCGTGACGGGTCTAAGTCCTGTGTTGTGCATAGACACCATGCTAAAGCTGATAGTCTTTTTTCAGAGACTGTATTTCATGCAACTGACTATGGTCAGGCACTTACTGCATCAGAAACTAGGTCCGGTAATGAACTCTTTGGCCCTGCCCGTGATGTGGGGGGCCCATTTAGACCACAGGGCATCAGATGTCCTGACGATGTGGCCAGGCCACTCCCAAATGGCTTGCAGAGGCCCGCCCCTATGACTTGTAACCTCATTATTGATGGTCAGACGATGACTGGTGAGGTGTTTGGGTCATGACAGCCATGAGGTCATCATTGAAGTTGCGGTTCCAAATAGGACGCTAGTTATGCCACTCATGACGTGTCACTCTGCTTTTGTCTCCAGGAGGTGCATTGTGGTCCACCCTGGTTTGGGGCGGACCCAGGTTATAGAAGGTGCTGGAGACAACAAGGAGGTGCGCAGTCTTCTATTATGCTCCGAAAGAGCACACCTCCATGTGTTGAACCCATTGTGGCTTTAGGCCAGAGGTAGGCAGGGATAGGGCGTTGATGCAGGCCGCCACCACAGTTGGTAACGCAGAACGGTTAAGACCAGCTCCTGTCCTACAAGTCCTGCTTGTGCAGCCCAGTGGCATTAACAGGCCTGCTGCTGCTGATGCGCCTGCTGTTCACAGGTGTGGCCCCAATGCACACGGTCAGCGTACTGAATGACCCCTGTGATGTTAACAGGGAGTTCCTGGGCTGGGTGGGCGTGTGGACCCTGTGACGCTAACAGGGCTCCCAGTCTCAAGATCCGAGTGGCGTCTAATTTGGTTCAGGCTACTATTAGTTTCATAGCCACACAGCTCTGTATCCTCCACCGAACCTTCCAGTTGCCAACCTCTCCTTTTCCATCTGGGAGCACGGTGGACACTGACTGCTGATGGGGATATATACCTTTATCTTTCTTTTCTTATTAATTTTCGTTATATAGCGGTAACATAGTATATACCACCTTATCAAAATCTGCCAGTCCCACCGTAACAGATGGTGTTTCTTCATCAAATGTTACTTTTGCTTAACCACCAAACCCACGGACCAAAACTTTTTTCCCCTTTCCAACACACCTGTTCCCCTTTTCACCCGCATCTGTCCTTTTTCAACTCATTTTGTATATGACCAAAAGTGCAACTCTGCAGGGACACCGTACTCAATGGCATCTCAGCACAACAGCCACCCCTCGGTCCCTCAGATGTGGACAAGTAAAAGACCATTTCCTCCTATCCATGACAAACCGTTGAGATTCACTCTGTGCAGCACTGGTGTTTAGTGGAAAAGCAGATCGAAGATTGCGTAACACCTTCTGAAGATACTCCTGTACACGTGCGTCCCTTTATATGGCAGGAATTATTTCACCAAATTTTGTCTTGTGCCGGGGAATCTAACAGTGTGGCAACCCAGTAGTTAGCATTACTTCGAATTCCTACAATCCGAGGGTCATGTTGTAGGTAGTGCAGCAAGAAGACGCTCATGTGTCTTGTGCATCCAGGAGGACCAAGTCCTTGGTGTGTTGGTGGCAGAGAGGTGAGAATCGTGCCTCCTTCCTCTGCCCTCTCCCCCCAACCTCGCACAACCGAAATGTGAGCAAGCTCTCACTCATCTGCTGAGTCTTCCATGCCCATCGCAAGTTCGTCCTCCATTTTTTCATGGCTCCTGCACGTTCCTCAACAATTTTTGCAGATACTATGCGCCCTTGTTAATCCCTATCCCCCACCATAACTGCTACCTAGGTGCCGATTACCGTATGGACCTTGTAGATCTTATTATCCCTTCTGCATATGACTCCTCCTGTACTTACTCACCTTCCTCTTGGACCAATACCTGACTCCGAATAATGCTTACAGTGTGCTCCATCATGTAGGTGACCAGAATTGTCACGCTGAGAATGGCATTGCCAGTGCTAAACATCTTCGTCGACATTTGGAAACTGTGAAGAAGGGTGCATAGGTCCTTGATCTGACACCACTCCAGCAGCGTGATCTGCACCACCTCTGGATCAAGTTAGCCCAGGGTATACGTCATACCGTATTTCAGCAGGGCTCTGCGGTGCTGCCACACACGCTGCAACATGTGCAGATTCCAATTCCTGCGTGTCGGAACATTGCATTTCCGGCGTTTAACTGCCAGACCCTAAGACTTCCGGAGCAATGAAAGTTGTTGAACTGCTGGGTGCGAAGGATGAAAGTGACCACATAGCAGCGTGCCCGCTGCACAAGGCCATGTAGGCTGGGATGGTATTTTAAATATTGCTGGAGAATCAGATTCAACACATGAGCCATACAAGGCCCGTGTGTCACATTGCCCTGACGAAGGGCCGCAGACAGGTTTGCATCATTGCCGCACACGGCTTTTAAGTCACCAACGTAGTCCACTCAATCAATTTGTACTCTGGTCCCAATAGGAAGACACCACACCCTTTTTTAGGCCCCTCCTGTCTGCCGACCACTGCCAGACAAAGCTATGAACCTCTTGTTACTGTTACCCCCAGTTCAGTTTTATGAGTTTGTGTGCTTGTTACCTGACTACGTTTCCTGCTTGCTGTTTATGTACCTCGTTGGCCGATCCGCATTTCACCTCTGCTTGTTTTCTGATTAAGTCCTGGCCATCCCATTCTGTTCCTATTCCTCAATTAATGTTTTTGAACCTGCATGACTACTTCTCTGGAACTGCAGCCTTCCACAGGTATTGATCAACGTGGGCCCTGTGTATTTCCAAATCACTGTATAGGGGTTAAAGGGTTTCAGGGTTCTGGGTGTCCAGCTTGGTGAGTGGCTTGCCACTAGCCTATCCTTTACAGCCCATCTGAGTGTGTCGATCCAGGCAGGCGTTACACCGTGCCCTCTGCAGAAGGCCATGTAGGCAGGGATAGTGTTTTAAAAATTGCTGGACAACCAGGTTCAACACGTGAGCCATACAAGGCACGTGTGTCACATTGCCCTGAAGAAGGGTCGCAGACTGGTTTGCATCATTGTCGCACCCGACCTTCCCTGACTGCTGGTTGACTGTAGACAACCATTGATGAAACTCGGTCTCACTCTCCAGAGCTAACCGTCCACAATTCCTCAGCGGTGTCTCACATTTCCCCTACATTTCAAAGTAAACATTTGACCGCCTGATGGCCTTGAGCTCTGCTGCCAGCATAGTAAGGAGGTGTGTGGGATTCCTTGGGCGCAGTTACAAGGAAGGGTGGCCTGACCACACAGGGTTTGGGCCGAGGTGGAGGACCCACACGAGATTGAGGAGGCAGAAGCAGTGGAGGAACTTGTACATACAGAGGAAGGATTGACACACAAGTCGTGGGGACGGCAAGACTTGTACAGCAAACCCTTCTCCATCTCTCACCATAGTTACCCAGTGCCCAGTCAGCAACATGTAACTCCCCTGTCCATGCTTACTGGTCCAAGTATCTGTGTTGAAATGCACCCTGTCACACACAGACTTTCTCAAGGAATCGGTGAGGTTGTGTGGGACCTACTGTGGTAGCGCGGGCACGCCTTTCTTGGAGAAGGAGTGACGACTGGCCATCGGCTCTTGGGGCACTGCAATGGGCATAAGGTCTCGAAAATCCTCGGTCTCAAAAGGGTGTAAAGGCAGCCTTTCTGTTGCCAACAAGTTGCAGATGATGAAACTCAACCTCTTAGGCATGTCATGCCCTTCGAAAATCATGTAAAACATAGCGAGGGGACTCCAACCACAGTCTCCCTCGTTTCCACTAATTGGGCCACACACACCCCACTTGACTGGCATCAGTTGACCCCCATTTTCAAGATGAAAAAGATGCTTTGCATGAAGCACTCTCAAAAATATGCGTGCCTTTGCCGTCCCCTGGCTGACCCAGGGAAAGAAAAGTCCTCTGAAAGCCATGACTTGTTCATCTTGGATCTTTTTTCAAAAGCGAGGGGACTCCAACCACAGTCTCCCTCGTTTCCACTAATTGGGCCACACACACCCCACTTGACTGGCATCAGTTGACCCCCATTTTCAAGATGAAAAAGATGCTTTGCATGAAGCACTCTCAAAAATACGCGTGCCTTTGCCGTCCCCTGGCTGACCCAGGGGAAGAAAAGTCCTCTGAAAGCCATGACTTGTTCATCTTGGATCTTTTTTCAAAAGCGAGGGGACTCCAACCACAGTCTCCCTCGTTTCCACTAATTGGGCCACACACACCCCACTTGACTGGCATCAGTTGACCCCCATTTTCAAGATGAAAAAGATGCTTTGCATGAAGCACTCTCAAAAATACGCGTGCCTTTGCCGTCCCCTGGCTGACCCAGGGGAAGAAAAGTCCTCTGAAAGCCATGACTTGTTCATCTTGGATCTTTTTTCAAAAGCAAGGGGACTCCAACCACAGTCTCCCTCGTTTCCACTAATTGGGCCACACACACCCCAGTTGACTGGCATCAGTTGACCCCCATTTTCAAGATGAAAAAAAAAGCTTTGCATGAAGCACTCTCAAAAATATGCGTGCCTTTGCCGTCCCCTGGCTGAGCCAGGGGAAGAAAAGTCCTCTGAAAGCCATGACTTGTTCATCTTGGTTCTTTTAGAAACACAGCGAGGGGACTCCAACCACAGTCTCCCTCGTTTCCACTAAATGGGCCACACACACCCCACTTGACTGGCATCAGTTGACCCCCATTTTCAAGATGAAAAAGATGCTTTGCATGAAGCACTCTCAAAAATACGCGTGCCTTTGCCGTCCCCTGGCTGAGCCAGGGGAAGAAAAGTCCTCTGAGAGCCATGACTTGTTCATCTTGGTTCTTTTAGAAACACAGCGAGGGGACTCCAACCACAGTCTCCCTCGTTTCCACTAATTGGGCCACACACACCCCACTTGACTGGCATCAGTTGACCCAATTTTCAAAATGAAAAAGATGCTTTGCATGAAGCACTCTCAAAAATACGCATGCCTTTGCTGTCCCCTGGCTGACCCAGGGGAAGAAAAGTCCTCTGAGAGCCATGACTTGTTCATCTTGGTTCTTTTAGAAACACAGCGAGGGGACTCCAACCACAGTCTCCCTCGTTTCCACTAATTGGGCCACACACACCCCACTTGACTGGCATCAGTTGACCCCCATTTTCAAGATGAAAAAGATGCTTTGCATGAAGCACTCTCAAAAATACGCGTGCCTTTGCCGTCCCCTGGCTGAGCCAGGGGAAGAAAAGTCCTCTGAGAGCCATGACTTGTTCATCTTGGTTCTTTTAGAAACACAGCGAGGGGACTCCAACCACAGTCTCCCTCATTTCCACTAATTGGGCCACACACACCCCACTTGACTGGCATCAGTTGACCCCCATTTTCAAGATGAAAAAGATGCTTTGTCTGAAGCACTCTCAAAAATACGCGTGCCTTTGCCGTCCCCTGGCTGACCCAGGGGAAGAAAAGTCCTCTGAAAGCCATGACTTGCTCATCTTGGATCTTTTTTCAAAAGCGAGGGGACTCCAACCACAGTCTCCCTCGTTTCCACTAATTGGGCCACACACACCCCACTTGACTGGCATCAGTTGACCCCCATTTTCAAGATGAAAAAGATGCTTTGCATGAAGCACTCTCAAAAATACGCGTGCCTTTGCCGTCCCCTGGCTGAGCCAGGGGAAGAAAAGTCCTCTGAGAGCCATGTCCACATTGTCAGTGGACAGACGCGTGTGCTTATCTGCCAGCAGACCCCCAGCAGCACTGAAAACAGGTTCCGAGAGAACGCAGGCTGCAGGACACGACAAGATCCCCAAGGCATACGTGGCAAGCTCAGGCAATTTATCCAGATTGGAAGCCTAAAATGAGCAGGGCTCAAGTTGCACAGTAATGGCATCGACGTTTCCTTGCATATACTCATATATCTGTGTGTCCTCCTCTTTTTCCTTGTCCAGCTGTTTTGTTTTCGCATGAGTATATGTCCTTGTCACTTTCCCATGTGTTTGTGTTGTGTTGTGAGTTGTTTGTCACCTTTTGGACACCTTTGAGGGTGTTTTCTAGGTGTTTTTATGTGTTTGTGATTGCCTGCCATTGTTTCCTATGCAGTTTGAGTTCGGTTCGTCGAACGTTCGACGAGCCGAACTCGAACGGGACCTCCATTTGGCGAACCGACCTGGAGCCGAACCGGGACCGGTTCGCTCATCTCTAGTTGTTAGTGTCTTTGCTGTTTCTCCTGTGGCTGAACTCTTGTTTCACCTTCAGTGGTGGACTGGTATTGTCAGTAGCTTTCCTAATGTATGTAATCAGGGACAGCTAAGTGATTTGACAGGGAAGAGGCTGAAACATTGTGGTAATGTGAGAATTAGCACATGTGATTTTGATGTTACGAGAGGGAGATCAGACAGACAGGCAGACAGACAGACAGACAGATATTTGCTAGGTAGATTGGGTGGATATATTAAATACTACTTAGGCCAGTTTCACACATCCGGCTTTTCGCCGGTTTGGCGGATGTGGCGCACGCCAGTACAGTGTATACAGTACACTGGCAGCACAACAAGAGCCTGACACATGCTGTCATGTGACTGGAGCATGTGACCCGGACGTTGCGGCACTGCCATTGTACTGTATCATACTGTACTGGCGGCGCTGCATCCGTCAAACCGGCGAAAAGTCGGATATGTGAAACTAAGCTTATTAAGCACCAACATTTGCAGTACTTTACTATTTAGAACATTCAAGCAAAAACAAACATTACATAGTAAATAACTATAACAATTCAATAAACAGGAATTATTTTTATTTTCCACAAAAATACCAAAATTGTTAGCAAACTACAAACATTCCCACTATTTGTAATTCCAAAAATATTATATTTGTTATTATGCAACATAGAATGTTCTCATATAGTAAATCTGAAACATGAATATAGTAGCATTGTACTTATGAGTGTAAAGCATGTCTCTTCAGTACACCTTTAAACATCATTAAACAGTAATTTCCATTTCAAAAAGTCTTTCATAACTGTGATGCAGACATTAATTATAAATGGTAAAGTACTGTAATGCAGCAAGGTAATTGTAGAGAAGATAGTGGAAGTGCTGCCATTTATAGCAGATACAGTCCTGTGACACTTGTTAATTGCTAAGGAGGATCTTTACATAAATGGGCTCCTATGCTATTTATAACACTGGGCTTGTGTTAAGCAATCATTTCAGACTAACGCAGTTTGCACTTCTATACATTGATTGAACGGTGGAAAGAATAGTGTTGTCATTAGAGTTATTTTTAGAATAAAATGTCTTGGGAATATAATAAGGAGAACACATTAAATATAACCATAATGTTATTTCTCAATGTTAGCAGTTTGCAAAATTATGTTTTGTTACATTGTATTGAATTTCTGATTTTATCCAAATTTACTTTTTTTCTCGATGACACTATTAATAACTGCAAAAAAATAAATAAATACATTTATCATTCTTTTCCTTTAGCATGGGCTCGTGTACATGGTAATATTAAGGATCTGTGTTGTACAAATTTGTAATACTGTGCACCTGTCACAAGTTGTCTAGTTTAAAGCAGGCTTTACACACTGCGATATATCAAACAATATGTCGTCGGGGTCACGTCGTAAGTGACGCACATCCGGCCTCGTTTGACATATCGTAGCGTGTGACAGCTACGAGCGAGTGTGAACGAGCAAAAATACTCACCTTATCGTTGCTCGTTGATACGTCGCTCATTTTCTAAAAATCAAACGTTCGGTTGTTCATTGTTCCCGAGGCAGCACATATCGCTCCGTGTGACACCCCGGGAACGATGAACTGCAGCTTACCTGCGTCCAGCCGGCAATGCGGAAGGAAGGAGGTGGACGGGATATTTACATCCCGCTCATCTCCGCCTCTCCGTTTCTATTAGGCGGCCGCGATGTGACGCCGAACGTCACTCCCCCTTCAGGAAGGGGATGTTCGCCGCCCACAGCGAGGTCGTTCGGGAGGTAAGTACGTGTGACGGGGGTTGCGACTTTGTGTGACACGGGCAACAAAATGCGGGCGGGTGCAATCGCAAATGTGATTGCACGACAAATTGACACCTGTAAAGCAGGCTTTACACTTTCACTTCCATGAAATTTTGTCTTCTTAATAGGTAATTTGAAAGCTTCAAACAATCCATAGAAACGATACAGTAATTATATAGTAACACGTAAAAAACATAGATACTTAAGTAACTTTTTTTTTATAAAAAAAACCCACAAAAGCCATCCGATCGCAACAGGCTGCACCCAATCAGGATAACCTGCTGTACACTAGTAACTCACCTTGCTATGTGCCAGCATTCCTCAAAATAGATGGAGGCAGAACTGGATCTGAGCCTAACTGTATTTTACACCTGCCTGTGGAAATTTTGGAATATAAGGTGCACAGATCAATGAGGTGGCAGTACCCCTAATAGTACTAAACACAAAAAACTAAACTACTGTATATTTAACTAAACTATACTTTTTGTTAAAAAAACGTTAACTAAGTATCCTATGTTATTAAAATGTGTTACTATTTCATTATTGTGGGAGGGTGATAACTCATCGCTCTCCTTGACTATGCATGGGGCGGCGGCTGTGCGACACGCATGCGCCAAGATACGGCCACAATTGGCTGATCGGTTCTGGTAGTGTAACGCCTGCCTGGATCCACAGCCTCAGATGGGATGTAATGGACAGGCTAGTGGGAAGCCACTCACCAAGCAGGACCCCTAGAACCTTGAAACCCTTTAATCCCTATACAGGGATTTGGAATTACACAGGGCCCTGGAGATCACTACCTGTGGAAGGCTGCAGTCCGATGAGAATAGTCGTCAGGCAGTGTCAAACCAGGAAGAGCAGAACAGGGATAGAATCGGCAGGCAAGAACGTAATTATAAAACATAGCAGAGGTCAAATCCGGATCGGGCAGCTAGGTACAAAAACAGTAGGCTGGAGGGTAGAAAGAAAACACGCAAAAGTCAGCACACAGGAATCACAAAACAGAATAGGGCGGACCAGGAGCCAGGAAATAAGAATTATCTCTGGCAGAGGTCAGCAGACAGGAGGGGAATTAACAAGGGTGTGCTGTCTTCCCATTGGTTGTAGCTGAATGATGGCAACTTCAGCTGGAAGACACACGCCACCTATAGCCAGCCAGTGGTACTGCAGCTCCCAAGATAACCCAGCCCAGTGGATGATCGGAGCCTGTGCTCACCGGTGCCGCTGGCATCGACTCATCTCCCATCACCAGCACCATCCACGGCAGGAACACGGTGTCGCCTGGCAATCGGAGTAGAAGTCGCTGGAGCGGACTCCGGTGGTGACGTAACAGGCAGGTCCTGCAATTTTTGACCAATGCGGTCATGTGACCACTGATTTAAGGTCCTACACAGTATGAAGGAAGTAAACCTTCCCTGAAGAAGTAACATCAAACGTGCGTTAAGAGGGTCTTTTTTCCGTGGGGCGCACCTTCACTTTAGAGTATTGTCCAGCTAAGTAAGCTGATAATGAGCTTTTATGCTTTATAATTGTCCATTGTGCTTTAATCCTATTTCCTGCACATGGTGTGCTTAATGACTGTTAGGATTTTTTGCTGCTCAGCTTTCATCTCCGTACCCTCTATATTGTTCATGTAGCCATTATCACCGATTGCTTGGGGTACTGTAACCCTTCCCCCTTATATCTTACCTCTTTCTGCTCTTTTTTGTTTTTCTGAATTTTTTCATACAATTGATTTTTTCGACATGTATATTAAACAAAGATTTATCTTTTTAATTGATCCATCAACTCCGAATCTTTCTTTGTGTTTTAAACTATACTTTTTTGTTAAAAAAGTTAACTAAGTATCCTATGTTTTTAAAATGTGTTACTGTTTCATTATTGTAGAGTTTATATGCATTATTTTAATTCTAGGTAACTTTTGTATATTACTGGCCCCAGTCTGTATAGCCACCTACTTATTACACTTTTACAAACGAATGCTAACTTATTCGTTTGGTAGACAGGATGCTTTGCTTACTTTTAACATGTACACATTTAACAGCAATTACGACAGAAATCATTTTTTGAAAGCAAATTGTTAGAAGTTGTCGAAATGTCACTCACAACTTTATGTGTACAGCTATTGTCATACGTTTTGCATCAAGATATTTTTTGTGAATAGTGTATAAAAAGGTATTTGGTGTCTAAAGGTCTGACCTAAGAATAAAATTAGACACACACGTACTAAAAATAACATTACTAGATATGTAGTGATCATACAAAGACCTATTGTCTGTGTCAATATACATATACAATATCTCACAAAGGTGAGAACAACACTTACATTTTTGTAAATATTTTATTGTATCTTTTCATTGGACTACACTGAAGATCTGACACTTTGATACAATGTACAGTAGTCAGTATAGCTTGTATAACAGTGTAAATTTGATGTGCCCTCTAAATTACTCAACACACAACTATTAATGTCAAAACCACTAGCAAAAAAGTGAGTACATCCCTTAGAGAAAATCAACATATTGTGCTCAAAGTGTCAAAATTTTGTTTGGCCACCATTATTTTCAAGCACTGCCTTAAGTGTCTTGGGCATGGAGTTCATTTAGCTTCACAGCTGGCTGCTGGAATCCTCTTCCACTCCTCCATAATGACATCACAGTGGGTGGATGGGAGAGACCTTGCGCTCCTCCACATTCTGGATGAGGAGGCCCCACAGAACTCAATAAAGTTTATGTCTAGAGACATGCTTGACTAGTCTTGCACCTTTACCCTCAGTTTCGTTCAAAAGGCAGTGGTCATCTTGGATGTGTGTTTGGGCTCATTATCATGTTGGAATACTGCCTGCAGTCTAGCTTCGGAAGGTAAAGGATCATGCCTTGCTTCAGTATGTCACATTACATGGTTCCACCAATGAACTGTAGCTCCCCACAGCTAGCAGCACTTATGCAGTTCCAAAGCATGACACTACCATGCATGACTGTAGGCAATACACACTTTTCTTTGTATTCTTTTGCTTGTTGCCACCACACATGGTTGACACTATCGAAACTAAATAAGTTTATCTTGGCCTCATCAGACCACAGCACATGATTTGAGTAATCCATGTCATTAGTTAACCTGTCTTCAGCAAACTCCAGGCTTTCTTGTGCATTATCTTTAAGAGGCTTCTTTCTGACACAACAGCAATCCAGACCAATTTGATGCAGTGTGGGAACGTATGGTCTGAGCACTGACAAGCCTTTAACCTTTGCAGCAATGCTGGCAGCACTCATATGTCTATTTTAAGAAGACAACCTCTGAATTTGACACTGAGCATGTAAAATATATCTTTGTACTGTGTAAGCCAGTAAAGATAAAAAAAGTTTGTTTAAAAGAACTAAGAGTCCTCAGTGGTTGATACCTTTTAATGGTTAACTGAAAAGATGGTAATAATAGCAAGCTTTCGAGACTACTCATGTCTTTTCATCAGGCATGGTATAACACAAAATCTGAAGAGTCACATATTTATACACAAGAGGACATAGAATTTGGATAAGAAAAATATGTCGCTTTCCAGTTGTGCGTGTTTCTTCAGAAGTGCCTTTAGTTCCATAAAAATGCGGTACATTCTGGTATCCTCCATTTTGATACAGGTAAAATATATGTTTGTACCGTGTTAGCCAGTGGATAAGAAAATAATGTCGCTGTCCAGTTGTGCGCGTTTCTTCAGAAGTGGATAAGAAAAATATGTCGCTGTCCAGTTGTGCGCGTTTCTTCAGAAGTACTATTCTATGTCCTGTTGTGTATAAATATGTGACTTCAGATTTTGTGTTATACCATGCCTGATGAAGAGACCTGAGTAGTCTCGAAAGCTTGCTATTATTACCATCTTTTCAGTTAGCCATTAAAAGGTATCAACTACTGAGGACTCTCATTCTTTTAAACAAACTTTTTTACACTGAGCATGTGCATTTAACTTCTTTGGTCGACCATGGCAAGACTTGTGCTGAGTGAAACTTCTGTATGGTCTTGGCCACCATGCTGCAGTTCAACATCATGATGTTTGCAATCTTCTTATATCCTAGGACATTTTTAAGTAGAGCAACAATTCATTTTCTTCAGCTACTCAGATGCTTCTGTGTCTTAATGTGCATGTTGAACGTCCTGTGACCAGTATGAGAGAATAATGTGTGAGTCATAACACCAAATTTAACACACCCACTCCCCATTCACACCTAAGACCTTACAACACTAATGAGTTACATGACACAAGGGAGGGAAAACAGCCAATTGGGCACAATTTTTCCATTTTGACTTGGAGTGTACTCACTTTTATTGCCAACAGTTTTGACTTTAAAGGCTGTGTGTTGATTTATTTAGAGGACACACCAAATTTTCAGTTTATACAAGCTGTACACTGACTATTGTACATTGTATCAAAGTGTCATATCTACAGTGTTGTCTCATGAAAAGATATAGTAAAATATTTACAAACATGTAAAGGGTGTAGTCAATGTTGTGATAAACTGTATAGTGATGAGCATGCACTACCATGTTTGGGTGGTCGTCACTCATAACGAGCAGTTTAATTCTTGGATGAGAGCGACTCGAGCATCTGAGTATAGTGGAAGTCAATGTGGTACTCAAGCATTTTTCCAGAGGATTTCCATATTTACTTCCATTATACTCGGGCACTCAAGTCACACCTATACAAGCATCCAACTGCTCATAACGAGTACCAAGCACCCATCACGAATACTGTGTATTCACAAAATCACCTGAAGATACACATGCATTCAGAAAATTGGCTGAGCTGTGCGATTAAGACCAAAATTAAACATTCTGGTAGGTAATAAAAAATTAACACGTGCAAATTATGAATGTGTAAGGTTATTTAGGGGTAAGGGACTATATCTCACGTATTTAGAGGGTGGACAATGAAAACAATAACCCAATTTCTCTTGTGTGGTTTGTATAGAATAATGGATATTTGAAAACTTAGATATTTATTTGTCAGATGGGATAATGGAAGTGGTTTCTGCCAGTGCTTATATAAATTTGTGCCTGCTTTACTGTTTGCAGGAACACATTCTGCATCATTACACGGTGAATGAATTTGAAGTTTAATCCTAACCATTAGGTTATCTCAAATGGTTTGCAAAATTTGATGTCTGCAAGGACTATACAACACCTATTTGACATAAGCAAGTGATTAATTTAGTAAAGGTAGAATAATGATACTGAGGCTTGCCTTGCATTGAGTAGACATGGCCACAAATTTATTACATTATCATCAATAAACGCTCATGCCTGAAAAAAAAACAGCCAAAAATCTTGAACACCTAAATGCCTAAATCGCTGTAAGCAGAGAACATGAGAACCATAGCATCTCTTTGCAGGTATGGACAAATAAAACTTTCAAGGAAGTGGCAAAGACAATTTACAACACCCTCAAAAACAAAACTGCCTCCTCCAAATTTGTCTGTAAGCCGCTAAGAAAGATATCAAGACCAGTCAGATTCAGATGCACCCCATCATTTAGCTACAGATCCTCATTTTCACCCTGAAGTTCCTGATGGTAAATTCCAAATGCCTAATCTACTGAACATGCTTGGATACGCTAACATTGAAGAGTCTCTTGCACCACTTAATAATCATTATAGCCCCACCTCCTCACTGTACTCATCTGGGGAAACCATAAAGTAAAAAAATAATGAAAACAGTACACATCCCTCTTCATTAAAGCTATGAATTGCCCAACTTTACACTTGCCAAGATTACTAACTCTGGAATGTAGAACTAATTCCCAAGAAGGGCAATGCACTTTTGCTGATGGTTACCTTAGACAATATTTTTATCAATACACTTTTCCCATGAACCTCAGCCTCATTCAGGCTTAAATGAAACCTGTATGGATGTTCAGAGGTCCTATTTTTATAGCTCAAAGTATGAAAGGATGGTGAACATAGTGAGGCTCTGTCTGGAAGCATGCATACCACATATTTGATCCCCACCGATTCCTCGCACTGCATAGTGCTTGCACTGAGTGGATTTGCGGGTCTGCAGTCATACAGAGTGACTGACAACTTTTCATTCTAGACCGGACAACTATTTTAAAAAGTAACAATCTCAATAAGGTTAATACCAAAATACAAGAAGAGGTAAGTTTTAACTGCCTATGCTACTGATAAATTGTCAATACAAAAACTAATTCTTATATTGGCTAAATTGTCACAACTCGACATCTACCACAATTGGGAAAATTCACGAAGGGTCAAATGTTGACATTCTAGCTGTGTCGCAACTTGGGTCAACACTCCATGCACACCTAGTAGCCCAAGATGGTGATAAAACTAACCAACCCCTCTTCATTCAGCAGCTTTCCAATATTGCCATCCCCACTATCTTTACCCATAGTCATTGTACATTGCCATAGCTCTCCCGAATGGCATCATTGAGTACAGATCTTAAATTGTATTTAATGAGATACACTGTACTCCACCTTTTTTGTCTTTCCTGTCCTTTCTGAACGTGGTGTGATCCTCCTACATTTGTCACCCAGTCATGGCTCTCATCCAGCCAGGTTTCCGTAATGCCCACCACATCATAATCTGTGGCTAACATGGGTCTCCAATTCATTCATTTTGTTTGCAAGACTTTGTGCATTCATACGGAAACATTTAATACTATTAGGACATATATTACTCGAAACATCATCCTACTCTCCTTGCACTTCCCAAGCCCCCCTAAATTCTCACTGACCCCTATGGCCTCATAGTCTGTCTGCTTTATATATCCTTTTATTTGCACAACTATCTTGCCTCCCTTCATTAAATGCTCCTCCATCCATTTGGCTATTTTTTTCTCCCAGCACATCTGAACTCTCCCCATTGAGGTCCAGCCCATCTCTACTGTAGAGCCTGTAGCCAATAGAGAAACCTTCCTTCTTGCACTAATTTCTAAGACACGTATTTATTTCCCTAAGCTCCCGCTGTCTTTCTAGTGACGCTCATGGCACCGGTAGTATTTCTGAAAACATGACCTTGGAGCTCATAGACTTCAGCTTCCTTACTAGTTCCCTGTAATTGTTTGTAAGGACATGCCACCTCCCACTTACTTTGACATTGGTACCATTGTGTACCATGACTGCTGGCTTTCCTCAACGTCACTTAGCAATCCGTCTATCTGATCCACAATATGACGAACCCAAGCACCAGCCAGACAATACTCTGTTCGGCATTTATAGTTTCGGACCAGATGACGCTGTCTGTCCATCTTTTATAGAGTACCCTACCACCAATATCTGTCTGATCTTTGCTACCCTCCTATTTTCCGCCTTCCTACAGCAGTCATTTTTCTGGTTGGTAGGAGCAATGTACTGGTTTATTGATCCTAGGCCTGGGCTTGAATCCTCAAAACAGGCACATTTACTTATTTGTGCTAGATCAGGACAAGACTTCCTGGCACTTTCTCCCTACTTCAGCTACCTACTTTTGGGTTCTGACCTTACCCACCTCCACCAGAGTCCATATCACTTGCCCCAGCGAGAGCACGCTAAGTGAGCTCTAAACTCTCCTGGTTTGGAAGGCTCCTGAGTGTTGCAAGCTGCATATTACCTGAGGTTTCAAGTATGCAATATGTTGACATTGTGTGAAAATATATTCACCCTTAAACAGCTATTCAAATCATGAATACATCCCACAAGATGCACAATTGGTAGCATTGTCAATTAAGCACTTATTAAATGGGGATAAATAGTAGAGCAAATAGCAAAAATTGATAAGGAAAACACTAGACCATGCTCTTGTGTTAAACTCTGATATTTTGTTCAACTATGGTCTTATCTGCATCCTTCACACTTTAATGCAGCCCTCTGCTCAGCAACTCTCCCTGAAAGTTTATAGAACTTGTGCACCAAGCTAGCTAGTTACCAGCCAGTTAATAAGTGAATGGCTATGCAAGTCAAATATGAGGTCAGAGGACAAGGTCTTCAAATTGAGGAACATTTAACTAGCAATGAAGACATGGCTTTTCCATGGTAACATACGAATGCAAAACCTGTATAATAAAGACACAAAACAGAAGAAGAATTAACACCTTAGAAATACTTTGCTCGAGAAGGATGTTATAAATAATATAGAGAGCATACAGAACAAACAAATACATTTTGGAAAAAATGAAGCCAGACATGTTACTCAAAACAAGGATCACCAAGCTACAGCTTGCCTACTTTGGACATATCATATGAAGAAAGCAATAACTGGAGATGGACATCATGGTTGAAGAATAGAAGTAACAATGCGAAGCTGAAGACCAGCAACTCTATGGCTTATACTATCAAGATAATGGCGGAGAAGGCCCTGGTGGATATATCAAGACTTGCAAAAGATCGATGTTCCTATAGATCATTCATCTATCAAGTTTCAATGGCTCAAGATTAAGCCAAAGGCTGTTGAAAAAAATGAAGTGCCCAAGTATAAATTTTAATTCACAGTCCTCAAGGTTGCATGTATTTTAGAAAAACTGATATTTTATGTTTTACAATTTATATGTTTTACAATTTTTTCCATTTTCTTCTCCGTATTTAAATCTTGTTGTTATTGCAGAACAGAATGTTACCAGGAAAAAAACATCTTAAAAATGTCAAATTAGAAAATACCTGTACTTTATCTGCATGAATATGATGAAGGATAGAACAAGCTGTTGATCGCAGGAAGAACTATAAAACATGTCAATAAAATGCAGTGAGTCATCTACTATGCCCTGGATGGAACATTTCTCTAATTAAATGTTCTTTCCTTAACTAGAGCCATCACATTATGCCTATCTTATCAATAACTCTTCTAAAATATTAACCCCTTCAGAACATTTACATTAACAGTACAGCATACAGCAGTCTTCAGACGACCTGCAATGAACTATTTGGGCCCTGATTAGTTCCGATAACAAAAGCCCCCAGGTCTGCTGTCACACTCTGCTAGAATTGAGTGAATTGGTGCAAGGAAAACTGTACTTGTCTTGGAATGTTAGAAAAATATATGGAATTTTCTGAATACTTTTTTTTACATTTTATTGCAATTGGCTTTGTGAAGCCATTTTGCTGAATTGTAGTGAACTGGGGAAAAAAGTTACTCATATCCCCACTCATTTAGCCACCGCACTCCCCCATATCTGTGGCTGATTTAATGTCAGAGGCCAACTTAAATCTATAAAGGCCCCGTCACACGCAGCGATATCGATAACGATATCGCTAGCGAGCATACACGCCCCCGTCGTTTTGGCGTCACGGGCAAATCGTTGCCCGTGGTGCACAAAATCGTTTGGAGCCGCCACACGGATTTACCTGCTTAGCGACATCAATATTGCCGGCAAACCACCTCCTTTCTAAAGGTGAGGTTCATGCGGCGTCACAGCGGTATCACTAAGCGGCCGCCCAATAGAAGCGGAGAGGCGGAGATGAGCGGTCGTAACAGCCCGCCCACCTCCTTCCTTCCTCATTGCCGGCGGCCGCAGGTAAGCTGTAGTTCGTCATTCCCGAGGTGTCATACGTAGCGATGTGTGCTGCCGCGGGAGCAACGAATAACCTGCGACCTCAACCATCAACGATTTTTTGAAAGTCAACGACATGTCAACAATCAACGATAAGGTGAGTATTTTTGATCGTTAATGGCCGTATGTTGGTGTCACACACAACAATGTCGCTAATGGTGCTGGATGTGCGTCACAGAATCCTTGACCCCGGCGATATATCGTTAGATAAGTCGTTGCGTATCACGGTGCCTTTAGACTCAGTGAAGATTGAAGATACAGTAAAAGGACATCAAGCACTGTACAGAAGGAGAGACGAGGCTGGAGTTAGCTACATGGAGGACTATATTGATGCTGTCGCTGTGTGACAGATGAGCATTATTTTTTTTATACTCTATGCATGTTTTATTTATATGCGATTTCCTTACTTACAGTCACATGCCAAATAGCTGCTCTTCCTAATTCTCTCAATGCTAGTGAAAAACGGAGAAGCATAAAGAAGAGCTAGTTTTCACATGACCATAAGTATGAAAATCCCATGATATATATATATATGTGTGTGTGTACATACAGTACAGACCAAAAGTTTGGACACACCTTCTTATCTCTAGAACAACTATTAAGAGGAAACTTTGGGCAGCAGGCCTTCATGGTAAAGTAGCTGCTAGGAAACCACTGCTAAGGACAGGCAACAAGCAGAAGAGACTTGTTTGGGCTAAAGAACACAAGGAATGGACATTAGACCAGTGGAAATCTGTGCTTTGGTCTGATGAGTCCAATTCGAGATCTTTGGATCCAACCACCGTGTCTTTGTAGAAAAGGTGAACGGATGGACTCTACATGGCTGGTTCCCACCGTGAAGCATGAAGGAGGAGGTGTGATGGCATGGGGGGCTTTGCTGGTGATACTGTTGGGGATTTATTCAACATTAAAGGCATACAGAACCAGCATGCCTACCACAGCATCTTGTAGCGGCGTGCTATTCCATCCAGTTTGCGTTTTGTTGGACCATAATTTATTTTTCAACAGGACATTAACCCCAAACACACCTCCAGGCTGTGTATGGGCTATTTAACTAAGAAGGAGAGTGATGAGGTGCTACGCCAGATGACCTGGTCTCCACAGTCACCAGACCAGAACCCAATCGAGATGGTTTGGGGTAAGCTGGACCGCAGAGTGAAGGCAAAAGGGCTAACAAGTGCTAAGCATCTCTGGGAACTCCTTCAAGACTGTTGGAAAACCATTTCCGGTCACTACCTCTTAAAGTTCATCAAAAGAATGCCAAGCGTGTGCAAAGCAGTAATCAAAGCAAAAGGTGGCTACTTTGAAGAACCTAGAATATAAGACATATTTTCAGTTGTTTCACACTTTTTTAAGCATTTCATTCCACATGTTTTTATTTATAGTTTAGATGCCTTCAATGTGAATCTACAATTTGTAGAGTCATGAAAATAAAGAAAACTCTTTTAATGAGAGGTGTGCCCAAAGTTTTGGTCTGTACTGTACATGCACACATATATTTCGCTGGAACCAGCAAGCAGAGCTGAATTCTGACAATGAGTATATTAGCACTGGGCATGCTAAAATGCTTAATTTTATAATGTCTTATTTCTGATGAAAGTTTGCAGTTACTCCAAGTGATTGCAGACTTCTGAATTCTTACAGCGTATGCACTGCACACTTTAAAGGTTCTCCCAAGCTGGAGAATGTAAGCTCTAGTATTCAATTTGCATACTTAAAGCTACATTCCAGCTAGACGTGTTCAACCTCACTCAATTCATTCGTATTGAGCGATCTCATACATGAGTAGTCGCCATGTGACCGTATGTAAATCGCATACTTGGGGTTCTCTGACCTCCCCCTCTCACCACCAGCACCAGAGAATCCTTAAAGAGCACAGAATGACTTCAGGCTTCTCTACCTTGGACATCCCCTTTAATTAAAACATAGTAACCCTTAACTTGCCAGATGGCAAAATAGTTTTTTTTAACATAGCCATGTGTCATGTAATATTACAAGATAGGGATGTTACATGTGTACAAGATCAGAATCAATAACGTAGCAAGAATATATCAAAAGAACCATCTACAGTACAGAAATACATAACTAGAACCCCTATCAGTACAGAAATACATCAGTTGAACCCCCATCAGTACAGAAACATAGCATCACAACCCTCACCAGCAATGGAATACATGACCAGAACTACCAGTAGTAAAGAAATACATCACCAACAACCATTATTACATGAATGCATCACCAGAAGCCCCATCAGTATAGGAATACATGACCATGATGACCATTCATACATGAATTCAGCACCAGAACCACCATCAGTACCTGGTACATTATTTATAATGTCAGATCAAAAACATATGGTACAACCCCTTCCTAGTATATATACCCCATACTGAGACCCTTTTTGGTATATTTGTCCTCCATCATGGGTCTATTCCTGGTGTATATGTCCCCCCGTTCTGCTGCTATTCTCTAACACATAAAAAAATAGAACATTCTTATATTCCCAACATAACATGTGGCTTCCTCTTTTGTAGCCAGTGCAGAAGGCTGCATCTGACACCGGCATGCCTGTTTTGAGCAACATATGACATCACTGCTCTGTGCCTGTGACTGGCATGCTGACGTCAGTTGCCAGGCTGTGATTGGCTGGTGTTGTGTATTGCAGCGCATGGACTTGGAGGGTATCTGGGCCACAATGCATTTCAGTTGAATATGCGTCTTGAAATAGTTTTGCATTTATGTCACTGCATTATTACTGTTTTACTCCTTGTTGTGGAAAAATCTTTTTATTTCTGTATATTACAAATTATAACCTGTTGCCACATTTCCTAATAGTTTAGTGTATTAGGTTGATTCCCAAGCAAAAGTTCACTGGTATGAATAAAGGAGAAGCCATGAAGTGGACTGTCGATTAAGAAATTTGCCAAACTCCATTATATGAATGTTATGACAGTTGGAAGAGTATTAAATAAAGTTTGTCCACCCATTCAAACACCAAGAGGTGGATGTCCAGGCAAAATATTGTCAACAAGTCAGCTTATGACAGGGTCTATCAGTTCTGATTTGACAAACACGGCACTGGAGGTGGCTCTTATTCTTTCTTAATAGGGAGATCACAGACATCTATGCAAGCAAGGTGCAATGCACATTTCAAAAGTCTACAACAGTGGCCTGAAAAAAGGTGAAGAGGCCTTAACTTCAATATCGTCATAAGAAGTCCGAGTTTACAAAAAAGTATGAAAAGTGGACAGCAGAAGATTGGAAACAGGTGATTTGGAGCAATGAGGTGAAAGTCAACAGACTAGCATCTGATGGGTGCAAATGGGTCGGGAAGAATCAAGGGAAAGGGAGTTAACAGATCGAGAAATTTAGGGAATCAAGTTTAGTGGAAGAATCTTGATGATATGGAGTTGTTTCACAGCTAAAGACATTGGATACTTGGAATCAATGGTGGTCTCAATGCTGAGCCATATGAGAGCGTCCTACAAGGCGAGTTACTTTGTACACTTGAGCACTATAGACAACATAGTGTTCCCTTAGGATACCCATCCGAAGCATACTTTGATGTTGGAGAAGAAATAGTTCAATGACAATGAAGTAGAGGTGCTAGTTTGGTCTCTACTGTCCCCAGACCTCAACCTAATGGAACACTTGTGAGTAATGATGGGTGGACTCGCAGATAACCGGGATTGGTGGGACTAACCAGATTTTTTTAAAAATGGGTCCGTCTTGGGATTGATCCCGGATATCTGGCTAGACGCCGTCCCAATATAAAAGTTCAGCACTTAACCCTAGAACACATACCTGGGGCCTCGCAGGCCTGCTAGGTTACTTGTTTTCTATGGTTGATTTCTATGGTTGCGCGTTCTAGGGTTAAAAATGTTGGTAGAATGGATAGGAGGATTGGAGCAACCGCTCTATACTTACTGAGTCTCTGGCTTGGCTGTAACTGCTTCCCGGCCGCTAATTCTACTTCTGAGGCTGTGCATTATCGCTCATGCATATGCTCTGCTTTCTCCACCCTTCGGCAGTCCCCGCACCTGTAATTAGTTGCAGTCACTCTGCAACACAATCACAGACCCTGTCTGTGGGTTACTGTAGGTTGGAGTAAAAATAAATAAATTGGCATAGGGTCCCCCATATTGTGGTACACAGTGCAGATAACGCATATGGCTACAGAAAGCAGCCCCCAGGTGTGCGCTTATCATGACTGTGTATCAAAATAAGAGGAACCGTATCCAGCTTTGTTTTTTTTTTAAAAGCCCAAATACATAAATAATTTAAAAAAACAGCATGCAGTCCCCCCCTATTTTGATACCCAGCCATGATAAAGCCCAACAACTGAGGTCTGGTATTCCCAGGCTGAGGAGACCCATGCTTATTGCCCCCCAGCTTAAAAATAGTAGCCTGCAACCATCCAGGATTGTCGCATCCATTAGATGCAACCACCCCGGAACTTTACCCGGCTTTTCCCAAGTGCCCTGGTGTGGTGGCAATTGGGGTAATAAGGTGTCATGTACATTTTTGGCTTTTTCAGTGTGCAACTGTATGCATTTATAGTTACTATGTTTTTTCAGTTAGCACCTGTTCACATTTGTTGGATGTGCGGGTCACTTTTTTGATATTTCTCTCCATGTTCTATCAAGGGAATAAGAAGCTAGTTACAGGTGATGCAAGTATGACAATCACAGACTGTCAAGTAACGACTATTCAAGATGGCCTCTCCTTTGTGGAAGACATATAAAAGCCTGTGTGGAGTTTGCAAAAAAAACCAAAACACATAAAGAACTCTCAGACTATGAGAAATAAGATTCTCTAGTCTGATGAGACAAAAATAGAAATTTTTGGTGATAATTCTAAGCTGTATATGTGGAGAAAACCAGGTACCTCATCACAATAAAACATGGTGGCAGCATCATGCCATGGGGTATTTTTAAGCTACAGGGACAGGACAACTGGTTGCAATTGAAGGAAAGATGAATGTGGCCAAGTACAGAGATATCCTGGAAGAAAACCTCTTCCAGAGTGCTCTGGTCCTCAGACTTGGCCGAAGATTCACCTTCCAACAAGACAATGATCCTAAGCACACAGCTAAAAAAAGAAGGAGTGGCTGCAGAACAACTCTGTGACCATTCTTGACAGGCCCAGCCAGAGACCTGACCAAAACCCAATTGAGCATCTCTGTAGAGACCTAAAAATGGCTGTCCACCAACGTTCACCATCCAACCTGATAGAACTAAAGAGGATATGCAAGGAAGGATGGCAGAGGATCCCCAAATCCAGGTGTGAAAAACTTGTTGCATCATTCCCAAGAAGAATCACAGCTGTACTAGGTCAAAAGGGTGCTTCTACTCAATACTGAGCAAAGGGTCTGATTACTTATGACCATGTGATATTTCAGTTTTTCTTTTTTTTATAAAATTAGCAAAACTTTCTACATTTCTGTTTTTTTTTCTGTCAAGATGGGGTGCAGAGTGCAGACTAATGAGAAAAAAAAAGAACTTTTTTGAATTTACCAAATGTCTGCAACGAAACAAAGAGTGAAAAATTTAAAGGGGTCTGAATACTTACTGTACCCACTGTATATATGTATTTACAGAATATCACAAATGTGAATACACCACTCACATTTTTGTAAATATTTTATTATATCTTTTCATGAAACAACACTGAAGATATGACACTGATACAATGTACATTAGTCAGTGTACAGCTTGTATAACAGTGTACATTTCCTGTGCCCTCTAAATAGCACAACACACTGCTATTTATGTATCATTATATCATAGTATCATAGTTTTTAAGGTTGAAGGGAGACTCTAAGTCCATCTAGTTCAACCCGTAGCCTAACATGTTGATCCAGAGGAAGGCAAAAAACCCCCAATGTGGCAAACAAGTTCCAATGGGGAAAAAATTTCCTTCCTGACTCCACATCCGGCAATCAGACTAGTTCCCTGGATCAATACCCTGTCATAAAATCTAATATACATAACTGGTAATATTAAATTTTTCAAGAAAGGCATCCAGGCTCTGCTTAAATGTTAGTAGTGAATCACTCATTACAACATCATGCGGCAGAGAGTTCCATAGTCTCACTGCTCGTACAGTAAAGAATCCTCGTCTGTGATTATGATTAAACCTTCTTTCCTCAAGACGTAGCGGATGCCCCCGTGTTCCAGTCACAGGCCTAGGTGTAAAAAGATCTTTGGAAAGGTCTCTGTACTGTCCCCTCATATATTTATACATTGTGATTAGATCCCCCCTAAGCCTTCGTTTTTCCAAACTAAATAACCCCAAGTTTAATAACCTGTCTTGGTATTGCAGCCCACCCATTCCTCTAATAATCTTGGTGGCTCTTCTCTGCACCCTCTCCAGTTCAGCTATGTCCTTCTTATATATCGGTGACCAGAATTGTACACAGCATTCTAAGTGCGGTCGCACTAGTGACTTGTACAGAGGTAGAAGTATATTTTTTTCATGAACACTTATACCTCTTTTAATACATCCCATTATTTTATTAGCCCTGGCAGCAGTTGCCTGACACTGTCCACTAAAGTGAAGTTTACCATCCACCCATACACCCAAGTCTTTTCCGTGTCATTTTTACCCAGTGTTCTACAATTAAGTACATAATCATAAATGTTATTTCCTCTACCCAAGTGCATGACCTTACATTTATCTACATTAAACTTCAATTGCCATTTCTCAGCCCAATCCTCCAATTTACATAAATCTCCCTGTAATATAAAATTATCCTCCTCTGTATTGATTACCCTGCAGAGTTTAGTATCATCTGCAAATATTGAAATTCTACTCCGCATGCCCCCAACAAGGTCATTTATAAATATGTTGAAAAGAAGCAACGTTGACAATAAAAGTGAGCACACCCTTAGGTGAAAATAACCAGATTGGGCACAAAGTGTGAATATTTTCTGTGGCCACCATTATTTTCAAGCACTGCTTTAACTCTCTTTTACATGGAGTTCACTAGAGCTTCACAGGATCCATTGGATCCTCTTCCACTCTGCCATGACGACATCACAGAGCAGGTGAATGTTAGAAACCTCATGCTCTTCCACCTTCCATTTGAGGGTGCCTCATAGATGCTCAATAAATAGCAACAAAAAAGAACCAAAGGAGAATTAAATGCCTAAAGGTACAAAATATTTTACTCACCAAAATTTATACACCGTAATAAAGAATGTTTAATAAAAAAATATACATTAAAAACAAGTAGCTAGTAAATGTTACAAAAAATGGGGGGTGGGGGAGAAATGGAAATATGGAAATCACTCCCAATCCCATAATAGGCAAAACATAATACACGAAAGTGTTGAATATAGGGAGATCCAGGGAGAGTACTAAGACAAATAACAAAATAGAGGATTGTAATATAAAGGGATGTATTATTAGTCCACAGTATTACTGATTGTCCCAGCCACAATAAAACAAATTATTCCCACTGTCAAATAAGACCTCCGACGCACGTTTCACGATGTTACTTGACCGCTTCATCAGGGAGAGATGATAAAGAATCAGCATTGCAGGACCTTAAATCCCCAGTCATGTGACTGGATTGGATATGTATAAAAGGACCTGGCATATTCCAATAACCAATCCATAGCCGCCCAGTGGCGTATGCTCGCTGCGCATC
Organism: Anomaloglossus baeobatrachus; assembly: GCF_048569485.1. Classification (NCBI taxonomy): domain Eukaryota; kingdom Metazoa; phylum Chordata; class Amphibia; order Anura; family Aromobatidae; genus Anomaloglossus; species Anomaloglossus baeobatrachus. Next base: position 383,139,103 of record NC_134358.1, read on the forward strand.
CAGCACCCAGGAACGCCTACACCAGCCACAATGGGGATGCAAATAGAGAGTGTGCATGGCATCAGTGGTAACCATAGACTCCACACACACTCCCACCCACCCACCCTACACCCACACCATCCAATGATTATTGTTGTATGGTGTCAGGTTATGCTACCATAGCTTCTCCTTACTGCCTGTGTGGTGCTTGCCGATATCTGTGATGTCCTGATCGGCATCTCTATGGGGTGGGGGTGTCTGTGGCGTCTATTTTTACTGCTGACACACTCTCTATTTGCATCCCCATGATACCTGGTGTGGGCGCTCCCTGGTGTTGGACACGCTGTGCGCATATGCCGCTGGACAGCTTTGGATTGGCTGTTGGAATATGCCAGGTCCTTTCACACACATCCAATCCGATCACATGACCGGAAATTTAAGGTCCTGCAATGCTGATTTTTTATCCTCTCTCCCTCACGAAGCAGTCAAGTAACATCGCAAAACGCGCATCGGAGGTCTTTTTTGGCAGTCAGAGACACATTGTGGGGGCTACTGTGTCAATGGGTGATAAAGAAAAAGGTGCCTCACTGTGTCTTGTTAAGTGATACTGTATAGTCCATCTTATTTGTCTGGGTCTCCAGCCACAGCTTATGCAAAACAAGGAAGCCGCGGAGACACATCACATGTTTCTCAACGCTGGCAAGTAACTAGCCAGGTCTTTCACCCGGAAGGAAAATCCACGGGAAGGGCAGTCTCCAGTCAAGGAAACCACCTATGCCAAAACATGGTACCCATGCACAGACAGCTGTTTCGGGGTATTTGCCCCTCATCAGTGTGGAGTAGGAAACTGGCTAGTGGGAGCAATGCCTAGTAGAAGACTATATAGGTAAGGATGGTTGACCTTAGGGAGATCAACATTCAGCCCCACGGAGCACCATCACGTGTTTTCTCAATGCAGTGATTCTAGAGCAATGTTCCCTGGGAAATATGCAAAACAAGGAAGCCGCAGAGACACCATCACATGTTTCTCAATGCTGGCAGGTAACTGGCTAGGCCTTTCACCAGGAAGGAAAAACCACGGGAAGGGCAGTCTCCAGTCAAGGAGTTGGCATAGGTGGTTTCCTTGACTGGAGACTGTCCTTCCCGTGCTTTTTCCTTCCCGGTGAAAGACCTGGCTAGTTACCTGCCAGCATTGAGAAACATGTGATGGTGTCTCCGCGGCTTTCTTGTTTTACATATTTCCCAGGAGGCATTGCTCTAGAATCACTGCGTTGAGAAAACACGTGATGGTGCTCCGCGGTACTAGATGTTGATCTCCCTAAGGTCAATCATCCTTACCTATATAGTTTTCTACTAGGCATTGCTCCCACTAGCCAGTTTCCTACTCCACACTGATCAGGGGCAAATACCCTGAAACAGCTGTCTGTGGATGGATACCATGTTTTGGCATAGGTGGTTTCCTTGACTGGAGACTGCCCTTCCTGTGGTTTTTCCTTCCCGGTGAAAGACCTGGCTAGTTACCTGCCAGTGTTGAGAAACATGCGATGGTGTCTCCGCGGCTTCCTTGTTTTGCATATTTCCCAGGGGGCAATGCTCTAGAATCACTGCGTTGAGCAAACACGTGATGGTGCTCCGCGGTGCTGGATGTTGATCTCCCTAAGGTCAACCATCCTTACCTATCCAGCCACAGCTTAGACTCCGAAGCTTCTCATACAAAGGATAAAGTGGCAAGTCCCATAATTAAAATCTTCATCTTTATTAGGATATTTAGTACATTATGATTGTTGAATTATAGTCACAACATGTTTCAGGCAAGCATGCCCTAAAGGGGACTTTACATGCAGCGATATCGCTAGTGATATCGCTGGTGAAAGCACTCACCTCCGTCGTTTGTGCGTCACTGGAAATCGCTGCCCGTGACGCACAAAATTGTTAGGAGCCGTCACACGGACTTACCTGCCTAGTGACGTCACTGTTGCCGGCGAACCACCTACATTCTAAGGGGGCGGTTCGTGCAGCATCACAGCGGCGTCACTAAGCGGCCGCCCAATAGAAGCAGAGGGGCGGAGATGAGCGGCAATAACATCCCGCCCACTTCCTTTCTTCCCCATTGCCAGCGGCCGCAAGTAAGCTGCAGCTCGTCATTCCCGAAGTGTCACACATAGCGATGTGTGCTGCCTCGGGAACGACGAACAACCTGCGTCCTCAACAATCAACGATTTTTTGAAAACGAACGACGTGTCAACGATGGACGATTTGGTGAGTATTTTCCATCGTTAACGGCCGTTTGTTGGTGTCACACGCAACAACGTCGCTAACGATGCCGGATGTGCGTCACGGAATCCGTGACCCCGGCGATATATCGTTAATACGTTGTTGCGTGTAACGGGGCCTTTAGTCACTGAGATACAAAATCACTATAACCCAAGGTTTAAAAATACAAATTGAGCAACCAATGATCGTATAAACATCTGTTAGCAATTAATACACATGTGAAGATCATTTACATAATCACAATTCACTCCATGAGTTTCTCCACGTAAATCAATACAGATACAATGTGTCATTCCTATAGTTCATTCCCTTAGGGCAGTCATGGCGAACCTTTTACAGGCCGAGTGCCCAAACTGTAGCCCTAAACCCAATTTTTTTTCCGAAGTGCCAACCAATCCTATTATGTAAATAATTGATTTTAGCCTTACCTTTGCAGTCTTCTCTTCTCTTCAGCAGGGGGCATCACGCTCATGCATGCTTACCACACATTGAAGCTGAGCCCTTTCCAGACACAGCAGTTGATCTTTCTGCAAAAAATTGCAGAATATTAGACAGAGATTTTAGCCTGGAATGCAATCAGATGTCACCCTGTAATCCACATCTACATTTCAAAGTCTGAACATCCTGAAATCCCATAAAGACGTGCGAGTTTCTCCCCTCCCCTTTCATTGTGTAGTTATGTCCCCTTTCCTGGCCACTTCCTGGTAAACATGTCCCCATCCTGATATATATTTCCTACATTTTGGTATATTTGTCCAAATCATGGCCCCATCCTGGTAAATATACCCCATCCCAGCATATTCCCCATCCTGATAAATATACCTCATCCTGGTAAATGTCCTCCATCCTGGTAAATGTACCCCATTCTGGCATGTTCCCCTATGCTGGTAAATGTACCCCATCCTGACATATTGCCCATTTTTGTAAATGCTCCCCCATCCCGGCATGTACCCCATTCCTGGTAAATGTCCTCCATCCTGATAAATGTTCCCAATCCAGGTAAATGTACCCCCATCCAGGTAAATGTCCCCCTTCCTAGCATGTACCCCTTCCTGGTAAATGTTCCCCTTCTTGGTAAATGTACCCTATCGTGGCATTTTTTCTCCATCCTGGCATGCATATTTCCTCATCCTGGCATGCATGTTTCCCCATCCTGGCATGCATGTTTCCCCATCCTGCCATGCATGTTTCCCCATCCTGCCATGCATGTTTCCTCCATCCTGGCATGCATGTTTCCCCATCCTGCCATGCATGTTTCCTCCATCCTGGCATGCATGTTTCCTCCATCCTGGCATGCATGTTTCCTCCATCCTGGCATGCATGTTTCCTCCATCCTGGCATGCATGTTTCCTCCATCCTGGCATGCATGTTTCCGCCATCCTGGCATGCATGTTTTCCTCCTTCCTGGCATGCATGTTTTCTCCATCCTGGCATGCATGTTTTCCTCCATCCTGGCATGCATGTTTTCCCCATCCTGGAATGTATATTTTCTCCATCCTGGCATGCATGTTTCCTCCATCCTGGCATGTATGTTTCCTCCATCCTGGCATGCATGTTTCCTCCATCCTGGCATGCATGTTTCCCCATCCTGGCATGCATGTTTTCCTCCATCCTGGCATGCATGTTTTCCTCCATCCTGGCATGTATGTTTCCTCCATCCTGGCATGCATGTTTCCTCCATCCTGGCATGCATGTTTCCTCCTTCATGGCATGTATGTTTCCCTATCCTGCCATGCATGTTTCCTCCATCCTTGAATGCATGTTTTCCTCCATCCTGGCATGCAAGTTTTCCTCCATCCTGGCATGTATGTTTCCCCATCCTGCCATGCATGTTTCCTCCATCCTGGCATGCATGTTTTCCTCCATCCTGGCATGCATGTTTTCCTCCATCCTGGCATGCATCTTTTCCGCCATCCTGGCATGCATCTTTTCCTCCATCCTGGCATGCATGTTTCCTCCATCCTGGCATGCATGTTTCCTCCATCCTGGCATGCCTGTTTCCTCCATCCTGGCATGTATGTTTTCCTCCATCCTGGCATGCCTGTTTCCTCCATCCTGGCATGTATGTTTTCCTCCATCCTGGCATGCATGTTTTCTCCATCCTGGCATGTATGTTTCCTCCATCCTGGCATGCATGTTTCCTCCATCCTGGCATGTATGTTTCCTCCACCCTGGCATGCATGTTTCCTCCATCCTGGCATGTATGTTTCCTCCATCCTGGCATGCATGTTTCCTCCATCCTGGCATGCATGTTTCCTCCATCCTGGCATGTATGTTTCCTCCATCTTGGCATGTATGTTTTCCCCATCCTGGCATGCATTGTTCCCCCCCCCATGCTGGCAAGCATGTTTCCCCCCCCAACCTGGCATGCATGTCATCCCTCCCATGCTGGCATGTGCATTCCCCCTCCCCCACCCCATGCAGGTATGTGCGTTCCCCCACCCCCACCCCATGCTGGCATGTGCGTTCCCCCTCCCCATGCTGGCATGTGCGTTCCCCCTCCCCCACCCCCACCCCATGCTGGCATGTGCGTTCCCCCTCCCCCACCCCATGCTGGCATGTGCGTTCCCCCACCCCATACTGGCATGTGCGTTCCCCCTCCCCCACCCCATGATGGCATGTACGTTCCCCCTCCCCCACCCCATGCTTGCATGTGCATTCCCCCTCTCCCACCCCATGCTGGCATGTGCGTTCCCCCACTCCCACCCCATGCTGGCATGTGCATTCCCCCACCCCCACCCCATGCTGGCATGTGCATTCCCCCACCCCCTCCCCATGCTGGCATGTGCGTTCCTCCACCCCCACCCCATGCTGGCATGTGCGTTCCCCCTCCCCCACCCCCCACCCCATGCTGGCATGTGCGTTCCCCCTCCCCCACCCCATGCTGGCATGTGCATTCCCCCTTCCCTATCCCATGCTGGCATGTGCGTTCCCCCTCCCCCACCCCATGCTGGCATGTGCGTTCCCCCACCCCCACCCCATGCTGGCATGTGCGTTCCCCCACCTCCACCCCATGCTGGCATGTGCGTTCCCCCACCCCCACCCTATGCTGGCATGTGCGTTCCCCCACCCCCAGCCCATGCTGGCATGTGCGTTCCCCCACCCCATGCTGGCATGTGCGTTCCCCTTCCCCCACCCCATGCTGGCATGTGTGTTCTCCCCCACCCTATGCTGGCGCTGCCCCCCCCCCCATCCCCACCTTGGCACAGCCGCACACGAGTTATAAAAAAAAAAAGCAACACACAACTCACCTTCCTGCTCCCCCGCTGCGCGCCGCTGGGTCCTCAGTTCCCGCGCGGCCAGAAGACGTCATTACGCCGGCACCGCTCGATGACGCTCCTCCCTCTCCTAGGCAACACACCTGCGGCCTGGGGGAGGTGGAGTGTCAGACCGAGGAGAAATGTCTCCTCTCCTCTAACACAGCTTTGATCTGCTGGCGCGACTGCACCAACAGATCAAAACGGCAGGATCAGGCGACAGCACGCGTGCCAGCAGAATGGGCTCTGCGTGCCCCTGGTGGCACGCGTGCCATAGGTTCGCCATCACTGCCTCAGGGTATTTTGTATCCAATTTTATAATCCAATACAATTCTCTTAATAAGGGTGACATCAAATCCGGGACTGGAGAAAAACAGGTTTAACACCGCGCTTGAAGACCACGGACATCAGTGTTGAACACACAATTCTTTTATTTTACTTCGTTCCTACGCGTTTCGGAGACCACAACTGCCTCCTTCTTCAGGGAAAAGAATTTTACAGAGACCAAGGAGGAGCCCTTAAAAAGGATATACAGAAAAAAAAGGGGAAGAAAAAAAGGAGGAGAAAGGAAGAGGGATCCCTGGCTATGACGTCAGTTCACCGTGTGCTGCAGAGCAATGACTCATTGCCACGTGGAGTAAAGCCGCATTACATGGCCTTTACAAAAATTAAATAAAATATACATTGATACATTTAGCTCAAACAGAAAATTCATAATCAAGAACCATAGCAATGAAAAATACAGACAAAATGAATTTACAGTGAAAACGTGAAAAAAAAGGGGGGGGGGAAATATATGTACAACTATTAACTATAGTATATACTATTCTGTAGCTAATTATGAGGCATCACCCAACCTCTCTGTTAGGACAATGTCAGTGAGATGGCCGGTCATTTTCACGGCCTCTCTACCCCGGGTTCGTGTCAAAGATCATTAATAGTTGTACATATATTTCCCCCCCCCCCCTTTTTTTCACGTTTTCACTGTAAATTCATTTTGTCTGTATTTTTCATTGCTATGGTTCTTGATTATGAATTTTCTGTTTGAGCTAAATGTATCAATGTATATTTTATTTAATTTTTGTAAAGGCCATGTAATGCGGCTTTACTCCACGTGGCAATGAGTCATTGCTCTGCAGCACACGGTGAACTGACGTCATAGCCAGGGATCCCTCTTCCTTTCTCCTCCTTTTTTTCTTCCCCTTTTTTTTCTGTATATCCTTTTTAAGGGCTCCTCCTTGGTCTCTGTAAAATTCTTTTCCCTGAAGAAGGAGGCAGTTGTGGTCTCCGAAACGCGTAGGAACGAAGTAAAATAAAAGAATTGTGTGTTCAACACTGATGTCCGTGGTCTTCAAGCGCGGTGTTAAACCTGTTTTTCTCCAGTCCCGGATTTGATGTCTTGCTTGTACAACAGGGCTGCTGCTGGACTACCTTAGCACTCGCCTATGCCATTAAAGGGGTTGTGACTGGCACAACCCGACCAGGTGAGTGCACCATTTCCTTATACCTCTTACCCAGTAAATCGGGTAATACCCTATTGCGCCTTCTCTCTCCCATCTTTAGTTTGCTTAATAAGGGTGGAAACACATCTATGCGAGTAAAATCGGTCCGACTGGGCTGAAAAAAACTCGGCTGATTTTAGTTCACGTTAGGTGCGAGTGCAACGCAAGTGCAATGCTTTTTGCTCGCGTGTGTGTTGCGATTGCGATGCTAGTTTCATGCAACATCTTAATTAGATAAAAGCTATTACACATGTGTCATTTAATTAACCTATGGGAATGTGCTGTCACATTCATCTAATGAGCGAAGTTACTGCCACACTCGCAAATGTGAACGGTGGTGCGCGTGTGTGATCCTACTTTTAATCCCCTTCCATAGGAAATCATTGGGACAAATGGTGCGAGAAACTCGCAAAAAAGCAGCATGCTGCGATTTTTTTCTCGGTCCGATTTGGACTGAGAAAAAAAATCGCAGATGAGAGCTGAATCATTCACTAACATGTGTCCAATTTCAATGCGAGTTTTTCTCGCATTGCTCTACTGCGAGAAACTCGCAAGTGAGAAGCAGCCCTAAGAGTTTTTTACGTACATCTCCCCCTCAAACCTGAGTATCCATTTTCTCTATACAATAAAATATAAAGTTATGTAGGTCACCATTATGTTTCTCCACAAAATGTTTACATGCATCTGAATTTCCTGAATTTTTATTTTTAAGATTAGTAATAAGTTCCACTATCCATTTTTTTCACTTTCTTATTGGTCCTGATATAAAATTGCGATATAATTCTGTATAATTTTTTTTTATGTCATAAAACTGACAACTATACGGAGTAATGAAAACTACATTGATATTAGATTTACCAGATCTCATATTATTTCTTAATTCCATACTCCCTTATTTATTATACATAGTATTTTTTCAATTACTTTTTTATGGCTACATCCACCTGTCTTTTCTTATAGCCTCTTTCAAAAAGTCTCATTTTTGCTATCTCACTTTGTTCTTGAAACCATATTTCGTTCAAACAATTCCTATGAATTCTGTTCATTTCTCCATATGGTATATAATTAATGGTATGACCTGGATAGCAGCTATCTGCTCTTAGGGTTGTGTTCCCACTTTATATCAGGACCAACATTTGAACAAAATACTCAGTAAAGGATTTACTTGTGTCCCGAGAAGGGAGAAATCATTAGATGCGATTTTGTCACTAAGTATATACACTGTGTGCAGAATTATTAGGCAAATTAGTATTTTGATCACATGATCATTTTTAAACATGTTGTGCTACTCCAAGCTGTATAAGCTTGAGAGCCAACTACCAATTAAGTAAATAAGATGATGTGCATCTCTGTAATGAGGTGGGGAGTGGTGTAATGACAGATGTCTTGCAGAGGGATGCAACATTCTTGAAATTGCCAAACGTGTGATCCCCAAACAATCAAGCATTTCATGGCTAGCCAACAGGGTTGCAAGAAGCATTGGGCAAAAAAGGTGCAAAATAACTGCCCATGAATTGAGGAAAATCAAGCGTGAAGCTGCCAAGATGCCATTTGCCACCAGTATGGACATATTTCAGAGCTGCAACGTTACTGGAGTATCAAAAAGCACAAGGTGTGCCATACTCAGGGACATGGCCAACGTAAAGAAAGCTGAAAAACAACCACCTTTGAACGAGAAACATAAGATAAAACATCAAGACTGGGCCAAGAAATATCTTGAGACTAATTTTTCAAAGGCTTTATGGACTGATGAAATAAGAGTGATTCTTGATGGGCCAGAGGCTGGATCAGTAAAGGGCAGAGAGCTCCACTCCGACTCAGACGCCATCAAGGTGGAGGTGGGGTACTGGTATGGGCTGGTATCATCAAAGATGAACTTGTGGGACCTTTTCGGGTTGAGGATGGAGTGAAGCTCAACTCCTAGACCTACTGCCAGTTTCTAGAAGACAACTTCTTCAAGCTATGGCACAGGAAGATTTCAGTATTGTTCAAGAAAAACGATTTTCATGCAGGACAATGCTCTATCACATGCATCCAACTACTCCACAGCGTGCCTGGCCAGTAAAGATCTAAAAGATGAAAACTTAATGATATGGCCCCCTTGTTCACTTGATCTAACCCCATAGAGTACCTGTGGTCCCTCATAAAATGTAAGATCTACAGGGAGGGAAAAAACAGTACACCTCTCGGAACAGTGTCTGGGAGGCTGTGGTGGCTGCTTCACGCAATGTTGTTCGTAACAGATCAAGCAACTGACAGAATCTATGGATGGTAGGCTGTTGAGTGTCATCATACAGAAAGGTGGCTATATTGGTCACTAATTTTTTGGGGTTTTTGCATGTCAGAAATGCTTATTTCTAAATTTTGTGCAGTTATATTGGTTTACCTGGTGAAAATAAACACGTGAGATAGAAGTGGAATATATTTGGTTTTTATTAAGTTGCCTAATAATTCTGCACAGTAATAATTACCTGCACAAACAGATATCCTCCTAAGATAGCCAAATCTAAAAAAAAAACCACTCCAAATGCCAAAAATATTAAGCTTTGATATTTATGAGTCTTTTGGGTTGATAGAGAACATAGTTGTTAATCAATAAATAATTAAAAAAAATCCTCTAAAATACAACTTGTCTAATAATTCTGCACACAGTGTATGTGCCACAGAAAAATAAAAAAAAAAACATGCTTAAGCTAGAAGTGCTTTTAAAAATGCTCATGCCCAAAATGTAATGTATGCCAATACACGTTATAAACGCAAAAAATTGACATGAATACGGATATAAAAAAATTCATTAACTGCAATACGAATTTTGTGGTCTATTGTAGATACTGTAGAAAATGTGAAATTAAATACATTGGTTTTACAATAAGAAAATTTAAAAAAACAAATAGAGCATATTACCGTGTTTTTCCAAAAATAAGACTTCCCCCAAAAATAAGCCCTAGCAGGGATTTTCAGCATTTTCAGAGCAAATCTTAAATGTAAGCCCTCCCCCGAAAATAAGCCCTAGTCGTGGTCCAATAATGAAGTGTCCATGTGTCGCGGGCGGAGGAGGGGATGCTGCGCTCACCCACTGCTCGGGTCCGGCTGCTGCTGCTCGGTGGTGGCTCGAGCGGTGGGCCAGATCCTTGGGACTCGAGCGGCGCTCCTCGCTCGTGAGTGAAAGGGGATGGTTTGGTTTAGGGATATTGTCCGTGACGCCACCCACGGTTGTGGTGAGGTTGTGACACCACCACTGCTCTGGACGGGGATCCCGGGAGCGATGACAGGCAGCAGCTTGGATGTTGGTTCTCCCCTCCGTGGGTGGGGGGTTGGTTGTCCCGGGGCCCGGTGAGGGGTAGGGATGAATTGCAGGCGGGTTACGGGGCCTGGTGAGGTGCAGGGTTGCAGGGGCAGCGCTGTGCCGCACGGCACGGTGGTACTCACTCAGCCAGTAATTCACACGGAGTCTCTGGTCAACCAAACGGCTGGATGGACGGGTCCCACAGCCGGCTGCGGTGTTTTTCCCCTGACCCAGTTTGGTAGTGTAAGTCCTTTCCTGCCCCTTTGTGTACGCTCCTCCTGCGCTCCGGTTTCCAGCTGGCTCCCCGATTCAGTACCGGTGGGCCACCGCCCAGCCCCGGCTACCTACAGTTCCACCAAGACTGTCTTCCCGGCTCCTGCAGACGGCCACTACCTGAAACCAAAAAGGGTGTTTCTGCACACAAAAATTTCATCCAATAACCATCATGTTTTTAGAAAAAATATCAAATTTTATTCCATCATAATTGAAGTATAACATTATATTACTTTATTAATTGCTGGTATACACAGAGTTAAAAAACCCTACCCCATAGAAACAACCAATGAAAACAACTGGTGCATTGTGGAACAGGACATAATATCAAAAAATTCATGCATCATGCACACATATGAGTTCCTGGGTATAAATGGGCACGGGCACATCCAGTGATTGCCCACTACTGTGTTAAAGTGCCAAAAAAGGGGCTCAAAATATTTTAGATCTTAAACCTGCAATTTGCATTCCATATTGCGACCAAATCTATAACTATGTGGGTGAAATAAGGCTATTTCCTAGTTGACAGAGTTGATATATACATCATCTATAGGGGACATCATTCAAAACCAATATATATATATATGATGCAATCCCTCCTATTAAAGGGAAAAAGACCTTTTCAAATGTTGACAAAATTGTGTTATTGCATAGAGTATCTCCCAACATTTAAACATATTGCATATTTTATCAGATATTTGCCTTGGATTGTAAATGAGTTACCCCCATCAGAGTTGAAAATAATTCAGAGGGCCAAGGTTGATATCCCCGGCAGGTGAGTCACAACAACCAGCACCTCAATGTACACTGGTACATAAAGAAACAACCACGATGATAGTGCTTCCCATATCACATATATAATTGTGAGTTGCTAGATACAATTGTAAATAGGTGAAAACACCTCCGGAGATTTCCCACAAGATCTTAGGTTTAAAGGAAAAAACACCTCCATTGAGATTTGGTACAATTCAAAGAGCCATATTCATATACCCAGGTGACGGACCACAACGCCCACCTCCTGACGAAGCGAGAGGCGAAACGCGCGTCGAGGTGCTGGGCGTTGTGGTCCGTCACCTGGGTATATGAATATGGCTCTTTGAATTGTACCAAATCTCAATGGAGGTGTTTTTTCCTTTAAACCTAAGATCTTGTGGGAAATCTCCGGAGGTGTTTTCACCTATTTACAATTGTATCTAGCAACTCACAATTATATATGTGATATGGGAAGCACTATCATCGTGGTTGTTTCTTTATGTACCAGTGTACATTGAGGTGCTGGTTGTTGTGACTCACCTGCCGGGGATATCAACCTTGGCCCTCTGAATTATTTTCAACTCTGATGGGGGTAACTCATTTACAATCCAAGGCAAATATCTGATAAAATATGCAATATGTTTAAATGTTGGGAGATACTCTATGCAATAACACAATTTTGTCAACATTTGAAAAGGTCTTTTTCCCTTTAATAGGAGGGATTGCATCATATATATATATATTGGTTTTGAATGATGTCCCCTATAGATGATGTATATATCAACTCTGTCAACTAGGAAATAGCCTTATTTCACCCACATAGTTATAGATTTGGTCGCAATATGGAATGCAAATTGCAGGTTTAAGATCTAAAATATTTTGAGCCCCTTTTTTGGCACTTTAACACAGTAGTGGGCAATCACTGGATGTGCCCGTGCCCATTTATACCCAGGAACTCATATGTGTGCATGATGCATGAATTTTTTGATATTATGTCCTGTTCCACAATGCACCAGTTGTTTTCATTGGTTGTTTTTATGGGGTAGGGTTTTTTAACTCTGTGTATACCAGCAATTAATAAAGTAATATAATGTTATACTTCAATTATGATGGAATAAAATTTGATATTTTTTCTAAAAACATGATGGTTATTGGATGAAATTTTTGTGTGCAGAAACACCCTTTTTGGTTTCATATATGAGTTACATGGTGGAATCTGCGTTGTTTAATGTGTAAACAGATATGGATCTTTGGTCCTTCTTTTTGGTTAAGACGGCCACTACCGTCTGCCTCACTGGCTACACGAGGGACCTAGGCTCCAACCTAGGCCCCAGTCTGCGTCTGCCTCTCTGCAGACCTCCTCTCTCTTCCTCTGCCTGGACTTGTCTGAACTTGTTTCCTGCCTCAGGCCAGCTAAACTCCTCGGTGGGCGTGCCCATCTGCCTGACTCCGCCCACCTGGAGTGTCTGTCTGAACCCGAGGAAGAAATCAGGTCTCACTGGAGATGTCTGCTGTTGAACTGCTGGGGGTGGGGGTGTGTGTGTTGTTACCTGTGCCCCTGGCTTGTCCAGGGCGCCACACATGCAGCTAACAAAGTTAAAGATACTTCAGGACACTTCATTATAGACAGCGGACACCCGCAATTAAACTCACCAGACGCCGAACAGAGGACCTGTAGTTATTGCACACCCACACACATCAGATCGCACACAATCACATATCAGATCGCACACACAAACATCAGATCATACACACAAACAGATCACACACAGAAACATTGGATCCCATACACGCACAAACATCAGATCACACACACAAACATCGAATCACCACACACACACACACACACACACACACACACACAGAAGATCACATACATACTCACCACATCCAGCGACACCAATTTCTTCTCACCAGCATAATCCTGAGAGGAAGGGCAGTGGAGCACAAGGACCTGCCGCGATCCTAGGTTACAGGACCTGCGGACAAGTGACTTCCTCCCATCATTCCCTGCAGCCTGAAGCATTCCTTCATGCTGGATGTGATGAGTGAGTGAGTCTGTGATCTGATGTGTGTTTGATCTGCTGTGTGTGAGCATGTCAGTGATCTGCTATGTGTGAGTGTGTCGGCCAGAAACAGGGGAGGACAGTGTGCTGCACCCACTGGAGATCACAGGGAGGACCTGGGAGCCAAGCAGACATCCGGGTCTGGTAAGTATGAGTTTCCTGGGGAGTGGGGGGGGGGGTCTGCTTTTTTGGAGGGTAAATCTACCCCCAACCATGTTTCTCCAAGAATGAGACCTCCTCCAAAAATAAGCCCTAGTGCTTTTTTGGGGGTCAAAAAAATTAAGACAGTTTCTTTTTTTTGGAAAAACATGGTACTAATATTAAAAATAAAAATTCAGGAAATTCAGATGCATGTAAACATTTTGTGGAGAAACATAATGGTGAGCTACATAACTTTAGATTTTATGGTATAGAGAAAATGGTTGCTCAGGTTAGAGGGGGAGATGTACGTAAAATACTCTTATTAAGAAAATTGTATTGGATTATAAAATTGGATACAAAATACCCTAAGGGAATGAACTATAGGAATGACACATTGTATCTGTATTGATTCATTTGGAGAAATTCGTGGACTTGTGATTATGTAAATGACCTTCACATGTGTATTAATTGTTAATTGATATCTATACGATAATCAGATGTTGAATATGTGTTTTTAAACGTTGGGTTATAGTGATTTTGTAACTCAGTGACTAAGGGTATGCTTGTCTGAAACATGCAAATCAAAAAAGTGGAGCCTCTGTTAGGTGTCTCAACACAGAACTAGCCAGATATCCCTCCAGGAAGGACCTAGCCAAGGAGTGACTCTTTTTAGGAGACCACCATAGCCACCATATTAAGTGGCCCTATTAGTCAATATCCAACTCTTTGACGAGATTAAAGATATGACAAGAGAAATACCAAGGTCAGGTATCCAGCCACAGACAGCTGTTTCGGGGTGTTGCCCCTCATCATTGTGGAGTAGGATTCTGGCTAGGTGGATTCTGTGTTGAGACTCCAAACAGAGGCTCCACGGACCTTTTTTGAGCGAGCTCAAGCCATTTTTGCAGATTGGAAACCCAAAATGAGCAAGGTTGCAGAGTCATGGCATCGATATTCACTTGGAGATACTCCTGTATCATCCTCTCCAGGCGTTGACTATGTGTCAGACTTCTTGTGTCTTGTGGCCTTGCAAAGGATGGTCTAAAGAATTCATGAAACGATTCCATAAAATTGCTGTTACCACCTGATACAGTGTTACTGGTACGGTTTGACTGATGATGACTCGACAGCCCCATGGTTGGCAAGTTACAACTGTGAGATTCAACACTGGTGTTTGGTGGAAAAGCCGAGCTAAGATTGCATAACAGCTTCTGCTGATACTCCTGCATACGTGCGTCCCTTTCTATGGCTGGAATTATTTCGCCAAATTTTCACTTGTACCAGAATCTAAGAGTGTGGCAACCCAGTAGTCACCATTACTTCTAATTCTGACAATCCGAGGGTCATGTTGTAGGTAGTGCAGCAAGAAGGCGCTCATGTGTCTTCAGCATCTAGGAGGACTAAATCCTTGCTGTGTTGGTGGCGGCGAAGTGAGACTCATGCTTCTTTCCTCTGCCCTCTCCCCCCAACCTCGAACAACAGAAATGTGATCAAGGTCTCCCACATCTACTGAGTCTTCCATGTCCATCGCCAGTTTGTCCTCCATTTCTTCCTGGGCTCCTGCACCTTCCTCAACAGTTTGGCTGCTACCATGCGCCCTTGTTAATCCCTCTCCCCCACCGTCCCATGCCTGCCGCCTTGGTGATGCTGAACGTCTGGATCTTGTAGATCTTGGTATCCCTTCCGTATATGAATCCTCCTGTCCTTTCCTCCCCTTCCTCTTGTCCCACCACCTGACTCCGAATACTGTTTAGAGTGTGCTCCAGCATGTAAATGACTGGAATTGTCATGCTGATAATGGCATTGTCAGCGCTAAACATCTTCGTTGCCATGTCGAAACTGTGCATAAGGGTGCATAGATCCTTGATCTGAGATCACTCCAGCAGCATGATCTGCTCTACCTCTGGATCTCGTTGGCCCAGGCTATACGTCACAACGTATTGCACCAGGGCTCGGCAGTGCTACCACAGTCGCTGCAACATGTGGAGAGTCGAATTCCAGCGTGTCTACACATCGCATTCCAAGCGGTGAACCGGAAAGCCGAAAGACTTCTGGAGCAATGCAAATCATTCAGCTGCGCCGTGTGAATGGCGGAAGTGAGCACATACTGACCGTGCCCTGTGCAGAAGCCCATCTAGGCTAGGATAGTGGGTTAAAAATTGCTGGACAACAAGGTTCAACACGTGAGCCATACAAGGCACGTGTGTCACCTTTCCCACGGCGAAGGGCCGCACCCAGGTTTGCAGCATTGTCGCACACGGCCTTCCCTGGCTGCAGATTGAGTGGAGACAACCATTGACGAAACTCGGTCTCCAGAGCTGACCACAACTGGGCAGCTGTGTGACTCACATTTCCCAGACATTTCAATGTAAAGACTGCCTGATGCCGTTGAGCTCTGCTGCCAGCATAGTAAGGAGGTGTGCGAGATTCCTTGTGTGCAGTTACAATGCAGGTGGCCTGACCAGACAGGCTGTGGGCGGAGGTGGAGGACCCAGACCAGGTGGAAGAGACAGAAGTAGTGGAGGAACTTCTACATACAGAAGATTGACGCACAACTCGTGGGGACTGCAAGACTTGTACAGCAGACCCTTCTCCATGTCTCACCATAGTTACCCAGTGCCCAGTCAGCGACATGTAATGACCCTGTCTATGCTTACTGGTCCAAGTATCTGTGGTGAAATGCACCCTGTCACACACAGAGTTTCTCAAGGAAGCTGTGATGTTGTGTGCGACATGCTGGTGTAGCGCAGGCACACCTTTCTTGGAGAAGTAGTGGCGACTGGGCATCTAGTACTGGGGCACTGCGACGGACATAAGGTCTCAAAAATCCTCTGTGTCCACCACGCGGAAAAGCAGCATTTCTGTAGCCAACAGCTTGCAGATGGTGAAAGTCAACCTCTTAGCTTTGTCATGGCTAGGAGGAAATGGTCTTTTACTTGTCCACATCTGAGAGACCGATGGCTGGCTGCTGTGCTGAGATGGCGTTGAGTAGGGTGTCCGTGGCAAACTTCTGGTCTGTCAGGAAAGTGCAGGCGGAGACATAATGTTGCCTTCATTCAAAGGTGGTGCTCTCGATGTCTGAGAGAGCTCAACACCAGCAGCTGTTTCCACTTCCAAAACAACTGACGACCTGCCAATCACACTGCCTGTTACAGTTAAAGAGGTGGAAGGTCTGCGTCAAAAAACATGTGTGACTGCTGTCCCCACAGTCATAGAGGATGAAGAGCGCGGATGCACTTGAAGGGGCAGACGGTGGTTGGCCCGCCTCGCTAGGCCACATTGTAGCACAGTGAGCTTCCCACTGCGACTTATGCTTCATATCCATGTGACGGTTCATGGATGAAGTAGTCAAACTAGTGAGGTTTTGGCCTCTACTTAGAGATTGCCGACAAATCTTACAGATGACATGAGTTGGGAGATCCTTTGCAAGATCAAAAATGGACCAGGCTAGGAAAAGCTTAGAGCCCATGCAACCTGCAGAGCCACCCCAACTTGGGCGCAGAGGCAGAGTTGTGGCTGAGGATGCAGTTGTTGACGTGCTTCCAGTACTCCGTCTGTGTCCAGGAGGGCGCAAGCTAACCTCGTCGTCAGTCGCATCCTTCTCCACTGCCTCTGCTGACTTCATCGAGTGCCTGAATGTGGGTTGACAGTAAGTGGGATCTACAACCTCATCATCACCCTGTGTGTTTGTGTCGCGGGGCGGAGGGGCGCTGCGCTCGCTAACGCTCGGGTCCGGCGCTGCTGCTGCTGCTCGGTGGCTCGAGCGGTGGGCCGGATCAGGGGACTCGAGCGCCGCTCCTCGCCCGTGAGTGAAAAGTGGGTGGTTGGTTTGGGGATTTAGTCCGTGATGCCACCCACGGGTTGTGGTGAAGATGGGCACCACTGCTGCTGGTGACGGGGATCCCGGGTGCGATGGTAGGGAGCAGCTAGGATGTTGTTTTCCCTCTTCGTGGGTAGGGGTTGGTGGTCCCGGGGCCCGGTGCGGCGAGGCTGGATGGCTGGGGTGCAGGGTTTCAGGGACAGCGCGGCGCGGTGCCGAATGGCACGGGTGTACTCACTCAGCAAAAGTGGCACAAAGTCTCCGGTGAACCAAACGGCTGGATGGATGGGTCCCACAGCCGGCTGCAGTGTCTCTCCCCAGACAGGTGATGGCGGCTGTCTTTCCCTGCACCTTTGTGTAGTGTCTTGACTACGATGGGTCCCCAACAGTAGTCCGCTCCCCGGTGTATGGATGCCGGAGGAGCCCGTTTTGCCCGCAGGCGCTGGCCCTTGGGTCTCTAGCCTGTGGTGGTGGCTGTATACCCTCACGGTGTGGACGGTTGCCTTCTAACGGGTCTTTGGTTGTTAGGAAACCCCTGGGGTTCTTGTCACACTCGGATTTGACTTTTGTCGGCGGCTCCAAGCCTGGTCGGGGTCTGATGGCCCTGCCTGTGTGCTAGCTTCACTTCGCTGTCCGGTCGGTACCGGCGGGCCACCGCCCGACCCCGGTCCTACGGTTTTGCATTGATTCACCACTCCTGCAGACGGCCACCACCGTCTGCCAACCTTGCTGTCAGTGCCTGGGCCGCAAACCCAGACACTCTCCACTTTACTCCTCTCACTTCAACCTCCTGAACGTCACTCCTTCAAACTCTAACTCCAACTGACTGCTTTTCCCACCTCCAGGCTTGTGAACTCCTCGGTGAGTGGGGCCAACCGCCTGGCTCCGCCCCACCTGGTGTGGACATCAGACCCTGGAGGGAGGCAACAAGGTTTTTGTGTCTGGCTAATGTTACTGTCTAGGATGTGTGTGTGTGTTACCTGTGACAACTTGGCTAGTCCAGGGCGCCACATTCCCCCTTGGTGAAATGCAGACCGTCCGCGGGCTGCCCGTCCATCACCGGTTTTATTTTTTCATAACTGTAAAAACATAAATAACATGTAAACGGTAAACATTTCAACATAAGCATTATTCTGGTCACTTTAACGTTGCACATGTAAAACATTTTTAATCACAGACGGATGGATGTCTTCCGCTCTCCCACCCAAGCAACCTAGCCCTGATGCTGCCCCTAAGAAGTGGGCAGCACCCCTTTACCCCAGTCCAGGTTCAGGCTGCCCGAGCGAGAACAGGTACGGTAACTCGCACCCGACTGTCACTTCAGGGGACCCCACGTCCAAGGGGGACCCCTGACCCCCGGTCCTGGTGGTGGCCGGGCCCCAGCCTGCTCTGCTGCGGGCCCTTCCTCCAATCTGCCTCTCCGGAGGCGGCAACGGTATCCATCCCACAACACTTTTTACAAACCCACCAGTTCGTGGGTGGCCTGCCAGTTCTCGGCCATGTTCATGAGGAGTTTCTCATGTGGGTATGGGGGGTGTTAATGGCACAAGGACAACTCCAGTCCCAATGGGGACGGTTCTCTTTTCAGACGGTAATCAGATGATTTTTCGGTTTAATTAGTGTTCATCTTGCTGAGGGTCCCAACGGGGGACAACAGGGTGCAATGGTGGACCGCTGCCTTTATTTTAGGTCAACCTCTTTGTAGACCTGTTCCACCTCGACATCATGACGGCTAGGTGGAGGAGGGGACTGGGACTCCGCCTGGAAACTACGGCCTTCCCTCACCTTTACATCGAGGGCAAACCAGCCCCTCTCCCCGCAGTGTCGAGTGTAAGACACAAGATCACCTGGCAGCACGTCCCGGCCTGGGTGGCCCGTCGTCAGATGGTTATGCACGTCTCCGCGAGCCACGAACACCTCGGCCTCCAGGCCTGGCTCATAAATAAAGCTGTACCCCCGATGGGGATCAAATCTCCGGACCTGACCTTCATACACCGGGCCCTGTACCCGGAATGTAGCATGGCGGAGGTTGTCCTTCTCGCGGATGGTGCGAGCCACCACTTCGGCTCTTTGTCGCTCCCTCTCGGCAATTTCCCGGCCCAGCGGGGTCAGCTCCCTGTCCCAATAAGGGGAGTCTGCATGCCCCCGCGCACGGGTCGGGCCCCGCGGGACTTCCTTCACGCTGCCCACAACTGGCGCCCTTTTTGGAAGGTCCCGTGGTGACATTGTCTGGGGTGCTGCCTCACAGCGGCGACCCGGCACAGCCTCAGCCGAGGTTTGGTTTTTGGGAACAGGGGTCCTCACCGGCTGGACCTCCGCCTCCCTCTGGACCGGACGGACCACCGAAGCCGGTACGGACTTAGGTGCGGCCACTTCCAATGCGGACGGCTCCTCTTCACGGACGGGCACCTCCCACTGGATCTTCCATGGCAGTGGTGCGGGTCGTCTGCGGACATCGCTGGCAGGCTGGTCCTCCAGAGCGGACTTCCGGAGCTCCGCTACCGGTGGTGGGGGTAGCAGGCCTAGTAGTGGGGCAGCAGCAGCCGAAACGGATAGCAGGGGAGGCAGCAGGGTGAGCGGGCGCAGACCGAGCCCCTCAGCCGCAGCGACCAATCCCTCGGGGACACAGGGGCGTGGGTTACCTACCCGCTCCTCCAACTCTACCTCTACCTCGCGTCTCCGCACGGCTGCCGCCACTTCCGCCATGTCGGCCATCCATTCTTCCACGAGGGACTGCACTTGGGCCTGCAGGCAGCTGCACATCCGCGCGGTCCAGACCTCCACCTACGCCGCTGTTCCTGGCGTGGGCTCTGGGGTTTCAGCAGTGCCGGACAGATGGGACATCTTGCGCAGCAGTTTTCCAGAAACCAAATGTCTGCAGAGTCCTGGCGTCCCTGCTTTTATGGCCTCGGTTACATTAGGCAGGTTTTCACCCGCCCCCTCTTGGTTCTCGTTAGCACTTCCGCTTGTTGGGGGCGGGGCTTCGCTTTTCGCGCCTTCCCTGCTCGGGGGAAGACGCTCGAGTGGGAAATCTTCGCGCCAAAGATGGCGGCGCTTCAAAATTTTTAGCCGGACGCCGCCGGCGGAGACCACAAGGCGCACTTCTACTGGTAAGTAGATTGGTTCTATCCTGTTCGTGACGCCAAGTTGTCGCGGGCAGTGGGGCGCTGCGCTCGCTAACGCTCAGGTCCAGCGCTGCTGCTCGGTGGCTCGAGCGGTGGGCCGGATCAGGGGACTCGAGCGGCGCTCCTCGCCCGTGAGTGAAAAGGGGGTGGTTGGTTTGGGGATTTAGTCCGTGACGCCACCCACGGGTTGTGGTGAAGATGGGCACCACTGCTGCTGGTGACGGGGATCCTAGGAGCGATGGTAGGGAGCAGCTGGGATGTTGTTTTCCCCCTCCGTGGGTAGGGGTTGGTGGTCCCGGGGCCCGGTGCGGCGAGGCTGGATGGCTGGGGTGCAGGGTTGCAGGGACAGGGCGGCGCGGTGCCGGATGGCACGGGTGTACTCACTCAGCAAAAGAGGCACAAAGTCTCCGGTGAACCAAACGGCTGGATGGACGGGTCCCGCAGCCGGCTGCAGTGTCTCTCCCCAGACAGGTGATGGCGGCTGTCTTTCCCTGCACCTTTGTGTAATGTCTTGACTACAATGGGTCCCCAATGGTAGTCTGCTCCCCAGTGTATGGATGCCGGAGGAGCCCGTTTTGCCTGCAGGCGCTGGCCCTTGGGTCTCTAGCCTGTGGCGGTGACTGTATACCCTCACGGTGCGGACGTTTGCCTTCTAACGGGTCTTTGGTTGTTAGGAAACCCCTGGGGTTCCTGTCACACTCGGATTTGACTTTTGTCGGCGGCTCCAAGCCTGGTCGGGGTCCGATGGCCCTGCCTGTGTGTGCTAGCTTCACTTCGCTTCTTGGTCGGTACCGACCCCGGTCCTACGGTTCCACGTTGATCCACCACTCCTGCAGACGGCCACCACCGTCTGCCAACCTTGCCGTCAGTGCCTGGGCCGCAAACCCAGACACTCTCCACTTTACACCTCTCACTTCAACCTCCTGAACTTCACTCCTTCAAACTCTAACTCCAACTGACTGCTTTTTCCGCCCCCAGGCCTGTGAATTCCTCGGCGGGCGGGGCCAACCGCCTGGCTCCGCCCCATCTGGTGTGGACATCAAACCCTGGAGGGAGGCAACAAGGTTTTTGTGTCTGGCTAATGTTACTGTCTGGGGGGTGGGTGTGTGTGTGTTACCTGTGACGACCTGGCTAGTCCAGGGCGCCACATTTGCACTTCCCTCGTCCTCAGAGCCATCCTCTTCCTGCCCTGACCGAATAGTTAAGTTGTTATTCCAATCAGGTATCTGAGTCTCATCATCAGAATGTTCTTCATTGTCTCCACCAAGAGGAGTTACAGTTTGGGAATGAGGGTCTACATAATGCTCAGAAACTTCTTCATCAGGGCCTGAATATGACTCACAAAGCTTCTGGGCATCACTGCAGATCATTTCCATTTCCTGGTCTGGACTTGCTGTAGCTTTGGAGCAGACGTCTGATTCTCAGGCTATAGTGTGACTGAACAGCTCTGCAGACTCAACCATCTCTGTTACCCCATACTCTGCAGGGCGGGTGGAGACTTGAGAGCTGTTAGAAAGCAAGTTCGATTGGGGTGACAACTCAGAGGACTAGAATCTTTGGGATGTTGAAGTTGAGGTGGAGGAGAGGCTACTTGATGGAGCACTTGAGATCCATTAAAGCATGTGCTTTTTTGTGCATCATCTACCTTTGGTAGAGTTGGTTGTTTCCGTAACAAAGGGATCATATCAGATTGTCCAAGGAAAGTAGTAGACATCTTACTTTTGTTGGAGGATGGCCTTTCTTCAGCAGATGTTAATGTTGCTTTACTACCTACCCCACGGACACAAACTTTTTTTCCCTTTCCAACATGCCTATTCCCCTTTCCACCAGCATCTGTCCTTTTGCCACTCATTTTGTTTGTAAACAAATTGGATACTTAAAATTGCATAGCAAAAATGGAGAGGTGGTGTAGAATGCAGAGGTGGTCTAGCTTTATTGACAGCTGAAGAGCCAACATTGACTATCACAGACAATGAAACTATGCCCCTAAAACTGGCAGCACTTTTTGCAATTAAAATTGCGTAGCAAAAATGGAGAAGTGGTGTACAATGCAGAGGTGGTGTAGCTTGCTTGTCAGCAGAGGAACCCTCACGTACTATCCCAGACAATGAAACTATGGCCCTAAAACTGGCAGCACTTTTTGCAATTAAAATTGCATAGCAAAAAGGGAGAGGTGGTGTACAATGCAGAGGTGGTGTAGCTTGCTTTTCAGCAGAGGACTTACTATCCCTGACAATGAAACTATGCCCCAAGGAATTGCCTGAGCTGACTTAGACAGATGCTGGGATAAACCCCTGCATAGCGCTTGCACAGACCTGCCTAGCAAAAATGGCTATGAACGGCTGTAATGTAGCCCTGAAAAGGGTTGAAATTACAAGTAGTCCCTAATACCAAAAGCGATGTGTAGATTGCACTGTATGTCTATAGCGCACACAGCAGCAGTAGCAGCGGGAGCAGTGACTGTCACACACCCACAGCAGAGAGATAATGGCGGCGATGGGGAAAATGGCCGGGTCTTATAGGGCAAGGACATGTAACATGCACAGCCAATGACACATGCCCTTGCTTGTCTGGCAAAAATCCACTTTGCTGTGTGTGTGTGTGTGTGTGTCTGTGATTGGCTGACAGCCTGGCCTGCCCCACTGTATGCGCGGTTAGGAAAAAAAAATGTCGATCGCCATTCTTTCAGCACTCAGCAGCAGCACTGATCTAAACCCTGTCCCCCCCGCACACTATACGCTGAATTTTGATAATATCATTATTAACAGTGACTGACAGTATTACAGTGAAAAGCCAGCTAGTAACTAGCTACGCTTTTTGGTGATCGAGCCGTTATCGAACGGTAACTCGAACGGCCGAACTTGAAGCAAATCGTTCGAGTTCGTCGAACGACTTGAATACCACTCAAAATCACTCGAATTTGAAATTGGCGAACGGTTCGAATTGAACATCGCTCATCTCTATTCACCACTTTATCCTTTGTATGTGTTCATGGGTGAGCTTCTACTTTGCTTTGGGGGCTCTTACTGGAATATTTTTTTTTATTGTGGCCGGAACAATCAGTAATACTGTGGCTTAATAAGTGCAATACATCCCTTTATATTATAATCCTCCATTTTATTATGTCCTGGTCTGGATGCGTCCCACCCCAGAAGTGGTCGAACCGCTCTGATCCGGACGTCGCTACTCGTGGATCGAGGGTCTCCAGACCCGGGGGCTCGGGGTCACGCCGAAATGTGATGGGGGGGTTATTTACAGGGGAGTTAGGTAGTTTGCGACGCCACCCGTGGTGTGCGGTAATAGGGAGTACCACCGCTGCCGTTGCTAGTACCCAGGGTTATTGAGTGGGGCAGCCAGATGACGTTACCCTCCACGGGTAGGGGAAGGCCCCGGGACCCTGGATGGTGGATTGGGGTGCAGGGGAAGTGCAGGCTTGCTGGTTGCAGGGGTTAATCAGATACTCACTCAGATGGAAAGCAGACACTGACAAGGTAGTAAACCAAGTCTCTGGGTGCCGCTGCCCTCTTTGGGAGCTTGTCTGGGTACCGTCCACTGAGGCACTGCCTGGTGGTCTGTGGCCTGCCTCCGGGCACAGTATTTTTAGAGTTTCTAGGTGGTCCTTCAGCTTGGAGCTTTCCGGGTCCCGCTCCCTACTAAGAGTAGCAGAGAAGTTTGCTCTAAGGAGCTCACCCTTGGGATTTCAGTGGGCTGCTTTGCTTGGAAAGCCCTATCCCCCTTGTTGCGCTAGTGCCCCGATCTCTGAGCTTCGTGGGAACAGTTCATATAGGCCCTGTTTTCCGCAGGTTAATTGCCTGGTTGCTTGAAGCTTCTCCCCGACCTAGGGTCTATGTATCCCGACGTGCCTTTGGTCCCAGCCTGGCTATTGAACTGCGACTGCTGGCTATCCTCCAAGACTAGCCAAGCACCCAGTCCCAATCTCCCGCGACCTGGTCTCCGATTCCTCCGGGTCCAGACCACCGGATGCGACCTAGTCTGCTTCTCCCCTGGGAGCTCCAACTCCCAGCTTCCTCCGAGGTCCTCACCACTCAACTCTTTGCTCCCCTGGAGCTGACTCACTTGTCACCTCCCTGCCTGACCCCTAGGTGGGCGGCCCTCTTCCAGCTTAGCAGCCCACTGGTGTGCCTAACAGGGTATGGTGCGAGGTGTAACTAGGATTTGTATATGCTGGTGGAGGCAGTACAGCAAGATGGGGACCCAGAGCCATGGAGGTTGACTCCTGCACTAGAGATAAAGAACGTGCAGTACCCTGTGATGACCTGACTAGTCCAGGGGCGTCACAGTTATTTGTCTTAGTACTCTCCCTGGATCTCCCTATATTCAACACTTTTGTGTCTGCCTATTGTGGGATTGGGAGTGATTTCCATTTCCCCCCCCATTTTTTGTAACATCTACTAGCACCTTGTTTTAAATGTGTTTTTTTATTAAACATTCTTTATTATATAAATTTTTGAGAATAAAATATTTTGTACCTTTAGCCATTTAATCCTCCTTTGGTTCTTTTTTGTTACTATTACTTGATTAAGGAGTGGCTTTATTATTAATGGGTTTTAAATTATTATGAGATGTTGTGCATTACTTTGATTTGGTTGAATTTAGATGCTCAATAAGGTTTAGGTCTGGCCAGTACAGCACCTTTACCCTCTAGTTTTTTTTTTTACAAGGCAGTGGAGTTGTGTTTGGGGTCATTATCATGTTGGAATACTGCCCTGTGGCTTAGTTTACAAAGGGGAAAGATCATGCTTTGCTGCATTATGCAACAGTACATGTGGCGCCCCTGACCCGGTCAGGCACCACTGAGTACTGCACCCATGCTGGGACAGTACTTTCTAGGTAATCCTAAGGGCCAGAACGAGGTGTGTACGCGCAGACACATAGCAACCAGTTCTCCCACACCATTAGATGGGACCCTTGAGCAGTCTCCAAAGGGGTCTGGCCTTCAATTCTTGTCAAGGGGTGAAGCGGAGGGGCATGGAGCTAGAAAGTGCAGAGGCTGTCAGGAAAAGAGGGAGGAAAGCCAGTCTGCTAGTGATGAGCAGCGGCCGCGTGGAGATACGCACGCTGCCACGAGCTAGACCCTGCACGGGGTAGTAATCGTTGGAGGGGGAGAACGGTCACCTGTTAGTAAGAGTACGGAGCTCCTGGTGAGTAGGCACGTACGGGGTACAGGTCCCTAGAACAGACTCCAGTTTAATGACCTGCTAAACCTGCTGGTGAGGGGAACTACAGGTACCACACCAACCTTACAGAGTCTGAGCCTCAGCAGCAACACAGGGACCCATAAGGGGACAGAGCCAGAAGCCATCTCCCTTGGTCCACACTGCCGGCAAACGAGCAGAACACAGGGGAGAAAAGGCAGTAGCGACTCCTTGGATAGACCCCCATGGTACGTCATGTCAGGGGGTTATCCAAACACAGAGTGCTAGGAAGGCGAGCTAACAGGTTACCCTCAGACTGGGGAGAAGGAACTCTGGTCTTACCTGGTTAATCGCAGCAATGCCCGGGTCAGCTCACAACAACACCTAAGTGAGTAAAAAGCAGTTGAAAGACTTTTGGACTCAGCCAGTGTTATTCCAGGACCCACTATCCTACTCACCCGAGCCCCTGGGGCCCGCCTCACTCACGGGAGGCTACATCATCTGGCTGCAGATCCCAACAGCCCCAGACGCTTGTAAAACCTGCAGCGGCGTTCATCCACATCCCTGACCGCAAGCCGTGAGTGGCGTCACGACATATAAAATCAAAACTGACTTTACTTGTTGCCATATCGAACAATTCCTGTGGTGTCCCTGAACAGGATCATCACTCCTGGGGCATCACATACACATTAGATAAAAAAGGGTAGACACAGCGCAAGAGGGTATTATCTGTGGATGCCATAAGGTGGTAGGAATTGCTCACCTGTTTAGGTTGTTTAAACCCACAAATGAGGATAACAGATGGAACAGCTGTCAAAGTACTCACTAGCTGGGATCACCCACAGTGAAGACAACCTAGTGGCTCTAGTAATGTGATCTCCTGAGGAAGAAGCTGGTACAGCTTCAAAATAAGAAGAGAAAAAAAAAAACATCATTTTTCAATATTGCCCTCCTGGACTGTCAATTGTTTTTGCCATTTGCGTTTAGAACTGCAAAGCAGAGTTTTTGCCCAAATTTCTGCCACAAAAAGGCAGCAGTTTGAACTGCATAGTGGGGTTTAGAAACCCAAATTCCCATAGACTAAGCTTGAAAAGCAGAACACATCCATTTTGGCATTAAATGCTGCAGTTGAAAAAGCAGGTAAAAAGCAGGTAAAAAGCAAAGTGGGGCCCTAGCCTAAATGTGCACAATTTGGCCATTTTCCCTTGGGTGAATACTCACTTTTGTTGCTAGCAATTTAGACATTAATGACTGTGTGGTGAATTATTTTGAGGGACCACCAAATTTACACTGTTATACAAGCTGTACACTGACTTCTTCACATTATATCAGAGTGTCGCACCTTCAGTGTTGTTTCATTAAAAGATATAATATTTACAATAATGTTAAGGGTGTACTCACGTTTGTGACATACTGTATGTGTGTATAATATATATATATATATATATATATATATATATATACTAATTCATATATAGTGTATCTAAAGACATATGCACCAATTGATTAAACTGGGGTAACTACTTTCTATATTACAATAGATGATATCATTCAACATCATGCAACAATTTTAACATTGTATACAAAGAGTTAAAAACCACAATTTGTTATTTTTTTTTTTAGAGAATTACTAAATGCCGTATATGAATACTAAAATGAAATCACAATAGAAAACCTCAGCTTCACCTCACGTCTACTATTAAATCATATTTAATTATAGCTGCCTGTCAAGAAGAATGAATTTTTCCCACATCGTCTTTTTCATTATGATTCACTCTTTCTTTTAAATAAAGTGCGTAAATGCCTTTAATAAGCTGTTCTTGTGTGACCAAGTATACTTACTCTGAGCAGTAAATTATAATGAACTTAACTCAGAAAGAAACGTGTCAGACCATTACCAATATACTGTAAGAATGCAGTTAGTGTTGTTTAATACAAATATGGCCACCTGCTTCTTCTGTGTGTTACATCAAATGTCTATCACATGATAGATAGCACTAATAAAGTCTTATAAACATTTTGTTATAACTTTAAAGTCCTCATAAATCTTTCGTGCCAAACCATTTTGTCTTCTAATGGTACTCCAGGAGCAATTTTTTGTCTTCATGTATATACACACACTACAGTTCAAAAGTTTAGGGTCACTTAGATATTTCCTTATTTTTGAAAGATAAGCACATTTCTTTTCAATGAAGCTAAGATTAAATTAATCAGAAATACACTCTGTACATTGTTAATGTGGTAATTGACAATTCTAGCTGCAAACGTCTGATTTTTAATGCAATATCTACATAGGTGTACAGAGGCCCATTTCCAACAACCACCATTCCAGTGTTCTAATGGTTCATTGGGTTTGCTAACTGTGTTAGAAGGCTAATGGATTTTTAGAAATCCCCTGAAAACCCTTATGCAAGTATGTTAGCACAGCTGAAAACAATTTTGCTGATTAGAGAAGCTATAAAACTGACCTTCCTTTGAGCTAGTTGGGAATCTGGAGCATTCAATTTGTTGGTTCCATTAAACTCTCAAAATGGCCAGAAAAAGAGAACTTTCATGTGAAACTCAACAATCTATTCTTTTTCTTAGAAATGAAGGATAGTCTATGCGAGAAATTGTCAAGAAACTGAAGATTTCCTACAACGGCGTGTACTACTCCCTTCAGAGGAGAGCACAAACAGGCTCTAACCAGAGTAGAAAGAGAAGTGGGAGGCCCCGCTGCACAACTGAACAACAAGACAAGTACATTAGGGACTCTAGTTTGAGAAATCAACGCCTCACAGATCCTCAACTGGCAGCTTCATTAAATAGTACGCACAAAACGCCAGTGTCAACGTCTACAGTGAAGAGGCGACTCCGAGATGCTGGCCTTCAGGGCAGAGTGGCAAAGAAAAAGCCATATCTGAGACTGGCTAAAGGCTGCTTTACACCTTACGATATCACATACGATATCGTATGCGATCGTACACGCCCCCATCGTATGTGCGGCACGTTCAATTTGTTGACCGTGTCACACAAACGATTATTTGCCGTCACATGTACTTACCCTTCCATACGACCTCGATGTGGGCGGCGAACATCCACTTCCTGGAGTGGGAGGGATGTTCGGCGTCACACCGACGTCTCGCGGCAGCCGGCCAATAGAAGCGGAGGGGCGGAGATGAGCGGGACGTAAACATCCCGCCCACCTCCTTCCTTCCGCATAGCCGGCGGGAGCCGCGGACCGCAGGTAAGATTTGTTCATCGTTCCCGGGGTGTCACACACTGCGATGTGTGGTACCTTTGGAACATTGAACAACCCGACGTGCAATTTTAAGGAAATGAACGACGGTTTTACGTTCAATCGCAATCGCATGTAGCTGTCACACGCTACAACAACACTAACGATACCGGATGTGCGTCACTTATGACGTGACCCCGCCGATACATCGTTAGATTTGTTGTAGGGTGTAAAGCCCGCTTAATAAAAGGAAAAGATTAATATGGGCAAAAGAACACAGACATTGGGCAGAGGAAGACTGGAAAAAAGTGTTATTGACAGACAAATCGAACTTTGAGGTGTTTGGATCACACAGAAGACCATTTGTGAGACAACGCAGAACAACTAAAAAGATGCTGGAAGAGTGCCTGATGCCATCTGTCAGCCATGGTGGAGGTAATGTGATAGTCTGGAGTTGCTTTGGTGCTGGTAAAGTGGGAGATTTGTACAAGGTAAAAGGGATTTTGAATAAGGAAGGCTATCACTTCATTTTGCAATGCCATGCCATACCCTGTGGACAGCGCTTAATTGGAGCAAATTTCATCCTACAACAGGACAATGACCCAAAGCACACATCCAAATTATGCATAAACTATTTAGGGAAGAAGCAGGCAGCTCCTATTCTATCTGTAATGGCGTGGCCAGCCCAGTCACCAGATCTCAACCCTATTGAGCTGTTGTGGGAGCAGCTTGACCGTATGGTGTGCAAAAAGTGCCCATCAAGCCAATCTAACTTGTGGGAGGGGCTTCTAGAAGCATGAGTGAAATATATCTAGATTACTTTATCAAATTAACAGCTAGAATGACGAAAGCAAAGCTTGAAGGAGAAAATTATTATTTCAAGTAAAATCATTATTTCTAACCTAGTCAATGTCAAATTTTCTATTCATTATGTATGAATCCCCTCACCTGCAGGTAGCCTCAGGGTGTTCATGTGCTGGGAATCTTCTGGCCACAGGTAGGTCAGGTTAACTTTAATAGGAATTGTGACGCCACTCTTGGTTTTGCGGTCAGAATGAGGGGTGACCACCACTGCAGTTTAGCGAGCATCTGGGGCTGATGGTAATTGCAGTTAGATGGCGTGGCCTACCGAGAGTGAGGCTGGCCCCAGGGGCTCGGGTGTATGTGCGTAGTACCACAGGTCGCAGAAGAACTCACACACAGTCCAGAAATGTCTTTCAGGGTTTTTACTCACTTTTTGGTTTTAGAGTGAGACAACCCGGGTGATGCTATGATGAACCACAGGTCCTCCTTATGGGCTCCCTCGTTGCTGTTGATGCTGCGGGTTCTGTGTTGGTTGACGTGGAACCTCTAGTCCCACCGCCTACAGGATTTAGCAGACGGTAATGTTCTTCCTCGCCAGCAGCCACTGCACTTGCAGGGTCCAACAGTGTTCCACTCTTCAGCCCTACACTTCAGACACGGCTGCTCCACTCCATCACCTCTGACTACCACTGCACAACTCTCTTTTCCAGTCCCACTACTCCACCACTAGCTGGGATGCAAGGGCTGTGCCCCCTTCTTAGGTCTGTCCAGGGGTCCCCTCTAAGCTGTGTGTGTGTGACCTGGGTACTTCGTGTCTGTGCATACACACCCTTGTCAGCCTTTGGGATTATCTGTTTGTACTGACCCAGCATGGGTGCAGTACTCAGTGGTGCCTGACCAGGTCAGGGGCGCCACATTCCCCCTTAGTTATCAACAGCACGTCCTCGGGCTGTAAAGACAAAAACATTTTAAAGTGCAAACTTTTCACATAAAAACATCATAAAACCTTATAAAACATCCAAAAAACATTATACCGGGTACCATTTTTCCATTACCGACCCAAAACCCTCTCATATTCTTTTCCTGAGGATGGTGGTAAAAGGTAGGCCCCATAAACAGGCGTACCCGCTTCCGCGTGGTGGAGAGCCAGGCCCCATAAACAGGCGTGCTCCCTTGTCGTAGGCGAGCCAGGCCCCATACACAGGCGTGCTCTGGTGTTGGTACCACAGAGAGTTTGTGGCTATAGCCAGTTCATAGCCTTATGGTCCGTATTTTCAAGTGCACAACAAAACCAGGTGCTTAAAAGAATTCTTTAAAGGTTCTCACAACTGTACTTGTGGGCACATTATCTTGAACTTTAAATGTTGCTTAATTGGTAACACAATAACTTTTCTTTACTTTTCTTTTACTCTGACTCCTCAGCTACATGGACCTCTTCTTCTGGTGCATCTGGATCCAATGCTGCATCTGATGTAGTGTCTTCCTTGGCACTTTGTACTGTCTCTTGGGCTGTATCTTGTTCTTTGTCTTGTAAGTCTTTAACTTGTGCGTCTTTAGCTTGTGTTTCTTTAGCTTGTGCTTCTTTAGCTTGTGCTTCCTCTGGTGGCGGTGTATTTAGGGACCCGGCAAAAGCAGTAGGGGAGAAGCTTGGCTTGGTGGTGGTGGTCGGACTGGCTGTCTGTAGCTTCTGCTCTTGGCAAGCAGCTCAGCCCATGGCAAAGGTGTCGACTCCTCTTTCTGCTGTTGGTATACAGGGTCCGCTTCTGGCTGGAGCGTGGGACCCGGTTCCTCAGTCAGCGACTGGAGCGCTGTGACCGCTTCTGGTCTGTGGGTAGAAGTAGATGGCGTTGCGGCCTGGTCTGGTCTGGTCTGGTCCGGCGCGGCGTGGCTGCGGCCTGGTCTGGTCTCACCGGACGGGGCGTTGCTGCGGCCTGGTCTGGTCTGGCCGGACGGGACGTTGCTGTGGCCTAATGTGGTCTGTCAGGACGCGGCGTGGCCGCGGCATGGGACATCACTGCAGGGGTCGCCTCTGGGATCGCAGCGGGGATCGCCTCCGGTATCAGCGCCGGTGGGGTCAGCACACCCGATCGCACAAGGGCAGCGTGGGACTCACCCAAAGGCATCAGCAAGGGGGTCTGGGTGGTCACTTCTCAGCACGGCACTTGTCGCGCGGTCCACCTCTCATAGGCCCGAACCACCACAGCCGCCTCCCGTAGCTCCAAGCGACACTCCATCACTTTCTGGAGGATCCGTGCTTGCACCCGGTCGCAGAACTGGGCGAGCTCCCAGTCCCACCGGACGGCAGTGCCTGGTTCTGCCTCACTGCATGCAGACGCCATCCTCTCTCCGTCGCTGCTCACCAGGTTCTGGTCACGCTGCAGCCTAAGTTTCGTTTTTTCCAGACTGCAATGTTCCCGCCGTCTCTGGTCAGATCTGCCCTCATCTTCCCTGTGCACTCCGCCAGAGCACTTCAGGAGTTCTCGAATAGCGTCGCCTCTTCGTGGGCGGTTACTTCTTTTTGCACGGGCTGCTGTTTCTTGGCGCGCTTTCTGCGATGGCAATATGGCGGCGTTTCAAATTTTTCAAGCAGACCGCCAAGGCGCACGGTCACCTGTCTAACAGGTCTATTTCTTATACTGTTCGTGACGCTAGATGTGAAGCCCCTCACCAGCAGGTCGCCTCAGGGTCTTCACGTGCTGGGAATCTTCCGGCAACAGGTAAGTCAGGTTAATAGGAATCGTGACGCCACTCTCTGTTTTGCGGTCAGGGTGAGAGGTGACCGCCACTGCAGTTTAGCGAGCGTCTGGGGCTGATGGTAATTGCAGTTAGATGGTGTGGCCTCCCGAGAGTGAGGCTGGCCCCAGGGCCTCGGTTGTATGTGCGTAGTACCACAGGTCACAGAAGAACTCACACACAGTCCAGAAATGTCTTTCAGGGTTTTTACTCACTTTTTGCTTTTAGAGTGAGACAACCCGGGCGATGCTATAATGAACCAGGTGGAACCAGGTATCCCTCAGGCTGATATAGGGGTGACTGCTGACTCGCCTTCCTGCACCTTTGTTTCAGACCACCCCTGACTTGAAGTATATCGTGGGATGCGTCCAGGGAAGTCGCTGCTGCCTTTCTCCCCTTTCTGACCCGTTTGCTGGCAACGTGGACCAAGGATAAGATGGCTCCAGGCTCGATCCTCCTTATGGGCCCCCTCGTTGCTGTTGATGCTGCGGGTTCTGTGTTGGTTGGCGTGGAACCTCTAGTCCCACCGCCTACAGGATTTAGCAGACCACTAAATGGATGTCTGGCTCTAGGGACCTGTACCCCATGTGTGCGTTCATTACCAGAAGTCCCCGTACTCAACTCCTTACTGCTCTCTTTCTTCGGGTGTCTTTCAGTCTGACTTTGTGATAATGTTCTCCCTCGCCAGCAGCCACTGCACGTTCAGGGTCTAACAGTGTTCCGCTCTTTAACCCTACACTTCAGACACGGCTGCTCCACTACATCTCCTCTGACTGCCACTGCACAACTCTCTTCTCCAGTCCCACTACTCCACCACTAGCTGGCATGCAAGGGCTACGCCCCCTTCTTGGGTCTGCCCAGGGGTCCTCTCTAAGCTGTGTGTGTGTGTCCTGGGTACTTCGTGTCTGTGCGTACACACCCTAGTCATCCTTTGGGATTACCTGTTTGTACTGACCCAGCATGGGTGCAGTACTCAGTGGTGCCTGACCAGGTCAGGGGCGCCACATTCCCCCCTAGTTATCAATAGCACGTCCTCCGGCTGTAAAGACAAGAACATTTTAAAGTGCAAACTTTTCACATAAAAACATCATAAAACATTATAAAACATTCAAAAAACATTATACTGGGTACCATTTTTCACCACCCACCAACCACAAGTCCATTACCCACCAAAAACCCTCTCATATTCTTTTCCTGAGGATGGTGGTAAAAGGTAGGCCCCATAAACATGCGTACCCGCTTCCGCGTGGTGGAGAGCCAGGCCCCATAAACAGGCATGCTCCCTTGACATAGGCGAGCCAGGCCCCGTAAACAGGCGTGCTCTGGTACCACAGAGAGTTTGTGGCTATAGCCAGTTCATAGCCTTATGGTCCGTATTTTCAAGTGCACAACAAAACCAGGTGCTTAAAAGAATTCTTTAAAGGTTCTCACAACAATACTTGTGGGCACATTATCTTGAACTTTAAATGTTGCTTAACTGGTAACTCTAACTTTTCTTTTACTCTGACTCCTCAGCTACATGGACCTCTTCTTCTGGTGCTTCTGGATCCAATGCTGCATCTGATGTAGTGTCTTCCTTGGCACTTTGTACTGTCTCTTGGGCTGTATCTTGTTCTTTGTCTTGTAGGTCTTTAACTTGTGCGTCTTTAGCTTGTGTTTCTTTAGCTTGTGCTTCTTTAGCTTGTGCTTCCTCTGGTGGTGGTGTCTTTAGGGACCCGGCAAAAGCAGTAAGGGTGAAGCTTGGTCTTTCCACGGCGCTCTTTGGGCACTACATTACATCCAATGCATACCAGCCTCTCTCACCCTGGTGCCTGGTGTATTCCACGGGGTCTCCCATATACAGATCGCGACCAGGGTTTCCTCTCTGTAGGTGGGACTGGACATCCATTCTGGACACAAATATGCCCTCTTTGACCTCAGGCTCCACTATAAAGCCGTAGCCGGTACGTAGGTTGAACTCCTCGACTACCCCACGGTGGAGAGGACCTCTGACCTGGTGCTTGGATCGTCGTAGGGACTGCTTCTCCTCTAGATCTCGGGCCGTCACCAGCTTCTTATCTGGGGGGGAGGTTGCACTGGAGGTTTTCTTGCCCTTACGCGGAGCCGTCCTCTGCTGGCTGGCCTCCACATCACCATCACTTCACTGTCTGCGGCCTCCCAGGTCACACTCATGTTGGCCATGAAGACGGTCAGCTCTTCCTCCTCACCCGGGGTTGCTCTGGGCTCCTCTAGCTGCTCGTGCAGCGACTCTTGGGAGGAGCTGTCGTTAGCTGGCCAGGGTGGTGGTGGTCAGACTGGCTGTCTGTAGCTTCTGCTCTTGGCAAGCAGCTCAGCCCATGTCAAAAGTGTCGGCTCCTCTTTCTGCTGCTGGTATACAGGGTCCGCTTCTGGCTGGAGCATGGGACCCAGTTCCTCAGTCAGCGACTGGGGCGCTGTGACCGTTTCTGGTCTGGGGGTAGAAGTAGAAGGCGTTGCGGCCTAGTCTGGTCGAGCGCGGCGTGGCTGCGGCCTGGTCTGGTCTGACCGGACGGGACGTTGCTGCGGCCTGGTCTGGTCTGGCCGGACGGGACGTTGCTGTGGCCTAATGTGGTCTGGCAGGACGCGGCGTGGCTGCGGCCTGGGACATCACCGCAGGGGTCGCCTCTGGGATCGCAGCGGGGATCGCCTCCGGTATCAGCGCCGGTGGGGTCAGCACACCCGATCGGACAAGGGCAGCGTGGGACTCACCCAAAAGCATCAGCAAGGGGGTCTGGGTGGTCACTTCTCAGCACGGCACTTGTCGCGCGGTCCACCTCTCATAGGCTCGAACCACCACAGCCGTCTCCCGTAGCTCCGAGCGACACTCCATCACTTGCTGGAGGATCCGTTCTTGCACCCGGTCGCAGAACCGGGTGAGCTCCCAGTCTCACCAGGCGGCAGTGCCTGGTTCTGGCTCGCTGCGTGCAGACGCCATCCTCTTTCCGTCGCTGCTCACCAGGTTCTGGTCACGCTGCAGCCTAAGTTTAGTTTCTTCCAGACTGCAATGTTCCCACCGTCTCTGGTCAGATCCGCCCTCATCTTCCCTGTGCACTCCACCAGAGCGCTTCAGGAGTTCTCGAAAAGCGACGCCTCTTCGTGGGCGGTTACTTCTTTTTGTGCGGTCTGCTGTTGTTTCTTGGTGCGCTTTCTGCGATGGCAATATGGCGGCGTTTCAAATTTTTCAAGCAGACCGCCAAGGCGCACGGTCACCTGTCTAACAGGTCTATTTCTTATACTGTTCGTGATGCTAGATGTGAATCCCCTCACCAGCAGGTCACCTCAGGGTCTTCACTAGAGATGAGCGAACCGGTCCCGGTTCGGCTCGAGGTCGGTTCGTCGAACGGAGGTCCCGTTCGAGTTCGGTTCGTCGAACGTTCGATGTACCGAACTCGAACCGCATAGGAAACAATGGCAGGCATTCACAAACACATAAAAACACCTAGAAAACACCATCAAAGGTGTCCAAAAGGTGACAAACAACTCACAACACAACACAAACACATGGGAAAGTGACAAGGACATATACTCATGCGAAAATAAAAGAGCAGGACAAGGAAAAAGAGGAGGACACACAGATATAGGCATGGCACGCCCTTCTAAAATCATGTAAAACACCGCAAGGTGACTCCAAGCGGAGTCTCCCTTTTTTTCCAAAAATTGGGCCACACACGCACCCACCCCTTCAGTGGCAGCAGTTGTGCCCCAGTTGTACACTTCACAGCTAGATTTGTATCAAGCAGATTCAAAAATACGCCATAATTAACCGTCCCCAGGATGACACCGGGGTAGGTAGCAAAGTCTTTCCTGATCCCAGCTCTGTTCATCTTGGATCATTTTTAAAAAACACAGCAATCAAGGGTTACTCCAAGCGGAGTCTCCCTTTTTTTCCAAAAATTGGGCCCCACACACACCCACCCATTTAGTGGCAGCAGTTGTGCCCCAGTTGTACACTTCACAGCTAGATTTGCATCAAGCACATTCAAAAATACGCCATAATTAACCGTCCCCAGCATGACATCGGGGTAGGTAGATAAAGTCTATGCTGAACCATGACTTGTTCATCTTGGCTCCTTTTAAAAAAACACAGCAATCAAGGGTTACTCCAAGTGGAGTCTCCCTTTTTTTCCAAAAATTGGGCCCCACACACACCCACCCATTCAGTGGCAGCAGTTGTGCCCCAGTTGTACACTTCACAGCTAGATTTGCATCAAGCACATTCAAAAATACGCCATTATTAAACGTCACCAGCATGACACCGGGGTAGGTAGATAAAGTCTTTGCTGAACCATGACTTGTCCATCTTGGCTCGTTTTAAAAAAACACAGCAATCAAGGGTTACTCCAAGCGGAGTCTCCCTTTTTTTCCAAAAATTGGGCCCCAAACACACCCACCCATTCAGTGGCAGCAGTTGTGCCTCAGTTGTACACTTCACAGCTAGATTTGCATCAAGCACATTCAAAAATACGCCATAATTAACCGTCCCCAGAATGACACCGGTTTAGGTAGATAAAGTCTTTGCTAAACCATGACTTGTTCATCTTGGCTCCTTTTAAAAAAACACAGCAATCAAGGGTTACTCCAAGCGGAGTCTCCATTTTTTTCCAAAAATTGGGCCACACACACACCCATCCATTCAGTGGCAGCAGTTGTGCCCCAGTTGTACACTTCACAGCTAGATTTGCATCAAGCACATTCAAAAATACGCCATAATTAACCGTCCCCAGCATGACACCGTGGTAGGTAGATAAAGTCTTTGCTGAACCATGACTTGTTCATCTTGGCTCCTTTTAAAAAAACACAGCAATCAAGGGTTACTCCAAGCGGAGTCTCCCTTTTTTTCCAAAAATTGGGCCACACACACACCCACCCATTCAGTGGCAGCAGTTGTGCCTCAGTTGTACACTTCACAGCTAGATTTGCATCAAGCACATTCAAAAATACGCCATAATTAACCGTCCCCAGCATGACACCGGGGTAGGTAGATAAAGTCTTTGCTGAACCATGACTTGTTCATCTTGGCTCCTTTTAAAAAAACACAGCAATCAAGGGTTACTCCAAGCGGAGTCTCCCTTTTTTTCCAAAAATTGGGCCACACACACACCCATCCATTCAGTGGCAGCAGTTGTGCCCCAGTTGTACACTTCACAGCTAGATTTGCATCAAGCACATTCAAAAATACGCCATAATTAACCGTCCCCAGCATGACACCGGGGTAGGTAGATAAAGTCTTTGCTGAACCATGACTTGTTCATCTTGGCTCCTTTTAAAAAAACACAGCAATCAAGGGTTACTCCAAGCGGAGTCTCCATTTTTTTCCAAAAATTGGGCCACACACATACCCACCCATTCAGTGGCAGCAGTTGTGCCCCAGTTGTACACTTCACAGCTAGATTTGCATCAAGCACATTCAAAAATACGCCATAATTAACCGTCCCCAGCATGACACCGGGGTAGGTAGATAAAGTCTTTGCTGAACCATGACTTGTTCTTCTAGGCTTGTTTTAAAAAACACAGCAAGCAAGGGTTACTCCAAGTGGAGTCTCCCTTTTTTCCAAAAATTGGGCCACACAGACACCCCATCAGTGGCAGCACTTGTGCCCTAGTTGCAAACAGGATGTTTTGATTTGCATCAAGCACATTCCAAATCCACAAGCATTTACTCTCCCCAGGATGACACAGTGGTAGTAAATTCCTTGTGGATCCATGACTTGTTCATTTTGATGAACGTCAGTCTGTCCACATTGTCACTGAACAGACGCGTGCGCTTATCTGTCAGCACACACCCAGCAGCACTGAAGACACGTTCAGAGACAACGCTGGCAGCTGGACATGACAAAATCTCCAAGGTGTAAGTTGAGAGCTCTGGCCATTTTTCAAGATTTGAAGCCCAAAATGAGAAAGGCTCCATTTGCAAAGTCATGGCATCGATGTTCATTTGGAGATACTCCTGTATCATCCTCTCCAGCCGTTGACTATGTGTCAGACTTGTTGTCTCTGGTGGCCTTGCAAAGGACGGTCTAAAATAATTATGAAAAGATTCCATAAAATTGCTGTTACCAGCACCAGATACGGTGCTACTGGTACGGGTAGACTGTTGAAGATGACGAGACCGTCCCATGTTTGTCAAGTTACAACTGGGAGATTCACTCCCTGCACCTGCACGGTTGTTTGGTGGAAAAGCCGAGCTAAGATCGAGTAACAGCTTCTGCTGATACTCCTGCATACGTGCGTCCCTTTCTATGGCTGGAATTACGTCACAAAATTTGGACTTGTACCGGGGATCCAATAGTGTGGCAAGCCAGTAGTCATCATCACTTCTAATTTTGACAATACGAGGGTCATGTTGGAGGTAGTGTAGCAAGAAAGCGCTCATGTGTCTTGCGCGGCCATGCGGACCAAGTCCACGCTGTGTTTGTGGCATAGAGGTGCTAACCGTTCTTTCTTCCTCTGACATCTCCCCCCCAATCTCTTTCAACTGAAATTTGACCAAGGTCTCCTTCATCCGCTGAGTCTTCCATGTCCATGGACAGTTCATCATCCATTTCTTCATGTTCTCCTGCACCTTCCTCAACATCTCGCCTGCTACCATGCGCCCATGTTGATCCCTGTCCCCCATGGTCCCATGCCTGCCGCCTTGGTGATGATGAACGTCTGGACCTTGGTGATGTTGTTGTGTCTTGCGCATATGAATCCTCCTGTAGTTCCTCCCCTTCCTGTTGTCCCACCCCCTGACTCCGAATAGTGTTTAGCGTGTGCTCCAGCATGTAAATGACTGGAATTGTCATGCTGATAATGGCATTGTCAGCGCTAAACATATTCGTCGCCATGTCGAAACTCTGCAGAAGGGTGCATAGGTCCTTGATCTGAGACCACTCCATCAGGGTGATCTGCCCCACCTCTGCATCTCGTTGGCCCAGGCTATACGTCATGACGTATTGCACCTGGGCTCGACGGTGCTGCCATAGTCGCTGTAACATGTGGAGAGTCGAATTCCAGCGTGTCGGCAAATCGCATTTCAGGCGATGAACCGGCAGGCCGAAAGACTTCTGGAGCGATGCAAGTCGCTCAGCTGCGGCGGTTGAACGGCGGAAGTGAGCAGACAGTTTTCGTGCCCTGGTCAGAAGGCCATCTAGGCCGGGATAGTGTGTTAAGAATTGCTGGACAACAAGGTTCAAAACGTGAGCCATACAAGGCACGTGTGTCACTTTGCCCAGGCGAAGGGCCGCACCCAGGTTTGCAGCATTGTCGCACACGGCCTTACCAGGCTGCAGGTTGAGTGAAGACAACCATTTATTAAACTCGGACCGCAGAGCTGACCACAACTCCTCAGCTGTGTGACTCCTATTCCCAAGATATGTCAAGCTAAAGACCGCCTGATGCCGTTGCGCTCTGCTGCCAGCATAGTAATGAGGGGTGCGTGATTCCTTCTGCGCAGTGAGAACGCTGGTGGCCTGACCAGGCAGGCTTGGGGTTGAAGTAGAGGACACAGATGAGGTGGAGGAGGCAGAAGCAGTGGCGGAACTTGGACAGACAGAGGATTGACACACAAGTCGTGGGGATGGCAAGACTTGTGCAGCAGACCCTTCACCATCTATCACCATAGTTACCCAGTGCCCAGTCAGCGACATGTAACGTCCCTGTCCATGCTTACTGGTCCAAGTATCGGTGGTGAAATGCACCCGTTGACACACAGAGTTTCTCAAAGAAGTGGTGATGTTGTGTGCGACATGCTGGTGTAGCGCGGGCACACCTTTCTTAGAGAAGTAGTGGCGACTGGGTAACTGGTACTGGGGCACAGCGACAGACATAAGGTCTCTAAAATCCTGTGTGTCCACCAGGCGGAAAGGCAGCATTTCGGTAGCCAATAGCTTACAGAGGGATAAAGTCAACCTCTTAGCTTTGTCATGGGTCGCAGAAAATGGCCTTTTATTTGTCCACATCTGAGGGACAGAGATCTGGCTGCTGCGTGTAGACGGTGTTGAGTAGGGTGTCCCTGGAAAAATGCAGCTTTGTGAGGAAAGTGCAGGCGGAGACATGATGTCGACTTCATCCAACGTTGGTGCTATCGATGTCTGAGAGAGCTGTACACACGCACTTGTTTACCCTTCCAAACCAACTGACGACCTACCAAGCAAACTGCCTGTTGCGGTTACAGTGGTGGAAGTTGTGCGTGGAAAACCAGGTTTGACAGCTGTCCTAGAAGATGAAGAGCGCGTGGATGCACTGGAAGAGGCCGGCGGTGGATGGTTCGCTCTGCTAGGCCGCATTGCAGCATGGTGAGCTTCCCACCGGGACATATGATATTTATTCATGTGACAATTCATGGAAGAAGTTGTCAAACTGCTGAAGTTTTGACCTCTACTAAGAGAACCATGACAAATTTTACAGATCACATAATTTGGGCGATCTTTTGCTATGTCAAAAAAGGACCAGGCTAGGCAAGGTTTAGAGGGCATGTGACCTGTTGATCCACCCCGACTAGTGCTCAGAGGCAGAGTGGTGGCTGAGGATGCAGTTGTAGACGTGCTACCAGTACTCCGACTCTGTCCAGGAAGGCGCAAGGTAACTTCGTCATCAGTTGCATTCTCCTCCACCACCTCTGTTGACCTCCTCGAGTGCCTGACTGTGGGTTGACAGTAGGTGGGATCTAGAACTTCCTCATCAATTGTTGTGTTTGCACTCCCCTCACCCTCAGACCGAGCCTCTTCTTGCCCTGACCGAATATTTAAGTTGTCATCCCAATCTGGTATCTGCGTCTCATCATCATCAGTATGTTCCTCATTGTCTATAACAACAGATGTTACAGTTGGTGAAAAAGGGTCAACATTATGCTCAGAAACTTGGTCCTCACGGCCTGAATCAGAGTCACAAAGGTTCTGTTTATCACTGCAGACCATTTCCTGGTCTGTACTCACTGTAGCTTGGGAGCAGACCTCTGATTCCCAGGCTATAGTGTGACTGAACAGCTCTGCAGACTCAGCCATCTCAGTTCCACCATACTGTGCAGGGCAGATGGAGACTTCAGAGCTGGGAGAAAGCAAGTTTGATTGGGATGACAACTCAGAGGACTGGTGTTTTTTGGATGCGGTAGTTGAGGTGGCGGAGAGGGCACTTGTTGGACCACTTGAGATCCATTCAAGCATTTTCCTTTTTTGGCCATCATCTAGCTTTGTTCCTGTTGTTCGTGTTCGTAAAAAAGGGAGCACATCGGATTGCCTACGGTAAGTAGTAGACATCTTACTTTTGCTGGAAGATGGTCTATCTTCAGCAGATGTTAATGGAGCTTTGCCACCTTAACCACGGACAAACCCTTTTTTTCCTTTTCCAACACGCCTCTTACCCTGTCCACCAGCATCTGTCATTTTGCCACTCATTTTGATTGCGACAAGATTGTGCACTTAAAATGTGGTAGTAAAAATTGAGAGGTGGTGTAGATTGCAGCGGTGG
This sequence comes from Anomaloglossus baeobatrachus, assembly GCF_048569485.1. NCBI lineage: Eukaryota > Metazoa > Chordata > Amphibia > Anura > Aromobatidae > Anomaloglossus > Anomaloglossus baeobatrachus. Next base: position 383,180,954 of record NC_134358.1, read on the forward strand.
TCTAGCTTTATTAACAGCAGAATAATAAAGAATAAATATCCCTGACAATGCAACTACGGCCCTTAAACTGGCAGCATAGTTTGCTAGTATAATGGCTTAGCTACAATGAGTTTGAGTGTGCAATGCAGGCAGACGTGCTGCAAATATCTTTGCACTAGTGGGACTATACAGAAGTCCAATAGCCACGTTTAGGATGCCACTAGGTACACTCAGTGTTTGCTAGTATAATGGCTTAGTAACAATGAGTTTGAGTGTGCAATGCAGGCAGAGCTGCTGCAAATATCTTTGCACTAGTGGGACTATACAGAAGTCCAATAGCCACGTTTAGGATGCCACTAGGTACACTCAGTGTTTGCTAGTATAATGGCTTAGTAACAATGAGTTGGAGTGTGCAAAGGACAGGAGGGTACAGTGGCATGGTTGTGGGTCTCTGGGTAGAGGAATGGAAACCTGCCTTTCTATCCCTCCTAATGGGGAAATGCAGCGAGGAAATCCCTGACCTTAGCTACACAGACGCTGTCATCTTGTGTAGCTGTTAAACTCTGTTTTCAGGACCTGTCACCTATGGCTCTGACCCTGCCGGTATGAGCCCTTAAAAGGACTGATTGAAAGTGCTATCCCTAAGCTGTCCAGCGCTGTGTATGGAGCGTACACAGCAGTATCGGCGATAGGACTCAGGACGGAGCTGCACCAGTGATGTCTGACGCGAAGGACGCAGAAGGCAGATAATGGCGTGCTGGAGGAAAATGTCCGTTTTTATAATGCAGTGACAAGTGACATGGACATCCTATCACACATGCCGTTGCTTCTCTGGCTAAAAGTCCACTTAGCTGTGTGTGAGTCTGGGATTGGCTGACATGCTGGCCCTCCCCACTACACGCGCACGCAGGGAAAGAAGACAAGGAAAAAAAAAAAAATGGCGATCGCCATTATCCAAACAGCAGTGATCTGAATGCGCTGTTCTCGCACACTATACATTGAAATTTCATAATAGTGTGAGTCACAGAGTGACTTACACTATTACAGCGGAAAGCCAGCTAGGAATTAGCTGGTTTTTTTGCTGCTATAACCGTTCTCGAACATATCTAGAACTATCGAGCTTTTTTGCAAAAAGCTCGAGTTCTAGTTCGATCTAGAACAGCCCCCAAAATCACTCGAGCCTCGAACTGGAGAACCTCGAACCGCGAACCGCGAACCGCGCTCAACTCTAGTCTTCACGTGCTGGGAATCTTCCGGCAACAGATAGGTCAGGTTAATAGGAATCGTGACGCCACTCTCATTTTTACGGTCAATGTGAGAGGTGACCGCCACTGCAGTTTTGCGAGCGTCTGGGGCTGATGGTAATTGCAGTTAGATGGTGTGGCCTCCCGAGAGTGAGGCTGGCCTCAGGGGCTCGGGTGTATGTGCGTGGTACCACAGGTCGCAGACGAACTCACACACAGTCCAGAAATGTCTTTCAGGGTTTTTACTCACTTTTTGCTGGTAGAGTGAGACAACCTGGGCGATGCTATGATGAACCAGGTGGAACCAGGTATCCCTCAGGCTGATATAGGGGTGACTGCTGACTCGCCTTCCTGCACCTTTGTTTCGGACCACCCCTGACTTGAAGTATATCGTGGGATGCGTCCAGGGAAGTCGCTGCTGTCTTTCTCCCCTTTTTTACTCACTTTTTGATCAAATTAACAGCTAGAATGCCAAAGGTCTGCAAAGCTGGAATTGCTGTAAAGAAGCATTCTGTGACGAAAGCAAAGCTTGAAGGAGAAAATTATTATTTCAAGTAAAATCATTATTTCTAACCTAGTCAATGTCAAATTTTCTTTTCATTATGTGTGAATCCCCTCACCTGCAGGTCGCCTCAGGGTGTTCACGTGCTGGGAATCTTCTGGCCACAGGTAGGTCAGGTTAACTTTAATAGGAATCGTGACGCCACTCTCGGTTTTGCGGTCAGAATGAGGGGTGAAAGCCACTGCAGTTTAGCGAGCGTCTGGGGCTGATGGTAATTGCAGTTAGATGGCGTGGCCTACCGAGAGTGAGGCTGGCCCCAGGGGCTCGGGTGTATGTGCGTAGTACCACAGGTCGCAGAAGAACTCACACACAGTCCAGAAATGTCTTTCAGGGTTTTTACTCACTTTTTGCTGGTAGAGTGAGACAACCTGGGCGATGCTATGATGAACCAGGTGGAACCAGGTATCCCTCAGGCTGATATAGGGGTGACTGCTGACTCGCCTTCCTGCACCTTTGTTTCGGACCACCCCTGACTTGAAGTATATCGTGGGATGCGTCCAGGGAAGTCGCTGCTGTCTTTCTCCCCTTTCTGACCTGTTTGCTGGCAGCGTGGACCAAGGATAAGATGGCTCCAGGCTCGATCCTCCTTATGGGTCCCCTCGTTGCTGTTGATGCTGCGGGTTCTGTATTGGTTGGCGTGGAACCTCTAGTCCCACCGCCTACAGGATTTAGCAGACCACTAAATGGATGTCTGGCTCTAGGGACCTGTACCCCGTGTGTGCGTTCAATACCAGGAGTCCCCATACTCGACTTCTTACTGCTCTCTTTCTTAGGGTGTCTTTCAGTCTGACTTCGTGGTAATGTTCTCCCCAGTAGCCACTGCACGTGCAGGGTCTAACAGTGTTCCGCTCTTTAGCCCTACACTTCAGACACGGCTGCTCCACTACATCTCCTCTGACTGCCACTGCACAACTCTCTTCTCCAGTCCCACTACTCCACCACTAGCTGGGATGCGAGTTCTACGCCCCCTTCCTGGGTCTGCACAGGGGTCCCCTCTAAGCTGTGTGTGTGTCCTGGGTACTTCGTGTCTGTGCGTACACACCCTAGTCAGCCTTTGGGATTACCTGTTTGTACTGACCCAGCATGGGTGCAGTACTCAGTGGTGCCTGACCAGGTCAGGGGAACCACATTTGCAACTCATTTGATAAATAAAAGTATGATTTTCATTGGAAAAGACAAAATTGTCTGGGTAACCCCAAACTTTTGAACTGTAGTGTATACACACAAAGAGAGAGAGGACACACCATGTGTGTAAATTATATCTACACACCCACACAGTATATATACAGTATATATACTTTTTGTTTGATATACACATGTTGTGAGGTTGCACACAGTTCACACACTGTATAACGGGGTTTTTGTTCACTTTGCTGCAATGTGAGGTAGACTCAGGAACACTGTCTCTTTAAGAAGACTAGCAGGTTTATTTAAACAGGCAGATAAAACGCTCTTGTAACATAAAACATGAAGCCTCGTCCGACTTAAAGGTACATACATGGTATTAAAGTCCATTTAACTGTGGCATCCCCAACAGTGAATTGGATACAGTCCATTAGTATCCACTGACCCTGGCCAGTATTCACATACGGCTTCCAAGATCTTTACCTTGACCACAGGTTTTTCTGCAGGACAATGCAGCCCTCCATACTCTGACTCCTGTCAGGATACATCCAAGAGTTCACTCATAGGCTCCTTCCTACAGCCCAGCACTATGCCTGCTGGCTGCAGTCTTTCTCTATGTGTCAAACAACAGACTCCATTAAATCTGTCATGTGACCTGTTAGATAAAGGTCCAACCTACATGGGTTGGGTATGTAGGTGGCCAGACCCACACATCTCTCCAGCCACCTGTGATTCTGATCCTGTGAATACTACAGCAAACACTTGTGGCACTAAAAGTACCAGCACTGCTCAGGATCAAACATCTCATGTGGTACATACCAGCCATTAATAATTCAGCCTGTCACATTCTCACACACCCTCCCCCTCTGACCAAATCTGTGGCACCTTGACATACCAGATGAGAGAACCTTCTCTGTCTGCTTTGTCCTTCAGCCCTTGGCACACAGTCTGTCACCATCACCAAACCCTTTTCAGTTAACCCACCTCTTAGATACGACGCCCGGTCAGACCTTGACTCCGGAATGTCTGACTAAAGGCCTTACCATTAACCCAACGTCCCCTACCCACTAGGGTTCTTATCTAAAACAATCACAAATACTGCGTGATATTGGATATAAAGGCCACAGCAGCCCCATTTAATAATAACAAAGCATAAACAATATAACATTTCAAATCTTCATTGAAGAACACCCGGAAAAGAGGGGGGTTAACTGAAGGTTGACAAAACTGTTCATTGCAACATCGGCCCACCTCCTGACCTCAGCCGTACCACACCGACTCGAGAGCACCTGGCCAGATGTTGCCCACACCATGTCCCGCTGAGACTCAACCCAGCAAGGACCCGTTTCACCAAACACTTGCACCATTAGAGGTAACCCGCTGCTGCACTGGGTTCCGTCCTCTCTTCTGTGCAAACCCCCACCTTCAGACACCCCCCTCCTTTCTGCCGCTGTGACAAATCACGATCTTCTTCCTCTTCTTCCCCGACGTTGAATTTACCATCAGTCCGGGCAGGCGGGAACGATTCAGGATGCCGTCCAGGTAGGAATGCCCACCCTCACCCCTGGCCTGACCTATATACGACCCCTCTCTAGCACCACCCCCTGACCAATCAAACTGAGCCCTAGTCCTAGCTGCCCCTTAGGGGCACTTTGCACACTGCGACATCGCAGGTGCGATGTCGGCGGGGTCAAATTGAAAATGACGCACTTCCGGCATCGCATGCGACATCGCAGTGTGTAAAGGCTGGATGATACGATTAACGAGCGCAAAAGCGTCGTAATCGTATCATCGGTACAGCGTCGGCGTAATCCATGATTACGCTGACGCAATGGTCCGATGTTGTTCCTCGCTCCTGCGGCAGCACACATCGCTGTGTGTGAAGTCGCAGGAGCGAGGAACGTCTCCTACCGGCCTCACTGCGGCTTCCGTAGGATATGCGGAAGGAAGGAGATGGGCGGGATGTTTACATCCTGCTCATCTCCGCCCCTCCGCTCTGATTGGCCGCCTGCCGTGTGACGTCGCAGTGACGCCGCACGACCCGCCCCCTTAACAAGGAGGCGGGTCGCCGGCCACAGGGACGTCGCACGGCAGGTGAGTGTGTGTGTGAAGCTGGCGTAGCGATAACTTTCGCTACGCCAGCTATCACCACATATCGCTGCTGCGACGGGGGCGGGCACTATCGCACTCGACATCGCAGCATCGGCCTGCGATGTCGTAGTGTGCAAAGCCCGCCTAAGTTCCACCCCCAGATTTCCCGCTCAAACTATACTTTACACTTAACCCTTTACTGACCCTATGGCCTGGCATCTCTCCTAGTCATGCTGCCCTCCCTTTAGCCCCTCTGGGGCAGCAGTCTGGGCTATTCCTTGACTCCGGAATGTCTGACTAAAGGCCTTACCATTAACCCAGCGTCCCCTACCCACTAGGGTTCTTATCTAAAACAAACATAGATACTGCATGCCATTGAATATAAAGGCCACAGCAGCCCCATTTATTAATAACAAAGCATAAACAATATAACATTTCAAATCTTCATTAAAGAACACCCGAAAAGGAGGGGGGGGGGGGTAACTGAAGGTTGACAAAACTGTTCATTGCAACATCGGCCCACCTCCTGACCTCAGCCGCACCACACCGACTCGAGAGCACCTGGCCAGATGTTGCCCACACCATGTCCCACTGAGACTCGACCCAGGAAAGACCCGTCTCATCAAACACTTGCACCACTAGAGGTAACCCGCTCCTGCACTGGGTTCCGTCCTCTCTTCTGTGCAAACCCCCACCTTCAGACACCCCCCTCCTTTCCGCCACCGCGAGTGCGCATGACCCCTTGTGCGCGCGAGTCCTCCCACAACACCAAAGCCTTCTCTACCCCATCCATAAGCCCCAAGGCCCAGATATCACTCCTGACCGAATTCAAATGGACACCCTCCCAACGCAAAAAATTCAGCAGACGAAGATTCCAAATCTGGGTGCCGAACTGCGACACCCCCCACGCGAGAAACAAAACGCCCAACTTCAATTAACTTTAACTCGCGCTCTGTTAACTCCCTCAACCGATCTGGCACGCCGCCATATCCGCCGCGCAATGATATCAGACCACACAATCACTAGACCCGGGTGGGATGACAGGAGCTGCAGGCAGTCGCACTTTATGTCCTGGATCAGGTTCCTGGACGCCCGAAGACTCAAGTCATTCCCACCTGCGTGTAGCACTAACACATCCGGTCGTCTATCCAACTCTGAATGATAGCGCCAAGTAGGCAAAACTTCGCTCCACAGCATGCCTCTAACACCAATCCATTGCACCGTCGCCTTCTCTCTGGGGACCCCCAACTGACGTCCATTAGGTCTGACGCCCGCACGAAAAGCGCCCCAATAAACATATGAGTGACTGAGCACCCACAACAAAGGTAAACCTACGAGACAAAAGGTGACAACATGGGGGAGGGGGTGGGAGAGGGGGGAACATGGGGGAAAGAGGGTAATGAGGACCAAGCAAAATACAGCCCAGACCCTACCCAACCCTAAACATCTTACAACAGGGCTGGACGCACGTAAGATCTATACCTAGCCGATTCCCAGCGTCCAATCTTACGGACAGCCTGCAAGCCCAGGCCCCAACGAGCCGCCTGAGTCGTACCGTAGCCAAGCAGTCCCCCCATAAGTCCTGTACTCCTCACTTATGGAGTCCAAATATCAAAAAAGCGCCGAATAGTTGTCCAGAGCCTTTCCCCTACCACACTGGCCAATATCACAAACGCCTGCAACCAATTCTGAAACGTGCGAGGAATAAGGTGATAACGCCGCCACTCTTCTTCATCTTTTTTACTCTCGTCCAGTTTAACCCGATCAAGGTTAAACTTCTCCAAAGGAGGCAAAGAAAATATTTCCACATATTCGTCCTTCCATATTTTCTCCCTAACCTCCTGTTTCAGATGAGCCCCCAACAGCCCATCAAAGCATACCTTGTTACGTCTACTGTGGCTCTGGAGACTATGTCCGGATTTCTTGCTACTGCACATGTGCAAGCGCTGGAGACTAAGTCCTATCTTGGAGCCATTGCACATGTGCGGGTGACATCATCGCTGACACGAGGTCACATGTCTCTGACACCTTCTAAGCTGATTGGTCACTGGTCATGTGCTTGTGACACGTGGTCACATGTCGCTGACACCTTCTATGCCGATTGGTCGCTGGTCATGTGCTTGTGACGCTTTGCTCGGTGATAGGCCAGCGTGACGTCATTGCTGTCATTCTGGCAGCTGATTGGCTTTGGTGTCCTCCATCTTGGATGAGGCACAGAGTCTATATAAGACCCTGACGCACGCTGCCCGGCGCTCAGTCCTCTTGGTTCATGCATGAGGGTAGACGCCCTGTGCACGTCCCTCTAGGCATCTCTCTGTCTATGTTAGGTGAGCGCTACCGGCAGGGTAGCGTTCTTATACCTTACAGCTTTGGCTGCAGTCCGTATCCTTACCTCTTAGTGGAGCGGACATAGGCAGGTGCCTGAGGCACATGGTCCGGCCGGGCCTTGTGATTCTACTCGTAGGTGGACGTTGCCGCTAGGGTAACGTTCCTTATACTGCATCTGGCAGTTGTTCGTATCCTCGCACACTAGGGGAGCGAACAGAGGTAGGAGCTTTGTGCGGCTTATGCTGCTGTCCGTCTCTTTTGCACCACTAGAAGAGCGGACCTAGGCAGGTGCCATATCTAGTGGTTCGTGTCCTCGCACACTAGTGGAGCGAACGCAGGTAGGAGCTTTGCGCGGCTTACGCTGCTGTCCGTCTCTTTTGCACCACTAGAAGAGCGGACCTAGGCAGGTGCCATATCTATTGGTTCGTGTCCTCGCACACTAGTGGAGCGAACACAGGTAGGAGCTTTGTGCGGCTTACGCTGCTGTCCGTCTCCTGGCACCACTAGAGGAACGGACCTAGGTAGGTGCCATTTCACACTCACTGCTTTTGTCTCTGTGATCTTTAACAGAGATCATTCCACACACCCTCCAAGTAAGGGAGGAATTGCTTTATTTTCTAATTATATTCCTCTGTGAGTTTAACAGAGGTATTGCACTCTGCACTTGTGCTATTATTTTTAACAGTGGCACACTTATATACCCCTTATCCTCTGCCATAGTCTGCAGCAGAGTCTTTGCACGGTGGACCTTGACTGTCTGACATTCCTTTAGGTTTTATTATCAGACAGCCCCCTGTAACATTAGGACTGAGCCAAGGGTCTGGCAGTTATGGCAGAATATCAGCAGTTACACCGTTACATACAAGTACTTGAGTCGCGGCTCAAGAGTATAGAGGATAAACCTCAGACCATGGTGACATCTGCACATGATCCTCGACTTGCTCTGCCAAACAGATATTCTGGCGATGCCAGATCATGTCGTGGTTTCATTAGTCAGTGTCAGATACACCTAGAGGTCAACTCTTCTCGCTTCTCTACGGAGAGGTCCAGAGTAGGCTTTATCATCTCCTTACTTCAGGACAAAGCCTTAGAATCGGCGACTCCCTCATGGGAGCGCTCTGATGTGGTTACTCTGAGACATCAAGACTTTCTTGATTTTCTTAAAGCGGTATTCATGGGTCCGCAGGTTACCCATGATGCGGCCCTGAGACTGTTAGATCTATCTCAGGGTTCGTTATCCACTAGTTCTTATGCCATTGCTTTTAGAACTCTGGTGGCAGAACTAGATTGGCCAGAGAAGGTGTTGATTCCTATCTTCTGGAGAGGGTTGGCAGGCTATGTCAAGGATGCCCTTGCTACTCGTGAGGTCCCTGCTTCTCTGGAGGACTTGATCACAGTGGCAACAAAGATCGACGTACGCCATAGGGAACGTAGACTCGAGGTCTCTTCCTCACGCCCTAAGCATCGGGCTATTCCAGTTGTTGAGGGTCCACTACCATCTTCCTCAGCATCTGAAACATCTCCCACTCCTATGGAGTTAGGTCATACGTCCTCCAGACTATGCAAGTCTGGTCCTCTTATATGTTACGTATGTCATCAGGCTGGGCACTATGCCAACAAGTGTTCTAGTCGTCAGGGAAACTCCCAGGCCTAGTAACCATTAGAGAGGGGTTACTAGAGACGTCTTCTGCACCCTCTAAATGTAGTATCCCAGGTCAGCTCTCATTCTCTGAGAATACATGGCCTATTATGGCTTTTGTGGATTCCAGAGCTGACGGGACTTTTGTGTCCTCAGGATTTGTAAAGTGACACAATATTCCCTCTATCATGTTAGAGGCGCCTATTCCTGTCCGTGTTGTTAATGGGACTATGTTGTCTGACTCCACTACATTGAGGACAGTTCCCTTGCGCCTTTCCCTGCCTCAAGGTCACATAGAGGAGATTTCTTTTCTTGTTTTGCCTGAGGGTATAGATGACGTCCTTCTGGGTCTCCCATGGCTTCGGACTCATGCTCCTCACATTGACTGGGAGTCCGACAGCATTATTAGTTGGGATTCGAAATGTCAGTTCCGATGTCTTCCCTTACCACCTAAGGTCGTTGCAGTTGCATCAACTGATCTCTCTCCCATACCTACACCCTATTTGGATTTCGCTGACGTGTTCTCCAAACAGGGTGCTGAGGTTCTTCCACCCCATAGGCCGTATGACTGTGCCATAGACCTTATCCCAGGTTCGGTTCCACCTAAGGGCAGGGTTTATTCCCTGTCGATAGCTGAGTCGGAGGCCATGTCGACCTATATAAGAGAGAGTTTAGAGAAGGGGTTCATTCGTAAGTCTGTCTCTCCCGCGGGAGCTGGGTTTTTCTTTGTTCGGAAGAAAGAGGGTGATTTGCGTCCCTGCATAGATTACAGGGGTCTCAACGCAATCACAATAAAGAACAAATACCCGTTACCTTTAATTTTGGAGCTCTTTGACAGACTGAGGGGAGCTCAGGTTTTTACAAAGTTGGATCTGCGGGGTGCGTATAACTTGGTACGAATTCGAGAGGGTGACGAATGGAAGACCGCTTTTAACACCCGAGACGGTCACTATGAATACCTCGTCATGCCTTTTGGTTTATGTAATGCACCCGCAGTATTTCAGGACTTCGTAAACGATGTGTTCAGGGATTTACTGTTATCCTCCGTCGTGGTGTGTCTGGACGACATCCTGATTTTTTCTCCTGATCTGGAGACTCATCGTCAGGATGTCGTTCGTGTCCTTTCCCATTTAAGGGAGCACTCTTTGTTTGCTAAACTAGAAAAATGTGTATTCGAGCCGTCATCCTTGCCTTTTTTGGGCTACATTATCTCACAAGAGGGTCTGGCTATGGATCCTGCGAAGCTCTCTGCTGTCCTGGAATGGTCCGAACCTCATTCCTTGTAGGCGGTGCAACGCTTCTTAGGATTCATAAATTATTACAGGCAGTTCATACCCCATTTCTCTACTTTGGTGGCCCCTTTGGTGGCCTTGACTAAGAAAGGTGCTAATCCAAAAGTCTGGTCTACTGAGACATCCCAGGCTTTTGAGGCAGTAAAAAGACACTTTTCAACTGCTCCCGTTCTTCAACGACCCGATGAGAATAAGCCCTTCCTCTTGGAGGTTGATGCCTCTTCAGTGGGTGCTGGTGCGGTCTTGTATCAAAAGAACGGTGCAGGTAGAAAAAGGCCGTGTTTCTTCTTTGCTAAAACCTTTTCACCGGCAGAGAGAAACTATACCATTGGGGATAGGGAACTGCTCGCCCTGAGATTAGCCTTGGAGGAGTGGCGTCACTTGCTGGAAGGAGCGAAACATCCTTTCCAGGTCTATACAGACCCTAAGAATCTGACGTACTTACAAACCGCTCAGCGTCTGAATCCTCGCCAAGCCCGCTGGTCCTTGTTTTTCTCCCGCTTTCACTTCTCCATCAATTATCTGTCTGGGAGTAAGAATAACAAGGCAGACGCTCTGTCTCGCTCTATGGCTTCTACCCAGGAAGAGATTGACGAACCTAGTCTTATCCTTCCCTCCAGTGTTTTTCATACGCTCTCCCCTGTGACGTTAGACCAAATCCCACCGGGCAAGACCTTTGTGCTGCCTGATCGACAGAATGATATACTGTCGTGGGCCCACACCTCAAAGGTGGGTGGGCATTTTGGTATTAGGCGGACACGAGAGTTACTGGAGGGGTGGTATTGGTGGCCACACTTAGCCAGCCACGTCAAGAGATATGTCGGTTCCTGCTACTCGTGTGCTCGCAACCGTCCATTACGGCAGAGACCGGCTGGGCTCTTGCATCCTTTACCAGTGCCAGATAGACCATGGGAGGTGATAGGCATGGACTTTGTAGGTGATCTTCCGTGTTCACAGGGACATAGATTTGTGTGGGTCATTACGGACCATTTCTCCCGGATGGTTCATCTCGTACCGTTATCGAGAATCCCGTCTTCCAGGGTACTAGCCATACTATTCCTCAAGCATGTCTTTAGGCTTCACGGGATGCCAGATCGTATCATTTGTGATAGAGGCCCGCAATTTGCTTCCCGTTTCTGGCGAGATCTTTGTAGCCTTCTGCAAATTGAGTTGAATCTCTCTTCGGCATACCATCCGGAGACCAATAGTTTGGTTGAGCGTACCAATCAATCCATGATTATATACCTTCGACACTTTGTTGCTGAGAACCACGATAACTGATCCTCCCTCCTACCCTGGACAGAATTTGCCCTTAATAATTCGCTGGCTGAGGCCACTGGGCAAACACCATTCGTACTCAATAATGGGCAACACCCTAGGGTACGGGTACCTTTTCCCGCTGCTGCACCTTCTCCTCTTGTGGCCGACTGGGCAACTAATGCCAGAGAGGTTTGGGATCGGACTCAAGAGTCGATCCAAGCAGCTAAGGACCGTATGAAGACGGTGTCCGATCGGTTTCGTCGCCCGGCTCCTGTCTTTTCTCCAGGGGATTTTGTGTGGCTCTCTGCAAAACACGTGAAACTTAGAGTGAGTTCTGTCAAATTTGCTCCTCGCTTCCTGGGTCCTTATGAGGTTCTTCGACAGGTAAATCCTGTAGTCTACCAATTGAAGTTACCCCTCCATTTTAGGATCCATGACAAATTCCATGTTTCACTGCTAAAGCCGGCTATTTTACCTCACGCTCGTGAGGTGCACTCTCCTGCCTCTGATTCCTCTCGCTCTAGCTATGAGGTATGAGCCATAGTTGGTTCTAAGATGGTTAGAGGGCGCAGGTTCTTCTTGATAGATTGGGAGGGCTATGGCCCGGAACATCGCTCTTGGGAGCCTGAGGAGGCTGTCCATGCTCCCGACTTAGTTGCCGATTACCTGCGTCGCCGGGAGGGGGGCCCTTGAGGGGGAGGTACTGTTACGGTTGCTGTGGCTCTGGAGACTATGTCCGGATTTCTTGCTACTGCACATGTGCAAGCGCTGGAGACTAAGTCCTATCTTGGAGCCATTGCACATGTGCGGGTGACATCATCGCTGACACGAGGTCACATGTCTCTGACACCTTCTAAGCTGATTGGCCACTGGTCATGTGCTTGTGACACGTGGTCACATGTCTCTGACACCTTCTATGCCGATTGGTCGCTTGTCATGTGCTTGTGATGCTTTGCTCGGTGATAGGCCAGCGTGACGTCATTGCTGTCATTCTGGCAGCGGATTGGCTCTGGTGTCCTCCATCTTGGATGAGGCACAGAGTCTATATAAGACCCTGACGCACGCCGCCCGGCGCTCAGTCCTCTTGGTTCATGCATGAGGGTAGACGCCCTGTGCACGTCCCTTTAGGCATCTCTCTGTCTATGTTAGGTGAGCGCTACCGGCAGGGTAGCGTTCTTATACCTTACAGCTTCGGCTGCAGTCCGTATCATTACCTCTTAGTGGAGCGGACATAGGCAGGTGCCTGAGGCACATGGTCCGGCTGGGCCTTGTGATTCTACTCGTAGGTGGACGTTGCCTCTAGGGTAACGTTCCTTATACTGCGTCTGGCACTTGTTCGTATCCTCGCACACTAGGGGAGCGAACAGAGGTAGGAGCTTTGTGCGGCTTATGCGGATGTCCGTCTCTTTTGCACCACTAGAAGAGCGGACCTAGGCAGGTGCCATATCTAGTGGTTCGTGTCCTCGCACACTAGTGGAGCGAACGCAGGTAGGACCTTTGTGCGGCTTACGCTGCTGTCCGTCTCTTTTGCACCACTAGAAGAGCGGACCTAGGCAGGTGCCATATCTAGTGGTTTGTGTCCTCGCACACTAGTGGAGCGAACGCAGGTAGGAGCTTTGTGCGGCTTACGCTGCTGTCCGTCTCCTGGCACCACTAGAGGAACGGACCTAGGTAGGTACCATTTCACACTCACTGCTTTTGTCTCTGTGATCTTTAACAGAGACCATTCCACACACCCTCCAAGTAAGGGAGGAATTGCTTTATTTTCTAATTATATTCCTCTGTGAGTTTAACAGAGGCATTGCACTCTGCACTTGTGCTATTATTTTTTACAGTGGCACACTTATATACCCCTTATCCTCTGCCATAGTCTGCATCAGAGTCTTTGCACGGTGGACCCTGACTGTCTGACATTCCTTTAGGTTTTATTATCAGACAGCCCCCCGTAACACACCTCCCCTCTCGCCTTGTCGTCCAAACGAACTGCATCTACTGGAGCCGCTGATGAGGTAACTGGAGCCGCCACCACCACCGGCACACTAACACCACTTCCACTGGCTACTGCACCAGCTGTGGTGCCCAAATTATCCTGCACCATCACGCCAGACACCCCTTGCCAAACCATTCTAGGGCCCCCCACGGGGGCCAATAAACCCCTAACGAACCGCAACAATTTGGATGCCATACTGCCGTCACCAAGCACCACATTCATACCCTGCCCACTACTCGGGCCACCGGGCAAATTGCCCATACCACCAGAAACCACATTCAAACCCTGCACGCCACTCATACCACCAGACTCATCATCAACTGCCAAACCAGACACAATAGAAATAGGGAAAACCGTGGTCTTACCAGGCTGACCCCGAGAGGGTCTCGAAACAGCCGTCACATGTCCTCTGCGTCGCGCTCCAGCCGGTTCGTCATTGCCAGCGATATCATCCGTGATGTCATCCTCTGCGACGTCCTCCTCCGCGATGTCGTCCTCCTCACTGGACCCCGGCCCAGGGAGCCCACCATCCGGCAGGCTTGACCTGTGACCCAATCCACCCGAAAAACCTCTTGCATGCGGCGCCGTCCCCGGCGCTCCAGAAGCTGACCCTCCCATCGTCATCCTGCCTGAGGTCTGCCGGAAGGCATCCCCGCGTGCTGCCGTAGTCCCCAATGCCGTCCTATCATCCTCCGTGCTCCGCTCCCGAAGGCCTGACCCCGCTGATCCGGGCCGTCTCCTTGTATTTATCGCCGCCGCCACCGTAGCTCTATGCTCCTGCATAAGCACCGCCCGACGCTCTGCTGGAGGCCGCCACGATTCTCCTCGGCCGCCTGTAGCCGCTGCAGGGTCCAGCACTGCCATTTCCTGGTCAGGTGATGCCAGAGCACGTGACCGTGTCATACGGCCCACGTGACCGCGCCGAAGGCCCACGTGACACCGCCGGCCCACGTGACTGCGCCGACCCACGTGACCGCACCGGGTCAGGTGAGCGCGATGGGGCAGGTGAGCGTGACAGGGCAGGTGAGCGTGGCGGGGCAGGTAAGCACGGCAGGGCAGGTGAGCGCGACGGATCAGGTGACCGCGCCGGATCACGCAGCCACTGCGCACTGCGAACCGGAAGTGGAGGGGAGGCCGGCCACGTCACTCACCGCCCCGCTGCCTTGCTGCCCGCGGTCCGACTTCCGGCCCAGGCCCCGCGATGTCCCGTCTCCTGGATCCGCCGCCGCGGGTCTTCGGCTGGGGCTCCTTCTCCGCTGCCGGCTCCTTGGTGTCGTCTCCGGGCTGAGGCGCTCAGGAGGCCGCGATCTTCTCTGCCACTTCGGAGGCAGAAGGGTCCCATCTTCAGCGCCGCCGACGTCGCCGGACCATCACTGCAGCTGCTCCTCCATCCACTTCTGGCTGTCCTGCTCCGCCATCCTCTTCATCTTTGCCACGAGGCCCTCCATCTTCACGATCCAAGTGATTTAGCAATGATTCAGGACGCCGTCCAAGTAGGAATGCCCACCCTCACCCCTGGCCTGACCTATATACGACCCCTCTCTAGCACCACCCCCTGACCAATCAAACTGACCCCTAGTCCTAACTGCCCCTTAGTTCCACCCCCAGATTTCCCGCTCAAACTATACTTTACACTTAACCCTTTACTGACCCTATGGCCTGGCATCCCTCCTAGTCATGCTGCCCTCCCTTGAGCCCCTCTGGGGCAGCAGTCCGGGCTATTCTTTTCTCTCCATGACCGCCTCCATCAGTTAGTGTGGTAGTGAGACATTATTTTAGTCAAAACTACCGTCCAGTCTGACTCTGAGCTATCTAGTATGTCACAGGGGCTACTGTCTTGGTACCCGAGCACTGAGCTGACAAAAGATGTGCCATATCTAGACCCTCCTCATTCTCTTCTTGCAGATCTATTTTGGTAGGCCATTTTTCTAGGGCATCGTTGGCTGTCTCTCAGTCTGCGCATTTCCCTATCATCATCTTTGCCTAGAGACTTGTCACACGCTCTATCCTTTCTTTCTGATTCTTTCTCAGAGGGCTTGGACCCTCTAAAGTCTGTGCTATAGCTCAATGTATGATTGGGTCCTCTATGACTTTGGCTCCTTTCACAACAGGACCTGCTTGCTCTGCCATCCCGGGCAATACATTTATCAGGCAGGCCACACACTTCTTTCTTTAACCCTGGCCCGAAAGTGGTTGCCACCTAATACCAACTTGATGAAGTTGTTCTGCAATTCTCTGTTCTTCCAGATTCAATTGCTTAAGTTCTTCTAGGTATCCCAGGCGGTATTCTAGGAGAACTCGTACATTTTCAACACACTCCTATGTTCCCACAATAACAAATGGAACTATACCACCTTCACAGGGTATATTGGCTTCATTATAAACATCAATTCTCAATCTCATCACACCAGACTTAGACACAATTTCCAGCATGACTCTTCCATTTTTTCCAATAACCTTCATGACAAGTTCTCTTGGCTCCTGTTTGACATCTTCAATAAACTCCATCAACCTTCAAGCTGTCTTGACTGCTTCTGCACTTTTCCCATAAATTCAAAATGTTCCACTATCTTTTTCTAATTCAACAGCTGTAACACATGGATTGTTGATGTTTGTAAAGGCTGCTTTTCACACAGCGACATCGCTAGTGATGTCGCTGGTGAAAGCACCCGCCCCCGTCGGTTGTGCATCACGGGCAAATCGCTGCCCGTGGCGCACAACATCGCTAGGACCCGTTACACAGACTTACCTGCGTAGTGACGTCACTGTGGCCGGCGAACCACCTCCTTTCTAAGGGGGCGGTTTGTGCGGCGTCACAGCGACGTCTTACGGCAGCTGTCTAATAGAAGCGGAGGGGCGGAGAGCAGCCGAAAGAAAGTGACGCCCACCTCGTTGCCAGAAGACGCAGGTAAGGTGCTGTTCCTCATTCCTGGGGTGTCACACGTAGTGATGTGTTGTGCCTCAGGAACGACGGACAATCTACATCCTGCAACAGCAACGATATTTGAGATTAGAACGACGTGTCAACGATCAATGATTAGGTGAGTAATTTTGATCATCAGCAGTCGATCGCATGTTTCACACGCAACTACGTCGCCAACGAGGTCGGATGTGCGTCATGAGTTCCGTGACCCCAACAACATCTCGTTAGCGATGTCATTGCATGTAAAGCCCCCTTTAATTCTCAGTGCTCATATTGCAAGGCCGATTTCTTCTCAATCATCGGTTCTTGAAATGCTGGGATTAGCTGCTTCACATGCTCTAAGCATCCGGTGGTTTTCTCCTTCTGTACAGTGATCAACAATTTGTATGAAAACACCGTAGGTGCATGTCACTCAGTATAGCCACCCTCTTCTTGGTGGCTTCACTTAAAGACCACATCATCAATCGATTAGCTTCTGAGGCAAAGAACATTTTACAGGCTTCTACAGCCTTCTTAAACCTTTCATGCACAGTCTCATTGACACAGGCTTCTCTTAAGTCTTTGGGTACATCTACCATACACTTAAAGACTGAATGGGCTCTTTTCCCTTCAAGGTCACGGGAGCATTCCTTGGGTCTTTTGCATTAATCTCTTTTTCCTACCAAAGGCTCGACCTCATGAGTTACATACTCTTCAGGCTCAGCCACAGCCTCAGGGCCTTTGGGTTTCTCTTTGCCTTTGATCTCGGGTTTCTTACTCATCTTAACCGAGTCTTCCAACTTGGTCTTACCAGCTGGGTCAGTCAGGCTCTCAGCTCCTGATAAGACCATTGGTCCAGACGTCCCCTCCTCAGTACTCTCACCAGACAGACCATCAGCTTCCTGCTTGGAAATCGTAGGGGATACTACCACTACTTCCTCAGTTGGCTCCTTTTCTGCAATTTTACCCTGCTGATTTCACTCATTACAGTGTGCCAGTTCCAGCTCCTATTCCTATTTCTCTTGCAGGACATCGCTGTTTGACTCTACATTAGTGGTTTTTACTGGCAATGTCCCATCCTCAACAAGGTACTCAACCTTCTCTGCACACTCAGAAGGTGCAGCATGTTCCATCTCTTGGTGCTTATTACATTTCCGACTTCGGAAAGAGTTAGCCTTCTTGCTCAACTGTACCTCACTGTCCTCGCTTGTCAGTTTACTACAGTCAGCCTCTTTACTGGAGTCATCTGTACTCCCCCTGGTATCCTAGTCTAACATCACACATACCCATATCAGGAAACTTACAACCCTTACAAGTCTCGATGATCACTCTGGCTACTGGATAGTCTTTACTGTCCCCATAACTGCCGCTGACTTTAATCGTCTTTCCAGGAAATAAGTCTACACCATGAGTAGCCCTTACCAGGGTCATCAATCTTGTTGAGTCTAAAGGCCGCTTTACATGCTACGACCGCTAAAGCGATGTCGTTGGGGTTACGGAATTTGTGACGCACATCCGGCCGCGTTAGTGATGTCGTTGCGTGTGACACCTATGAGCGATTTTGAATCGTCGCAAAAACGTGCAAAATCGCTAATCGGTGACATGCCCCCCTATTCCCAATTATCGTTGCTGCTGCAGGTACGATGTTGTTCGTCGTTCCTGCGGCAGCAGATATTGCTATGGGTGACACCACAGGAACGAGGATCCTCACCTTACCTGCGGCCGCCCCCAAAATGAAGAAGGAAGGAGGTGGGCGGGATGTTCGTCCCGCTCATCTCCGCCCCTCCGCTTTGATTGGGTGGCCGCTTAATGACGTTGCTGTGACGCCAAACAAACCGCCCCCTTAGAAAGTAGGCGGTTCGCTGGTCACAGCGACGTTACTATACAGGTAAGTAGTGTGACGGGTCCGCGCGATTTTGTGCGCCATGGGCAGTGATTTGCCCATGACGCACAAACGATGGGGGCGGGTACGCACGCTAGCAATCTCGCAGCGTGTAAAGCGGCCTTTACAGTCATAGGTTCTCCATTCACCTCCACTGAACACTCTTATGGCTCCTCGCTGAAATGGAAGTCTATATTGCAGGCCACCGCCCTCTTGGGTTTGGGACGCTCCACCCTCTAAAATGAATGAGGTGTTCGGTGACGAACCTACATTGGTGTCTATGGAGAGTAATGGAGAGATGCAGAACCGTATGTTCAGATATAAGGAGCTGCTGCGCAAAAGAACCAAAATTTGGTGGAACAGGGCCTTTTTAGAAAAGTATTTGGAAAAAAACCTCATACCAAGAAGACTCAGAGTGCAGGTTTTTCCTGCCTTTGAAGTCCCGGATGAATCATTTAGGGGCAGGTGGGAACAGGCGGCCACCACCTGTTCCAGGGAATTTATGGAGTTGCTAGTTCAGCTCAATAGACAAACAGTCACTGACATGGACATTGAAATTGAACAACTGCAGAAAAAATTGCAGGATGGTTTGTCCAGTGAGACATTGGTTAGATTTAATTTGGAGATTGAGGAAGAATCAACCAAGTGTGAAAAGGAAATATGTGAAACTAAAACCAAAAAGTTTCAAAGGGACACTATTGACCATAACTCTAATAATGTCTACAAGTGGCATAAAAAACAACGGGGAAAATGGAAACATGCTGGCTCTAGATCTGGATCATTCACATCCTGCACTTCCAATGAGGAATCAGTTAACCAGGAGTTGGGATCCACTGGTGGTATGACCAGGGGTGGGATTCAGCCGGTTCTGTCCGGTTCTGGAGAACCGGTTGTTAAAATAGCAGCCGGTTCCCAGAAAGAAACAGCTCTGGAGATTCGGTTCCCTGCTGTATTCATTTGTGTTAGTGTCTCTTTAAGACTCTAGCACAAATGAATCTGCATACCTCCGTGCCGCACTTCCTGGTTCTGTGCAGCCTGTCGGCTCCCTGACCCGGCGTGCAGTGACGCGCTGACGCTGCAGACACAGGTCACGGCAGTGAGAGGAGGGAGCTCCTCCTCCTGCCGTCTGTCAGCGTCACTGTGACTGCAGAGAGCCGCGGAGGAGGACGGGAGACACAGGAGAGGCCGGTGCTGCTTGGATCAGGTAAGCCGCTCAGTGAGCCGAAGCTGCAGGGAGAGGGGTCGCATAAGATGGGAACTGTTACTATATGTGGCTATATGGGGAGAGGAGACCATAATAGGATGGGATCTGCCGGGGGAGAAGAGGCCATAATAGGATGGGATCTGCAGGGGGAGAAGAGGCCATAATAGGATGGGATCTGCAGGGCGAGAGAAGGCAATAATAGGATGGAATCTGCAGGGGGAGAGGGGCCATAATGGGATGAGATCTGCAAAGGGAGAAGAGGCCATAATAGGATGGGATCTGCTGGGAAAAGAGGCCATAATGGGATGGATCTGCGGGGGGAAAGAGGCCATATTGGGATGGGATCTGCAGGGGGGGAGAGGCCATATTGGGATGGGATCTGCAGGGGGGGAGAGGCCATATTGGGATGGGATCTGCAAGGGGGAGAGGCCATAATGGGATGAGATCTGCAGGGGGAAAGGGGCCATAATGGGATGGGATCTGCAGGGGGAAAGGGGCCATAATGGGATGGGACCTGCAGGGGGAAAGGGGCCATAATGGGATGGGACCTGCAGGGGAAAGAGGCCATAATGGGATGGGATCTGCAGGGGGAAAGAGGCCATAATGGGATGGGATCTGCAGGGGAAATAGTCCATAATGGGATGGGATCTGCAGGAGTCCATAATGGGATGGGATCTGCAGGGGGAAAGAGGCCATAATGGGATGGGATCTGCAGGGGAAAGAGGCCATAATGGGATGGGATCTGCAGGGGGAAAGAGGCCATAATGGGATGGGATCTGCAGGGGGAAAGAGGCCATAATGGGATGGGATCTGCAGGGGAAAGAGGCCATAATGGGATGGGATCTGCAGGGGGAAAGAGGCCATAATGGGATGGGATCTGCAGGGGGAAAGAGGCCATAATGGGATGGGATCTGCAGGGGGAAAGAGGCCATAATGGGATGGGATCTGCAGGGGAAAGAGGCCATAATGGGATGGGATCTGCAGTGGGGGAGAGACCACATGGGATGAGATCTGTATGGGGAAGGTCGTCCGTTCCAATTTAGCAATAATTTTTAGTAATAATTTTTAAAAACTGTAGAAAAACCATTTAATACAATATGACTGACAGTGACTGGAACAACTGGTGCTGGACAGGAGAGTGACGGTAGAGGAGGGGAAGAAGGGGAAAGAGATGATACTTTAAATTACATGTATTTTTGGTTGAGGAAAGTGCGTGAAAATGGGTGTGGCTAACAAAGTAGGTGTGGTTACAGAATGGGTATGGTTTTGAAATGGGCGGGGTTTACAGAGAACCTGTTGTTAAAAATTTGAATCCCACCCCTTGGTATGACCCTCAGATCATTTCATAGGAGACAGAATAATTCCAACAAGAGCACCTCTTCAGGAATATACAAGAAGGGCTACAGGAAAAACAATACTGATAAACTTCAGGTGATTAATCTATCAGATCACGTATTAACAATAGATCAGAGAAAGCTACTTGAGAGGGGGCTGACCTTTCTACCCATTAATGATTTTGATCTTTTTTCAGTGATCAGGGATGTCAACCTTTTCTCAAGGAAGCTGATCCTGAAGAAACTCCACCACAAGAACCATGATGATGATATAGCCCTTACAGAGTCTATGATAGAAGAGGATGCCCTACGAAATTTAAACTCCTTGTTGGAAGAGCAGGATGGGATGCCCAAATGTAAATACCCAGAGTACTTATTCCCGAAATCCAAGACTTTTCCCGCTTTGTCGGCATGTCCTGCGGTGGAGATCTTTGCCGATTTGGTCAAGCATGACCTTGGGGAGATCCCCACAGCACGACGACCCGACAATCTCACCAGGGCTGAACGTGCAGCCCTGAGGGAGTTGAGGGCACCTGATGATATAGTCATCAAGCCTGCCGACAAAGGGGGCAATGTGGTCCTATGGCTAAAGACATTATATGAGAAAGAAGCACAAAAACAATTGAGGGATAGAGCCACATACATTAAATTATCATCTAATCCGACAGTCGCTTTTTCAGCGGAACTTGACCTCATATTGTATGATGCATTTATTCAGGGTATTATACCCAAGAAAATTTATGAAGGCCTAGCCATTAAATACCCTAGGACACCCACAATCTATTTTATCCCTAAAGTCCATAAGAACGCCACCGAACCCCCAGGCAGACCTATTGTGTCTGGGGTGGAAGGGCTGAACAATTCAGTGTGGAAACTTGTGGACTTTTACTTGAAGCCACTTGCGGAAGCCCTCCCTTCATACGTCCGTGATACCACTGATGTATTGAAGAGGATTAATGGCATAAGGCTGGAAGATGACATGTACCTCGTGACTGCAGATATTGAATCTCTGTACACTTGCATAGATCATCGACAGGGGTTGGAGGCAGCCCGCTTCTTTCTCATGAACAGCAACTGGGATGGCTCCACATGTGAGTTAGTCCTGGCACTGCTCGAGTTCATCCTCACTCATAATTTTTTTACGTTTAAAAAACAATATTATCTTCAGCGGAGGGGCACCGCCATGGGGGCGGCCTGCGCGCCTTCGTACACAAACCTCTTCCTTGGGCTTTGGGAGAGGGGTTTGTGGGGAGATGAAGGCATGCTTGCAGAACATCATGTGCCCCTCTGGCTGAGATATATTGATGACATTTTATTTATTTGGCAAGGTAGTGAGGATGGATTCCAGCGGTTCATTGGACATCTAAATACGAATGAGTATAACCTTGCACTGTGTGTGTCCTCTGTTGATGCAGCTAACCCCAGGTGCGTTCCCGAGCGCGTGCATGCTGCGCTCCGCCTGCCTCCCCAAATGACGCCGCTGTCTCAGGGTGTGCGCGTGAGCCCAGGCTATGGCCACAGGGCGCACGCGCAGCAGTGATGAGCGGCGCTTCTGGGGGGTTGGTGGACAGCAGCGCGTATGCGCCAGATTGGGAGTGCAGGTGAAATAAGATTAAATCTTGGCAGTATATAAGGTTATGGTGCACCGATTAACAGCAGCCCCCGGAGGAAGCTCTCTAATGGGAAATGTACATTGGGGTGGAGGTCTTGCTGAGCTGAATTTATCCACCTAAAACGCTATGGGTAATAAAGCCTTGCCTTCATACATTGAATGAACTTTATCATGTGGATTACTGTGCTGTATATGTACTGCAGTTTAAAATGGTGACTGTTAACTCACATGTGCAGGCATTTTTTGCTCAAAACTATATATGATGTTAAAGTGTAATGATCTCACAAAGATATATATGGTGATTGTACTTTAGTATATCCATGTACTATGATGAGACATAGTAACCACATTTACTTACTTGTATGGGGAGGACATTTATTTACCCATGGAATGCACTAAGCACTTTAAACTTAATCTTTAGGTGAATAATGTATTAGGATACGTTGGTCAGGATGTATTGATATATCATAAGTATTGTATCCAGTCAGGATACAAATTGACATAACATCGGGAGAGGTGCTCCCCTACTAAAATCCCAAACATCCTGGCAACACATGTGTGAAGCCCCACCAGTGATGTGTCGGTGCATTACCTTCAGGGACTCCACTCAGCTGGATCTGGTCACAGGTAGGAGATCTTCTTCTTGTCGTGACGCCACTCTCAGTATTGCGGTCAGTGGGGACCGCCACTGCAGGTTGAGGGTCGCCTGGGACTGATGGTGGGTGCAGTCAGTTGGGATAGCCTCCTGAGAGTGAGGCAAGCCCCAGGGCCCGGTGTAGGTGCGTAGTACCACAAGGCGCAGAATGACTCAACACAGGCAGGATGTCTTTCAGGGTTTTTACTCACAGTTGATAGGGTGAGTCACCCGGGCGTAGCTGGGATGAACCAAGTGGGAACCAGGTGTCCTTCAGGCTGACTTGTGAGGGTGACTACTAACTCGCCTTCCTTAGCCCTTGGTGGTTTGGGATAACCCCGACTTTGAGTCCCTATGGGGGTCACCCAGGGAAGATGCTGAAGCCTCTCTCCCCTTCGTTTGCCGTTTGCTTGTTGCCTGGGCCAGATCACTCCAGCTGCTTGCCTCCTGTGACCTATGGGCCCTAACTGTGGCTACGTGGCTGCGGCTTTTGTGGTGTTGTGGCGTGGGCTTTGAGAGCCCCACACCGGCAGGTTTAGCAAAAGAAAGCTGGATCTATCTCCGCTTCGGGATCTGCCGCCCGTTTGGGCCTGGTACTCTCTAGCAGTCTCCTTACTTCCCACTCCGTGCTCTCTCTTTAGCTGAAGATGGATTTCGGGTAGCCCTCCTAGTTGACCGTTCTCCCCCGTCAGTAGCCACTGCGCGGGCGCTGTTAGACAGCAACAGCCCCACAGGTCTGCTCCTCACTGAGCCCTATGGAGTTCTGCTCTAACTGACTCACTGCCCCTCCTCTCCTGTTCTTGCCTACGCCACCTAGCAACCAGACTCTCTTACCACACCCCTTGAGAGGAGATGGAGGCTTTTGGCCCCCTCCACTATTCCAGTGAAGGTGAAGGCTTTTCCCCCTCCTGGGATCCCCAGGGGTCCTCTCATGGGTACATGTGTGAGAGCTGATCACTATGCGCCTGTGTTCCACACCCCGGTCAGCCTTCTGGATTACCTGTATTGTACTGTCCCCAGCATGGGTGCAGTACTCAGTGGTGCCTGACCAGGTCAGGGGCGCCACATTCCCCCTTAGTTATCACCAGCACGTCCTCGGGCTGCAAGACAACATTTTAAAATGCATAAAACATTAAAACATGTAAAACATTTAAAAGCACCAGGTACCATACATCACCACCCTCCACCCACAAGTCCGTTAACCCACCCAAAACCCTTTCACGTTGGCCGTGCCTTCAGCCACTTCTGGCAGGATGTAGAGGCGGCTTTCATGGGCTGGTGGTCTTCAGGGTATACCTGGCCTGGTGGATCCGCGCCTTCAGCCTCTTCTGGCAGGATGCAGAGGCGGCCTCCACAGTTGGTGCTGACCAGGTACCCTCTTTGTGGTGGAGAGCCAGGCCCCATAAACAGGCATGCTCTCTGGTTGCAGGTAAGCCAAGGCCCTATATACGGACGGGCTCCTCCTGGTTGCAGACGAGCCAAGCCCCTAAACAGGCTGACTCTGGTGGCGGTGGTGCCCTTTGGTGTAACTATTTACACTGCGAGAGTTTGTGGCTATAGCCAGTTCATAGCCTTAAGGTTTATGGTTTTCTCACAATAGTTTTTGTGGGCACATGCTTAAACGTAAACGTTGCAAAACAAACTTTTCAAAACTTTAACTTTCTAACTGCTGAACTTCTTACTTTCCTTTACTCCTCCATACCAGGGCTTGGGCCTGTTGGGCTGCGGCACCTGCTGCTTTCTTGCTCTTTGTCGTCGTCTGAGGTAGTCTCATCTGTAGGTTCCTTGTCTTTTCTTTCTTGATCTTCATCTGTTTCCTTTGCTGCATCTGTTTCTTTATCTCTGTCTTTTCTTTCTTCTTTGGGACATGGTGCTACATCTAAGGCATACCAGCCTCTTTCTCCTTGGTGCATGGCGAACTGCACTGTGTCTCCCATCTTTAAGTTTCTGCCAGGGTGTCCTCTGGGCAAGTGGGCTCTCACATCCCTCCTATTAACGAAAATGCCCTCTTTCATACCCGGTGCCACAATAAAGCCGTATCCGCTTTTCAAGTTAAAGTCTTCCACAACTCCTCTACAAAGGGGTCCTCTGACCTGTGCTTTGGCTCTTCTCAGGAACCTTTTTCCTTGTAGGTCTCTGGCCGTGACTTCCCTCTGCTCTGGGGATGGCGGTGCAGGGGACAGCGTTGTTCTGTTGCGACGCCTTGTCCTGCGGCCTGAACTCTGCGTGGTACAGCTTGCAAGCTCCCAGGTGAGACTTTTAGGCAGATCTTCGTCAGCGGACGGTGTCAGGTCTTCCTCATCCCAACGGGAATAGGGCAACATCTCCGGCTCTGAGTATAGATCCACTGCTGGTGGCTCCAGAGTCAGCTCCTCAGCTTCCTGGCCTCCTCTCCCCCTCAGTTCTTCTGAGCACTCCTTCGGTGGCGGTGCTGGGGATGGGCTTTCTTCAGCAGGCCCAGGCATGGGACTCTTTGGCGTGGTTGCTGCAGGGGTTGCTGGAATCCTCTTGGGGGTGTGCGGAGGGAGCATGTACTGATCCACCATTTCCTGTGGGAACTTGGCCTCCATGTCAGCCTTCAGCTGCCAGTATGCGGGGTCCTCCCCCAGCGTGGGCTTTCCAGCAGGGACCTCTTTGGACTGGGGAGCGGTGTCTGCTCTGGCCTTGCAGGCCGGGGTAAATGGTGATGCAATCTCTTGGCGGGCCGCGCCCTGTATGGCGGCGGCCTGGTCTTGGCGGGCCGCGCTCGGCATGGCGGCGGCCTGGTCTTGGCGGGCCACACCTGGCGGGGCTGCGGCCTGGTTCAGCACCTCACTTGCGGCGCGGACGAGCGTTGCTGCGGCGGTGGGGTCTTGGCGGGCCGGGCCTAGCAGGGCGGCGGCCTGGGTCAGCGTTACGCCTGCGGCGCGGATGAGGGTCGCGGTGGCAGCCGGTTCTTTGCGGGCCGAGCAGGGCATCGCTGCGGCGGGCTGGGCTTGGCGGGCCGCACCTGGCATTGCTGCGGCCTGGCTCAGCGTCGCCACACCGGGCGCCTCTTCAGGGACCGCGGGCGTGGCAGCAGGGGTCGGGGCATCCGGGCCGGCAGGGGCAACACTGGACTCACCCATCGGTAGCAGCATCGGGGTCTGAGTCGTCACCGCCCGGTCTGGCACTCGGTGCGCGGCTCTCTCCTCGTAGGCCCGAACCGCCGCGGTCATCCATAGAAACTCCTCGCGTCCCTCTCTGATCAGCCTTCCGACCCTGGCTTCCAGTTGATCGCAGAACTCGGCGAGCTCCCGACACCACCAGGCAGCGGAGCCTGGCTCTGGGTCTCTGCACTCAGACGCCATTTTCTCTAGCAAGCTGCTGGCTTCTCTCCTGCTCCGCCGTCTCTGGACGCTTCCGCTCTCTTCACAAGCGAGGTCAGAACTCTGCAGGGGATCTCTGGGTAGCCACACCTCTTCGTGGGCGGTAACTTCTCCCAGCGCGGGCTGCTGTTGTTTTTCGGCGCGCTTTTCATGGTGGCAATATGGCGGCGCTTCCAACTTTTCAAGCGGACCGCCCAGGCACATGGTCACCTGTCTGAACAGGTCTAGTCCTTATCCTGTTCGTGACGCCAGATGTTTCGCCCGGGGACCAGGGGTACTCAGATCCGGGCCACAGAGTCACTTCTGCGGGTATCACGGCGGCGTGACCCGGTCTGTGATCCCAGGCTCCACAGTAAAAGGGGTATTTGTTAGGGGAGATTGTCCGTGACGCCACCCACGGTTGTGGTGATGGTGGAACACCACCGCTGCTCTAGAAGGGGATCCCGGGAGCGATGACAGGGAGCAGCGTAGTTGTTATGTCCCCTCCGTGGGTAGGGGGGTTGGTTGTCCCGGGGCCCGATGATGGGGTAAGCAGGGGGCGGCAGGGCGCAGTGCTGCAGTGCAGTGCCCGAGGGCACGGGTGTACTCACAATAAAGTCACACGGAGTCACTGGTGAACTAAGAATTGCCGGTGTCCGCAGCCTTCGGTACGGGGGTGTTTGTATCCCACACACGGTGCAGCAGCCCTGGTTGCTCTTTCCCTGCAGCAAGTGTCTTTTTCTCCTCTCTCTCTTCCTCTTTCTCCTCAGCCGGGGACGGGGAATCACTCCCCTGTAGTGATCCGGGAACCCAGGTACCGAGGGGCCACCGCCCGGCTCCGGCTACCTGTTCTGGCCCCTTCCTCACTACGGCCTGCCCCGGCCCTCTTGGAGAACCCTTCACTCCCAGCCGGGAGCTACACTTCAGACCTCCGTCCTGTCTGCTCTCCACACACTGTCTGCTCCAGCCCCTCCCCTCTCCTCTGCTTTTCCCTTACACTGGGGGCTGTGCTTTGTCATGCTGCACGTGTGAGATCATATTACCAAGGAGGATTAACTCTTTATGTGACACCCTGGCTGTGCCAGGGCGTCACACACCCCCTTGGTAAAACACGGCCCGTCCTCGGGCCGGCTAGGCACCGACATTTTATTAAACTGGAAAAAATAAAACATTTTAAACATTTTCAATCTTCCCAAAACGGGATGCACATTGCTTCAACGTTGCAACAACAAATAACACTTTTAATAATGTCAACGTAACGGGTCCTTTAGTCACCCACCCAAACAACCTAGCCTTGGTGCTGCCCCTAAAACCCAGGCAGCACCCCTTGACCCCAGTCCAGAAACGGTTCCAGCTTGGTCAACGGGACCGGTACTTCGCTGCCGTTGCGGCCGGGCGGACTGCCGGAGCCGTCGTCATCTCCGTCGCGGCCGGGCGGACTGCCGGGGCCGGTGGCAGGGTGGTGACAAAGGTGAGGCCTGGGGACCCCAGGTCTGGGTCCTCCCCAACAGGCGCTGCGGGCTCCGCTACCGGTAACAGGGGTAACGGCTCGGTGCATCACTGCGGCGGCCTCTTCCAGGAACCAAATGCTGGCAGAGTCCTGGCGTCCCTGCTTCCACAGTCCTTGTCACATAAGCTGCGGTTCCTTTCTACTGCTCCCCCTTGGTACTCGGGAGCAGTCCTTCCAGCAACTTTTAAACTTTCTCTTTCGCTTCCGGTCCTCCGAAGCTTCACTTCCGCCCGCGTTCTCGGGGGGGCGGAGCCTCTTTTTCGCGCCCAACGCTTGGGGAAGAAGGTGCTGGGCAGGAGATTTTCGCGCCCAAAATGGCGGCAAAGATGGTGACTTTAAGATTTTTGCAGCGGATCACCGCTGACAGTCCAGAATAAGGCGCACTTCCTCCAGATAACTGGATGGGTTCGATCCTGTTCGTGACGCCAGATGTGAAGCCCCACCAGTGATGTGTCGGTGCATTACCTTCAGGGACTCCACTCAGCTGGATCTGGTCACAGGTAGGAGATCTTCTTGTCGTGACGCCACTCTCAGTATTGCGGTCAGTGGGGACCGCCACTGCAGGTTGAGGGTCGCCTGGGACTGATGGTGGGTGCAGTCAGTTGGGATAGCCTCCTGAGAGTGAGGCAAGCCCCAGGGCCCGGTGTAGGTGCGTAGTACCACAAGGCGCAGAATGACTCAACACAGGCAGGATGTCTTTCAGGGTTTTTACTCACAGTTGATAGGGTGAGTCACCCGGGCGTAGCTGGGATGAACCAAGTGGGAACCAGGTGTCCTTCAGGCTGACTTGTGAGGGTGACTACTAACTCGCCTTCCTTAGCCCTTGGTGGTTTGGGATAACCCCGACTTTGAGTCCCTATGGGGGTCACCCAGGGAAGATGCTGAAGCCTCTCTCCCCTTCGTTTGCCGTTTGCTTGTTGCCTGGGCCAGATCACTCCAGCTGCTTGCCTCCTGTGACCTATGGGCCCTAACTGTGGCTACGTGGCTGCGGCTTTTGTGGTGTTGTGGCGTGGGCTTTGAGAGCCCCACACCGGCAGGTTTAGCAAAAGAAAGCTGGATCTATCTCCGCTTCGGGATCTGCCGCCCGTTTGGGCCTGGTACTCTCTAGCAGTCTCCTTACTTCCCACTCCGTGCTCTCTCTTTAGCTGAAGATGGATTTCGGGTAGCCCTCCTAGTTGACCGTTCTCCCCCGTCAGTAGCCACTGCGCGGGCGCTGTTAGACAGCAACAGCCCCACAGGTCTGCTCCTCACTGAGCCCTATGGAGTTCTGCTCTAACTGACTCACTGCCCCTCCTCTCCTGTTCTTGCCTACGCCACCTAGCAACCAGACTCTCTTACCACACCCCTTGAGAGGAGATGGAGGCTTTTGGCCCCCTCCACTATTCCAGTGAAGGTGAAGGCTTTTCCCCCTCCTGGGATCCCCAGGGGTCCTCTCATGGGTACATGTGTGAGAGCTGATCACTATGCGCCTGTGTTCCACACCCCGGTCAGCCTTCTGGATTACCTGTATTGTACTGTCCCCAGCATGGGTGCAGTACTCAGTGGTGCCTGACCAGGTCAGGGGCGCCACACATGCTATGCGTGCTATATATACAGTGCCTACAAGTAGTATTCAACCCCCTGCAGATTTAGCAGGTTTACACATTCGGAATTAACTTGGCATTGTGACATTTGGACTGTAGATCAGCCTGGAAGTGTGAAATGCACTGCAGCAAAAAAGAATGTTATTTCTTTTTTTATTTTTTTTTTAAATTGTGAAAAGTTTATTCAGAGGGTCATTTATTATTCAACCCCTCAAACCACAAGAATTCTGTTTGGTTCCCATAAAGTATTAAGAAGTATTTCAGGCACAAAGAACAATGAGCTTCACATGTTTGGATTTTAAAATTCCACCTCAGTAACTCCACCTCGGAGTGGAGTTACTGATGTGGAATTTTATGAAGGCTGATGGTTTACTCCTATTATAAGGACACCTGAAGAGCAATAGCATAATATTACCTGGACTGTATGGACTGTCACGACTCAAATCTTTGGTGAACAAATAATTAATCACAGCCCACAAGTTAAGTCCTATGCTCTAAAGTGATGACTGTGAACCACTGCCGCTTTTCTATGTGTATTTGTCACTGACATTTTATATGTATATGACCCCAAGGTCATAGTTTTGATTTACACTGTGGTGTGGATTTTATTGTAATAAAAATTGTTTAATATTGGGAATATTTTGTTTATCTTGTCAAACTACAATATTCCCGGGACTGTTTTGATCCAAATTCTGTACACACTAGCTGCAGCAGGACCAGGAGGCAGCGCGCTGTGCTGTGCCGGCCCTGCTGTGTGCCCGACATGCACACAGTGCAGAGGAGCGCGCTGGTGCCGGTGACCGCAGCTTCCTTCTTCCTATTCAAAATGTATTTGCGTCTTTCAGACATAAATACATTCGAACAGTGCGCCGGGACGGTGCCCCACCCCCGATGTGCAGCAACGTGATGAGATCAGCACATTGCTGACGTCATCAAAGTGCTGCGGGCGCCGGGACACAGGAGACATCAGGATCAGGAAGCAGTAAGGGCTCCATGGAGGAGCCAAAGAGACAGGTGTAATTAATGGAGATGTGTGAGGAGGGGCTGAGGATACATAATGGGGAACATTTGTGAAGGAGACACAGCTTTGTGACAGGTAGAGGAGGAGCACTGTATTCTGAGGGAGGGGGGGAGGCAGGAGTGTGTAGTGATGGGGTGGTGTAATTTGTGTCTGCAGGGGGTGATGGGGGGGTGCAATGTATTATGTCTAGTGAGGGGGTAATGGAGGGTGCATTGTATTGTGTGTGGGGGGAGGGGTAATGGAGGGTGCACTGTATTGTGTGTGTGTGTGGGGAGGGGTAATGGGGGGTGCATTGTAGTGTGTGTGTGTGTGTGTGTGTGTGGGGAGGGGGTAATGGGGGGTGCATTGTTTTGTATGTGTGTGTGTGCGTGTATGTGTGGAGGGGCGCGGAGTCATTAATCGAACTATGATTACATTAAGGCTATGTGCACACGCTGCGTTTTTTTCATGCTGCATTTTTGTGCGGTTTTGGCCGCTAACAACGCACCCGCAGCAAAAACCGCATGCATTTTTACTGCGTTTTGGTGCGGTTTTGGCTGCGTTTTTGATCTTTGCGTTTTGCTGCGTTTTTCCAATGCATTGCAAGGGGGGAAAACGCAGAAAAACGCAGGAAAGAATTGACATATCCATTTTTTTTTAAGCTCAAAAACGCAGCTTAAAAAAAAAGCAAAAATGAAAACTCATAGACTTTGCTGGGGAAGCAAAGTCATGCAGTTTTGAGGCCAAAAACGCACCTGAAAAACGCACTGTGTGCACATAGCCTTATTCTGTTAAATTTTTCGTTTCATTCACCTTTTCCGTTCTAATATTTTACAACATGAACGACCATGGCTTGCCCCCCCCCCTAGTTTTGATCCTGGGTACGCCCATGCCTCTGGTATTCTCTTTTTGATGTACGCTAGCGATCTCGCAGCGTGTAAAGCGGCCTTTACAGTCATAGGTTCTCCATTCACATCCACTGAACACTCTTATGGCTCCTCGCTGAAATGGAAGTCTATATTGCAGGCCACCGCCCTCTTGGGTTTGGGACGTTCCACCCTCTTTTGGGCAGCCATGTCTTTTGGGACTTCACCCCCTTTTGGGCAACCACCCCTTTTTGGGACTCCACCTCTTTTGGGCAACCACACCTTTTTAGGACTCCACCCTGTTTTGGGCAACTCAGTCTACAGGAGTTACATTCCGTGGTCTCCTGAGGGAATTCTCATGTTCTAATTCACACAATACCTTGGTGTGCCAGGTGTCCTCCTGGGCACCTTAAGTGTGCACTGGGTCCACATTCTTGAGACACTCTCACAGCACCTGATGTTGCGGCTGCTTCTACTGCCACAGCTCCCTTACCTTGTGCCACACTAGGTACCTAAACATCTCCATTTCCTCTAAACCTGTTGCTGCAGTCATGGCCACTGCTCTGCTCCAAAGTCTTCGTGGACCCACCGCTCTACAGCAACACCACTCTGCAACATGTAGAGAACACAGGGTTTTCATTCACTTTGTTGCAATGCGAAGTACACTGAGGAATATTGTGTCTCTAAGAAGACCAGCAGGTTTATTTAAACAGGTGCATAAACCGCTCTTGCAACATAAACATGAAGAAAGTATCCCATTGACCCTGGCCACTATTCACACACGGCTTGGAAGATCTTTCCTTGACCACAGGTTTTTTTACAGGACAATGCAACTCTCCATACAAACTCCTGTCAGGATATGTCCAGGACCTCACTCAGAGGCTCCTTACTACAGACCAGCACTATCCCTGCTGGCTGCAGTCTCTCTGTGTCAAACAACAGACTCCATTAAATCTCTCATGTGAGCTGTCAGACCTGTCAGACACACCCATGGGTGGGTTTTGTAGGGGGCCAGACCCATCCATCTGTCCAGCCACCTGTGAATACTACAATACAGCCGGTCGCCTTCTCCCAATATGGAGATACAAACACAGTGTGGCTGCACGGGTGAACGTATGGACAGAACTAAGGAATGTACAGTACGGGCATAGCCAAATCAGATGGTCAATAGTCCATCAGATTATCACATGACATATTTAGAGATGGTTTATTTACATGCCAGTAGATGACCAGAGCCACCTCAAGCAAAGTATTTTTACTAATCCTTTGGTCTTGCATCAGCTGGTCAGCAGTGGGTTATCATACCTATACAGCTGGAGAAGAACACTGTTTTTGTTAACGGGTCATTTTTGGTAGAAAACAGTTGATCCAACATGTGTGACGCCCTGATGACACCAGGTGGTAACACACAGAGAATAGGCCCCCGCATAACACTTTCCCTCACAGGGTTAAACCAGGCCGACAAAACACTAGTCACCCCCCCTTAGGGTAGGAAAGACACACCAGTGGGTGGGACCAGGCGGATGGAGAATGCCCACCTAGGGGTCTAGAGAACCCGGGACGGCAAAAGAGTCACTTGAGTTAAGTTAAGTTAAGTAAAGAGTGAAGTTGAGTTCTGAAGTAGTAGTGGAAGTTGAAAGTCAGAGTTGAAGTGGAGGTTCAAGTGGAAAGCCAGAGGGGAAAGGCGTCGGGGTTGGAGCCCCGGCGTGCAGGCTAGGTGGCAGACGGTGGTCCGTGTCTGTCAGGAGACGGGAAGACGGCTGCCAGAGATCCGAGGTGGACCGGGAAAGGGTAGGAACCCGCCGGTACCGACACCGGAGAACCGACCCGGAAACCGTGCACAGAGGGGGTACTTGGAATCTGAAGCCAGGACCGGAACCAACGGCCTTGCTAATTAATCAATTGAGGACAGAATTATATGTCTTGTCCCAACCAAAGTCCCAAAAGCAAACAACAGCCCACTGCGGGGGATAGGGCATCCGCCAGGGCCCGATAGATCCCAAGGGACAGCGTCAGCGGGCAAGGCTCCCAATAGAAGTACCGGGAGTGGACTCATGTGTTCCATACCGGGAAGTCCACAAGAAACAAAAGTAGTGCAGAGGAAAGTGACACAGGCTATCACCCCGGGTGAGGGACCAGAATACACCCGGCCGCGGCGGCCGGCCATTAGCACCTTGGCTTACCATTGGACTTGTGTGATTCATTTGACTGTGAGTACACCAATATCCCCCGGTCTGACTGCGCGCGTCGGCCTCTGTAATCACCAACCTCAGCACAGAGACATTGGGCCACGGGGCACCCATCCCTACCCACGGAGGGGTTAAGATCCAGCTGCCATCCCATCTCCCTCGGGTGCTCCCCAACAGCAGCGGTGGTGCTACATCTCACCGCACACCATGGGTGGCGTCACAAAGTGCTTACGGCAATCCCCAGCACATATACATCCCCTGTTATTTGAAGTGTCCGCGCGACCCCCGGGTCCGGAGAATCCCTCGAGCCAGCCCGACTGCTGACGAGGGGGTGGCACACATGCTATCCATGTTAATTATTTGTTGAGATTTTTAACTCAGATTTTTTAAGTCCATAACAGGATTGTTTGAAGAATTGCAAAAGTA
The DNA here is from genome assembly GCF_048569485.1 of Anomaloglossus baeobatrachus. NCBI lineage: Eukaryota > Metazoa > Chordata > Amphibia > Anura > Aromobatidae > Anomaloglossus > Anomaloglossus baeobatrachus. Next base: position 383,214,932 of record NC_134358.1, read on the forward strand.
TTTTTGCCTCTGATTGTTAAAGAAGTTGTCCTACCATAAATGCCAACATTTTTTTTAAGCTAATCTATGCTGTATTGTCATCTAAAACACCCCTACATTTTTTATTTTTTTTCAATGGGTCTGCCTATACATACTGTATATGTTCTCGCAAGGACTGTGTGTCGGTGTCATGTCGGTGACATGTCCGCTTTTCTATGGCACCAAGGCACCAAACACTGATGTGGTCTGTATGACATCAATGTCACACGTACCGGGAAAAACACGTGCCTTTAAAAATAAAGATTTTATATTCACCTCTCTTAAGGGCTGCTGTCTCTGCCTGTGCTGTAACTTACTTCCGGGCCCACTCATTATGTTCATGCATATGTGAAGCACCCCACGGGGCCAGGGTTTCTTTACTCGTCACTGGGCCGGTGATGAAGGGGTCTTTTGGGGGTGTCGCAGCATTCTGGCCCGGCTTCATGGCCCTGAGGTGTCAATGAAAGTAAGGAGGGATGAAGGAAAGGGGGTTGATGGATTTGAAGATGTTGGGAGTAGTTGTCTCGTGATGCTACCTGTGGTATGTGGCTATGAGGAAAGCCACCGATGCAAGATGTCGCTCTGTTCCTGGGTGGATGGTAAAGCAGCACTGGTGTTTCAGCTCTCCACCGGTAGAGCTAGGCCCCGGGGAGGATGGAGGGTGTGCTAGTAGCTGATGACGCCGGAGCGCAGAACAACGGCGCCAGCAATGACAGGGACGACACAGGGGCTATGATTCAAAGTTCTCTTTACTCACTGCAACTGTCGTCACCCTTGGAGTGCCGGTTTCCAATATGATGGGCTCCAGCCGATCCCGGATAGTTCAGAGGTCACCACCGGTGTTCCCACTGTATGTCCTTCCTGGTAGGGTGGCCCTCCACTCCAGTGTCTAGTATATGGCCTGGCCCGCGGGTGCTTCCTGCACGCTCTGCGGACCCCGGGATTCCCCTGCACTGTGGAGAGCCTGAGCTGAGCTTCCTGCTCCAAGCCTCGGGCCCCGCTGAGCTCCCAGAGGTGTAAAAGGTAGCTATGGACCAAGGTCCCGACTTGTCTCCCTAGCCCGAGCTGTGCCCGGGATCGACTGACTATGTGTGTAAATGCTCCTTCCTTTCCCCCAAGTGGTGCTGTAGCACCCAGGGGGCAGAGGATGTTCAGGCACGGGTCTCATACCTGCTTTACTCGACAGCGGGCCGGTGTGGTGGTCTGGGATGTCGCAATGGCCTGCCCGGCTTCGTGCCCCGAGGTGTACACCACTAAAGAGGATGGATGATGGGGCTTGTAGTAGTAAGATTGTCGTGACGCCCCCTGTGGTACGCAGCCAGAGATTAGCCGCCGCTGCTGTCGCTGTCCTCCGGGGTGGATGGTAATTGCAGCCGAGGATGGTATCGCTCCCCACAGGCAGAGCGGACCCCTGGAAGGATGATGAGGGGAGTAGTGATGGCAATGGCCTTTGGTGCCGAGGCATGGGGCGGTGGTGCCAGTAATAAGAGTTCGAGTCAGATGCTGTGGTTCCAGGTGTCTTTACTCACTCTTTGTGCCACTCACCCGGGTAGTACTAGTCACTCGTTGTGATGTGCCCCATCAACCTCGGATAAGTTAGAAGTAGTCACTGGTGTTTGAAAGAAGAAAGTCCTTTTTCAGAGTTGCCCTTCCAGCCATGGGGAACCTGGGCCAAGCGCTCCGCTCCAAGCCCTAGACCCCGTGAAGAGAACAAAAGAAAGAGGTGATGGTGTCGTGTCCCAGAACTAGTGTCCCGGGTAGACTGACTGAAGAATGTGTGTGTTTGCTTCTAGAACCCGCACCCCAGGTGGCTGGCTTTAGTGACCAGGGAAGTCCCATGCTTTGTGATGGCCACCCCCCTGCCTACCCTGAGCCAATTTCCCTGTGAGAAGGCTTCTAAGCTGTATGTAAAATGTGAATGTGGAACACCGGTGATTAACCCCATCTTTACCCGAGACGAATATCGCACCTTAAACAAGATGCAATACTCTGTGGCGATTGGAGCCTCAGGGGCACCACAGTGCCCACCCCCAAGTAGTTTTCCTAGTGACCGAAAAGTCCAATGCCTCCTGAAGGCCACCCCCTGTCCACCCTAGGCCGAGCACAGTGGGAAAGCAACTAACTTTATGTTGTGTGTGAATGTGGTAAACACCAGCGGTTAACCTCTTCCTTACCCGGGATGAGTACTGCACCTTAAGTGAGATGCAAGACTCTGTGGCGAATGAAGCCTCAGGGGTGCCACATATGCACTGACCGCCGACCCAGAAGTAAGTTTCAGCAGAAGCGCTAGAGACCGCAGTAATGGAGAGAGGTGAGTATAGCTGCTCTTGCTATCCATGTTTCTATCCAGATGGCACACGGATAGTACACGGACAGCACACGTGTGCCAAAATCACACACAAACTCTTTCACTCCTTTATTAACCCCCAAAACACCCATACAGATCTGACGTAATCCATGCAAAGTCCCACGACAATTCCGCCAATGTTATATCCAGAGCCTGGAGAGAGAGAAAACATGTCCACTCTCCAAAGGCTCCAGGAAACACTGATAGGGGAACCTGGCTGTGAGCAGTGACATCACTCAGTTCACCAAAGGTCACATCTGGACTCCCCCACGGCTTTCATAGAAAGTGCCTAATCTATGAGACCCTCCATTACTAATCTTTTAAGTACAAAGAAATAAACACAAAAAACAGCGAAAAATCCTTTATTTTTTTTTAAAAAAAAACACCCTTTTTATCCAATCCAATCCAATCCGTGCAAAGTACCCCTTACTGTGATCAGTGAAATCAATGAGTTTATCTGCAGTCACAGCTGGAGGTTCTCACGGTACCCCACCTTTAACCGCAAGTAAACTCACATCAGATTAACTTATTGAACTCAATGAGACCTGCATCTCCTGGCAGAAAAAAAAATGCTTTTTTTGTCAAGAGATGTAGATTTGGTGCTGGAATTCATACACCAAATTTCTGCACCAATACTCTATCTTTTGGTAAAAAACGACATCACGTTTTGAAGCACTTTTTTTTTTTTCCAGGAGATTTGGTGCAGGTATTTGGTGTATAAATTCTAGCACCAAATCTACATGTCTTGACAAAAAATGGTTTCAGTGTGTTTTTTTTTCCAAGAGACGCAAATTTGATGCTGATTGCCTGCACCAGATTTGTGCACCAAATTTGCATCTCCTGGCACCAAACCGCACTGAAATGGAATAAAAAATGTGGGTTTTGTGCAATTTTCTACCATAAGATGCCGATATGGTACTAGTATTTAAATACCAAATTTCTGCACCAAACATGCATCTCCTAACAAAAAGAAAGCATCAAAACTGCATCACATTTTGATGCATTTTTCTGCCAGGAGTTGCAGAGGTTTTGCAGGAATAGGGTGTATACATTTCAGCACCAAATCTGCATCTCTTGCAAATAGAAGTGATTTTCTGCCAGGAGATACAGGTCTCGTTGAACTCAATGAGTTCACCAGAGGTGAGGTCACTGAGATCAAGAGTTCACCTGAGGCGAGATTACCTGCAGTCACAGGTGAGGTACCATGGGAACCTCCAGCTGTGACTGTAGGTAAACTCACCGCCCACAGCTGCAACTCAGTCAGTCTCTGCCTGAAGCCACAGCATGTGGTCATGTTTAGAGATGAGCGAATCTCTCAAGGTTTAATTTACCAAGCCCAAATGAACAAGTGGTGCGTCCATCGAACCGAACTTTGAACCTTTATCGAATGTTTCCAAACCCCATTGAATTCAATGGGAGGCAAAAATGTAAGGCCGAGAAAACACCTTTAGGGGGGTCAAAAAGCTTCCAAAATAGCAAAAATACATTTTAGAGCGCAGCACCATTGTTTTGGCATAGCCATTAGCTTCCTAGACTATTAACATAAGAAAAATAGAGGTGAATGAGAGACTGGTAGGACTGGTACTCCCATACCCCTTCCAGTACAGACAAGAAACAACTTTGAGACCTATCTAGTAGTCTCGACATTCAAAATCATTTCAGGCAGACAGCAATACAGTAGCATCAATTCCAACCTCCCCTTAGGGCATTAAAAAAGCTGGAAAGTATGGCCCATGCGATACACTGACTGTGGCCTGGCATTTCAATTTTAAACAGAGCACACAGTGACCGTGCCTTCTGCATCGCATCCAGGACATAATACTGCCCTAGAAATTGCAGTGCAATCAGGTTGATCCATGCAGTGCATACGTGATGTCACACAGGCCTAGTGTCGCCCAGCTGTAGTGCTGAAACTAGGTTTGCACAGTAATCGCACATGGCCTTCCCTAGCTCCAGGTTCAGTGGAGACAGACATTTATAAAACTTGGCCTGGATAGTAGTGTTTCACAACTCTGCAGCTGTGTCACTGCATTCTGTGATGCATACAGGGGCGTAACGACCACGGTTGCAGAGGTCGCCACTGCAACCGGGCCCGCAGGGTTATAGGGGCCCGGCAGCCGCTCTGCAGAGCCAGCTCTTCTCTGTAAGAGAGGAGATGCGCTCTTCAGTGGCCGACCACGCAACCGCCGGGGGCCGGCCTGTGAGTCAGGAGGGCACGGTGTCAGCAGGAAGGTAGAGAGGCCGCTGTCCTGGAGAGCCCCACCAGGCGTTTCTAAGCTGCGGCAGAGCAGAAGCGCTCCTCCACAGAAGACGGAATCCATCCTTGCAGGACCTGCGATGATGTCATGTGCCCATGTGACTGTGTGGGAGGAGACACAGGATTGCCGGGCAGAAAACATCTGAAGATATTGAATCCTGAAGGAGATTGTGACATATGACTGGTAATAAGAAAAGAGGGGACATGAGAGGGAGAGGGGGGGTGCAGGGTGAGTGGCATATGAGGGCTGCAGACTGTGACAAAAGGATGTGAAAGAGTGCAGAGTGTTTGAGAGGGGTAAGTTGGGGTACAGGCAGAGTGAGATATGTGGGGCAGGGTGTGTGGGATATGGGGGTGTAGTGTATGTGCTGTGGGGGGTGCAGGCTGTATGGGGAGCAGGGTGTGTGACATATCGGGGTGTAGTGTGTGTGATATGGGGGGTGCAGTGTTTGTGATATGGGGGGTGCAGGCTGTATGGGGAGCAGGGTGTGTGAAATATGGAGGTGTACTGTGTATGATATGGGGGGTGCAGACTCTATGGGGAGCAGGGTGGGTGAGATATGGAGGTGTAGTGTGTGTGATATGGGGGGTGCAGGCTGTATGGGGAGCAGGGTGTGTGACATGGGGGTGCAGTGTGTGTGATATGGGAGGTGCAGGCTGTATGTGGGGCAGGGTGTGTGAGATATGGGGGATCCAGGCTGTATGGGGAGCAGGGTTGTGAGATATGGGGGTGTAGTGTGTGTGATATGGGGGGTGCAGACTGTATGGGGAGCAGGGTGTGTGAGATATGGAGGTGTAGTGTGTGTGATATGGGGGTGCAGGCTGTATGGGGAGCAGGGTGTGTGACATGGGGGTGCAGTGTGTGTGATATGGGAGGTGCATGCTGTATGTGGGGCAGGGTGTGTGAGATATGGGGGGTGCAGGCTGTATGGGGAGCAGGGTTGTGAGGTATGGGGGTGTAGTGTGTTTGATATGGGGGGTGCAGGCTGTATGGGTAGCAGGGTGTGTGGGATATGGGGGTGTAGTGTGTGTGATATGGGGGGTGCAGGCTGTATGGGGAGCAGGATGTGTGACATATGAGGGTGTAGTGTGTGTGATGGACCCGTGGAAGCACCCCTAGTGGTGTGAAACGGTGCCGTTGTCCAGCGTGCTCCCTCCCCCCTTTTGCCTGCCTTTTGTATGCACGAATGAAGCATGAATAAAAGCAACGTTTTATCGGTGAGTGCTGCCAGCCTATTTCATTGATGATAAAAATATAGCATCTGCCCAAAAATAGTATCATTAAAACCATCAGCTCAAGACGCAAAAATTAAGTCATCACTGAGCCATAGATCTTGAAAAATGAGAACGCTACGGTTTTTGGAAAATTGCGCAAAAAATGTGCAACTTTTTTTGGACAAATGTCTGATTTTTTTTAACCCCTTAGATAACAGTAAACCTATACGTTTGGTGACAACAAACTCGCACCGAACTGAGGCATCACAGCGACACCCCAGTTTTACCGTATAGTGAACATGGTGAATAAAATATCCTAAAAACAATCGTGCAATCACACTTTCTTTTAAAATTCTTCCGCACTTGGAATTTTTTTGCCATTTTCCAGCACACTATATGATAAAATTTATGGTTTCATTTTCATTTAAAAGAACAACACGTCCCGCAAAATATAAGCCCTTATATGGCAAGATTGACGGAAAAATAAAAAGTTACGGCTCTTCAAAAAAGGGCGCAATAAACAAAAATGGAAAATCGCCCGGGGGTAAAGGGGTTAATGAGATGGGATGGTTTTACGAATATTTTTCATAAGGAAAGACAGTGTAGCGGACAGAATTCATATAGGAGGAATGCTGCAGTGGTATATGAGTATATGAGTATATGACTTTTTTGTCAGGGAGCATAGTGGGGGAATTATTTTTGTCAGGTGCACAGTATATGGGTTATTTAGTGCACAGTATGTATGGATATTTTTATTTAGGTGTAATATTGACGCTGTTATTTTTTAGGGCATCGTGTTAGAATATGTTGTGGAAAACCAGAGAAGAAAGAAGTTTGGGGAGACGAGTTGTGGATGTCCAAGATCATCATGGCATCTGGACCAGATGAAGAAGAATGGGATGAGATTAGAGGGCAAAAACCTGCTGACAGATTCCCTTTAAATGATCGTTGACCATTTGGTTATATGAAGCTGATTGGCAGTTTAACGGCCTGTGACTGCAGACATGTGAATCCTCATTGCATGCGCACAGTGAGCTGTCAGGGTTTTTCCAGTGCCAGCAGTGAGAGGGGGCCATCATATGACCACAAGTGTGCAATTTACATACTTCTAGCCACATCGGCATGAGGCTTTAGACTCACTTACTGGTAGGGGCAGCATGTAGCCCTGCCGCTACACTTAACTATATCATTGTGCGCATGCATGCTGCAATTTATTTTTCCCAGACCACTTAGTCCGAGGACAAAATTGAACATAACCACTGCCTCATTGGATACATTGGTCCGAGTGCGATCCAATGTTTTATCAGATCGCACTCAGGCCAAAAATACGGGTGTCTACACAAGCTCTGAGCTGAAACCCTAGCTACGCCTCTGGTGAGGACATGTTTTTATTTTTTTTTATCAGTGAGTAAACGGTGGCCAGAGGTCTATGGGGGTGCATTATACTATATTGAGGATTATGGAGTGTGCATTATACTATATTGAGGATTATGGGGTGTGCATTCATAGCCGGCTTTAGCTATGTGCGAGTGGTGCGGTCACACAGGGCGCCGGCAGGCCGACAGCAGAAGGGCACCGCAGGGAGCAGGAATGCACTTTCACTTTGCTGCTTCTAATGCACAGGCTCCAGCATGGAGCGCCCTCCCTCTCCTCTTGGCTCTGCATAGTCTGCTCCCTGCACAGCGTCCAGCAGGGGGCGGCCCTCCCCCCTCCTCTGCACTGTCGGCTCCCTGCACAGGCTCCAGCATGGAGCACCCCTCCCCCTCCTCTCGGCTCTGCACTGTCTGCTCCCTGCACAGGCTCCAGCATGGAGCGCCCTCCCCCCTCTCCTCTGCTCTGCACTGTCGGCTCCCTGCACAGGCTCCAGCATGGAGCGCCCTCCCCCCATTTCCTCCGCTCTGCACTGTCGGCTCCCTGCACAGGCTCCAGCATGGAGCTCCCCTCCCCCTCCTCTCGGCTATGCACTGTCGGCTCCCTGCACAGGCTCCAGCATGGAGCGCCCTTCCCCCACTCTGCACTGTCGGCTCCCTGCACAGGCTCCAGCATGGAGCGCCCTCTCCCCTCTCCTCCGCTCTGCACTGTCGGCTCCCTGCACAGGCTCCAGCATGGAGCACCCTCCCACCTCTCCTCCGCTTTGCACTGTCGGCTCCCTGCACTGGCTCCAGCATGGACTGCCCTCCCCCCTCTCCTGTGCTCTTCACTGTTGACTCCCTGCACAGACTCCAGCATGGAGTGCCCTCTTGTCCTCTGCTCTGCACTGTCGGCTCTCTGCACAGGCTCCAGCATGGAGCGCCCCTCCCCCTCCTCCGCTCTGTACTGTCGGCTCCCTGCACAGGCTCCAGCATGGAGCGCCCTCCCCCCTCTCCTCCGCTTTGCACCGTCGGCTCCCTGCACAGGCTCCAGCATGGAGCGCCCCTCCCCCGCCTCCGCTCTGCACTGTCGGCTCCCTGCACAGGCTCCAGCATGGAGCACCCTCCCCCCTCTCCTCCGCTCTGCACTGTCGGCTCCCTGCACAGGCTCCAGCATGGAGCACCCCTCCCCCTCCTCTCGGCTCTGCACTGTCTGCTCCCTGCACAGGCTCCAGCATGGAGCGCCCTCCCCCCTCTCCTCTGCTCTGCACTGTCGGCTCCCTGCACAGGCTCCAGCATGGAGCGCCCTCCCCCCATTTCCTCCGCTCTGCACTGTCGGCTCCCTGCACAGGCTCCAGCATGGAGCTCCCCTCCCCCTCCTCTCGGCTATGCACTGTCGGCTCCCTGCACAGGCTCCAGCATGGAGCGCCCTTCCCCCGCTCCGCCGCTCTGCACTGTCGGCTCCCTGCACAGGCTCCAGCATGGAGCGCCCTCTCCCCTCTCCTCCGCTCTGCACTGTCGGCTCCCTGCACAGGCTCCAGCATGGAGCACCCTCCCACCTCTCCTCCGCTTTGCACTGTCGGCTCCCTGCACTGGCTCCAGCTTTGACTGCCCTCCCCCCTCTCCTGTGCTCTTCACTGTTGACTCCCTGCACAGACTCCAGCATGGAGTGCCCTCTTGTCCTCCGCTCTGCACTGTCGGCTCTCTGCACAGGCTCCAGCATGGAGCACCCTCCCCCCGCTCCTCCGCTCTGCACTGTCAGCTCCCTGCACAGGCTCCAGCAGGAAGTGCCCCTCCCCCTCCTCTCGGCTCTGCACTGTCGGCTCCCTGCACAGGCCTCCAGCAGGGGGTGCCCTGACCTGCTCTTGGCTCTGTGTCCTCTCTCCTCCCGTCTTTGCCATAGAGAGGGGGGAGGGGCAGTAGCACTGCCGGAGATGCTGTTTAGAAAAGCCACACTGAAATCCTGGAGCCCAGGAAGTTACTGTATGTGAGTATAACATGCTGTGTGTCATCTGTAATGTATTATGAGCTGTATGTTATGTATAACATGTGTGTGTCCTGTTTAGTGTGCAATATCTAGCTGTCTGTCTATCTATTAGCTGTCTGTCTGCCTATCTCTCTGTTATATATCTGTCTATATCTATTTTTCTCTATTATCTCTCTATCTATCTATCTATCTATCTCTCTATCTCTCTATCTCTCATCTATCCAGAGTCGGTCTGGCACACAGACACCAGTCAATGCCCCAAAGGGCTCTCCAACTGGACATAGAGGGGACCCACCAGCAGGGACACCACTGGCATCAAAGATCCGGAGCTCCGGGACAGAACTTATTAGCTGGAGCCCCGAATCTTCTGCAACCACCGCACTGAACTATGTCGGCGTCACCCCGATACAGTTCAATCCTGTGACAGAGCACAGAGCTCCATGCTCTATCACTGCCCGTCTCCTAAGCCACAGACCTCTGCAGACCTGTGTCTTAGGAGACCGTATATCCACAAGGGCAGTGTAGTGACATCATTGCATAGCGCTGCCTCCGCAGGCCACCATAGAAGAGAAGACGGAGGCTGTGGTGCTGGGAATCAGGATTAGGTGAGTATAATTTTTTTTATGTCTATATGGGATCTGTGGGGGCTCCTATTGTATATAAGAGGCTATGTGGGGGCCCCTGCTGTGTATAGGAGCCTGTGTGAAGGCTCCTGCTGTGCATAGGAGGCTGTGTGGGGGCTCCTGCTGTGTATAGGAGGCTATGTGAAGGCTCCTGCTGTACATAGGAGGCTGTGTGGGGGCTCCTGCTGGCTATGGGAGGCTGTGTGGGGGCTCCTGCTGTGTATAGGAGGCTGTGTGGGGGCTCCTGCTGGCTATGGGAGGCTGTGTGGGGGCTCCTGCTGTGCATAACATGCTGCGTGGGGGCTCCTGCTGTGCATAGGAGGCTGTGTGCGAGCTCCTGCTGTGCATAGGAGGCTGTATGGGGGCTCCTGCTGTGTATAGGAGGCTGTATGGGGGCTTCTGCTCTGCATAGGAGGCTGTGTGGGGGCTCCTGCTGTGCATAAGAGGCTGTGTGGGGGCTCCTGCTGTGCATAAGATGCTGTATGGGGGCTCCTGCTGTGCATAGGAGGCTGTCTGGGGGCTCCTGCTGTGCATAACATGCTGTGTGGGGGCTCCTGCTGTGCATAACATGCTGTGTGGGGGCTCCTGCTCTGCATAACATGCTGCATGGGGGTTCTTGCTGTGCATAACATGCTGTGTGGGGGCTCCTGCAGCTATTTGCATATAGTTGTAGTGTGACCTCTAGAGTTAACTCCTCCTGTGGACCCCAGACATCCCAGTCTGACCTTGCAACTATCTATCTTTTCTATTGTATCTCTGTGTGTGTTATGTATATGGTGTAATTTATGCAGTGGCAAAATGACTGGGCCTGTGGGTGATGGGGGCCATTGCTATTTTCTCGGATGCATGGCTGAAAACCATTGAGCAGTTAGCCATTGGCAGAGCATGTGAAGGGGCTAATAGATACATACTGTATCTATATATATAATTGCCTTATTCTGTCTGTCTGTCTGTCTGTCTATCTGTCTGTCTATCTGTCTGTCTATCTGTCTGTCTGTCATGCTCCGAAATTGTGTCCTTACGGTGACACAAAGCTGATTGGCCGCTGGGCTCGCCATGGCCCCGCCCCCCCCACACGGATTGGCCTCTCGCCCCGGCTCTCTGCAGGCCCCGCCCCCCTCACGCAATGCACGCTCGCTCTGGCCTAACTGACACGGAGCCCCGATTCCCAGGTGAGTACACACACACATCAGATCACACTCACTCTCACACACACCTCACACATCACATCCACACACTCACAACATGCTGGGATATCGCTTGCTTCTACACCGGCTCCGTCAGGATCCCGGCAGCGCCACACATAACCTTGCGATGCTGGGATCTTAACGGAGGCCGTGAAAGCTGGTAACCATTATACACATCGGGTAACTAAGGTCCCTTAGTTACCCGATGTGTATCATAGTTACCAGTGTACACCGGCTCACACTCACTCTCACACACACCTCACACACACATCACATCGCATCCACACATCAAGGTCCTGCAGCTGCGGAACATACATAACATAACAGCACACACACACACACACACACACACACAAATCAGATCACACTCACTCACACACACACATCACATCGTATCCAAATACTCACAACATCCTGGGATATCGCTTGCTTCTCGGCGGCGATATTGTGCTGTGAGCTTCCAGGACCTGACGGAGGATCACATGGCCAGAAGCATGTGATATCCCCGGATGTTGTGAGTATCAGAGCGTATGTGCAATATCGTCAGTGTCTGTGTGTGTGAGTGTATGCGATCGGGTGTGTGTGTGAGTGGATGCGATCGGTTGTGTGTGTGAGTGGATGCGATCGGTTGTGTGTGTGAGTGGATGCGATCGGTTGTGTGTGTGAGTGCATGCGATCGGTTGTGTGTGTGAGTGGATGCGATCGGTTGTGTGTGTGAGTGGATGCGATCGGTTGTGTGGGTGAGTGGATGCGATCGGTTGTGTGGGTGAGTGGATGCGATCGGGTGTGGGTGAGTGTCGGCAGAGGAGCACGGCGTGCTGGAGGAGGCTGGGAGCAGAGAGGCTGATCTTGGGGAAGGCTGGGAGGGGGAGGCTGATGCTGAGGGAGGCTGGAAGGAGAGAGGCTGAGCAAACGTGCTCCATCCGCCATGCTGCACACTCCCAAACGTGCTCCATCCCCCATGCTGCGCACTCCCAAACGTGCTCCATCCGCCATGCTGCGCACTCCCCATCGTGCTCTATCCGCCATGCTGCACACTCCCAAAAGTGCTCCATCCGCCATGCTGCGCACTCCCAAACGTGCTCCATCCGCCATGCTGCGCACCCCCCATCATGCTCCATCCGCCATGCTGCGCACTCCCAAACGTGCTCCATCCGCCATGCTGCGCACTCCCAAACGTGCTCCATCCGCCATGCTGCGCACTCCCAAACGTGGTCCATCCGCCATGCTGCGCACTCCCAAACGTGGTCCATTCGCCATGCTGCGCACTCCCAAACGTGGTCCATCCGCCATGCTGCGCACTCCGAAACGTGCTCCATCCGCCATACTGCGCACTCCCAAACATGCTCCATCTGCCATACTGCGCACTCCCCATCGTGCACCATCCGGCATGCTGCGCACTCCCAAGCGGATGGAGCATGATGGGGGGTGCGCAGCATGGCGGATGGAGCACGTTTGGGAGTGCGCAGCATGGCGGATGGAGCACGTTTGGGAGTGCGCAGCATGACGGATGGAGCACGTTTGGGAGTGCGCAGCATGACGGATGGAGCACGTTTGGGAGTGCGCAGCATGCCGGATGGTGCACGATGGGGAGTGCGCAGTATGGCAGATGGAGCACGTTTGGGAGTGCGCAGTATGGCGGATGGAGCACGTTTGGGAGTGCGCAGCATGGCGGATGGAGCACGTTTGGGAGTGCGCAGCATGGCGGATGGACCACGTTTGGGAGTGCGCAGCATGGCGGATGGAACACGTTTGGGAGTGCGCAGCATGGCGGATGGAGCACGTTTGGGAGTGCGCAGCATGGCGGATGGAGCACGTTTGGGAGTGCGCAGCATGGCGGATGGAGCACGTTTGGGAGTGCGCAGCATGCCGGATGGAGCACGTTTGGGAGTGCGCAGCATGGCGGATGGACCACGTTTGGGAGTGCGCAGCATGGCGGATGGAGCACGTTTGGGAGTGCGCGGCATGGGGGATGCAGCACGATGGGGGGTGCGCAGCATGGGGGATGGAGCACGATGGGAGGTGCACACCTCCCCCCAACACACACACACACGCGCACTGCACAACACACACACACTAGGAATCACAAACAACGCCCTACACAGACACCCACACACACAGACAACGCTGCACACACAAATATACGCACATACTGCACAACACACACATTGCTCAAAACATACCTCCCCCCAAAACACACCACACCCACACAAACCACACAACACACACACACACACAACGCTACAGACACACAGCGCTCCACAAACAACGCAACACACGCAACACACATACAACACCGCTCTCACCCCCCGCGACACTCAGAACATGTACAGCGCCCGACACAAACACTTGGTAACTACACACAACAACATCTATATATATATATATATATATATATATATATATATAACAAAAATCATACATGAACTACACAATACGTAAATTCTAGAATACCCGATGCGTAGAATCGGGCCACCTTCTAGTATATATATATATATATATATATATATATATATATATATATTTACTAACTGTGTTCCTGTGTGTCTGTGTCAGTCTGTGTGTCTCTGTCTCTATATCAGTGTCTCTGTGTCTCTGTCTCTGTGTGTCGCTGTCTCTATATCAGTTTCTCTGTGTCTCTGTCTCTGTGTGTGTCTCTGTCTGTGTGTGACACTTTGTGTCTGTGTGTGTGTCTGTGTCTCTGTGTTTGTCTCTATCGACATCATATTATCTGACACATTACCTGTCTTATATACTAACAATGTCCTTTGTTGCCTATAGCAACCAATTACAGCTCCTATTAATGACCTGTAGCTCCATTGATTTTAATGTAAGCAGGTTTTTCAGCAAATAACTGTAAAGCACAGGGTTAAATTTTCCCCCCAAAACATCAAGACATAGTCTATGACATTCCCTGAGTCACATGAGGCGTCTGTGCAAAATCTTGTGATTGTAAATGTAACGGTTCGGATTCCTTTAACGGACATATACACACTCACACACACACACACACACACACACACACACACACACATACACACACACACACACACACACACACACTCAGCTTTATACAGTACAGATCAAAAGTTTGGACACACCTTCTCATCTCTAGAACAACTGTTAAGAGAAGACTTTGTGCAGCAGGCCTTCATGGTAAAAACCACTGCTAAGGACAGGCAACAAGCAGAAGAGACTTGTTTGGGCTAAAAAACACAAGGAATGGACATTAGACCAGTGGAAATCTGTGCTTTGGTCTGATGAGTCCAAATTTGAGATCTTTGGATCCAATCACCGTGTCTTTGTAGAAAAGGTGAACGGATTTACTCTACATGGCTGGTTCCCATCGTGAAGCATGGAGGAGGAGGTGTGATGGTGTGTTTGCTGGTGACACTGTTGGGGATTTATTCAAAATTGAAGGCATACAGAACCAGCATGGCTACCACAGCATTTTGCAGCGGCATGCTATTCCATCCGGTTTGCATTTAGTTGGACCATCATTTATTTTTCAACAGGACAATGTCCCCAAACACACCTCCAGGCTGTGTAAGGGCTATTTGACTAAGAAGGAGAGTGATGGGGTGCTACGCCAGATGACCTGGTCTCCACAGTCACCAGACCTGAACCCAATCGAGATGGTTTGGGGTGAGCTGGACCGCAGAGTGAAGGCAAAAAGGCTAACAAGTGCTAAGCATCTCTGGGAACTCCTTCAAGACTGTTGGAAAACCATTTCCGGTGACTACCTCTTGAAGCTCATCAAGAGAATGCCAAGAGTGTGCAAAGCAGTAATCAAAGCAAAAGGTGGCTACTTTGAAGAACCTAGAATATAAGACATATTTTCAGTTGTTTCACACTTTGTTAAGTATTTCATTCCACACGCGTCCATACAGCCATGCCGGCACAGACCGGAGGACATTACGATGCTGCAGGGATCAGTGGCCGGCTCCAAACAGTGCTGCCGGCACAGATGGAGGAGGAGCGATGCTGCGTGGAGCGAGGAAAAGTGAGTATAAATAATTATTAGTGATGAGCGAGTACTAAAAAGCTCGGGTGCTCGAAGCTCGGGCCGAGCCTCCCAAGATACTCGTGTACTCGGCCCGAGCAACGAGCCCAATGTTATCCTATGGGAGACCCGAGTATTTTTGTGAAATGACCTCCCGGCAGCATGGAGAAACCCTAAAAATGGCACAAAAGTCTCAGAAGAGTGCTCAAATGACATGGCAACAGCATGGGGAAGACCCCTTGAAGCATTTATCACTCAAAAGTCACAGCTGTGAACAATTTTGTCCGCGTTTTACGCCATTTTTACGGACTCATCAGAAAACCTTCCAAAATGACCCCAAAATGATTTTTCATGGCGGAAATGTTAAGGGCACATACCCAATAGTGAGATAGAGCTGGTGTATGTTACTTTTTGAGATCAATACATGAAAGATTTTACGTGAAAACATTGTGTGGCACTCCGATGTCCCTGAGAAGAGACGTACATGAAGGCCTCTTGAGTCTAATGTGCCCATTTTGAGGAAGTGAGTCTTTGTAGTATTTTCCTTTGCCAGGGCAGTCCTAAATTGTGAGGTTCACCAATGCCCCTGCATACAGACGTGCATGAGGGCCTGTAAACCTGAAGTGCCCATTGTAAGGAAGTGGGTGTATTATAGTATAGCCCTTAGGCAGGGCAGCCAAAAATTGGGAGGCTCCACGTTGTCCCTGGATAGAGACGTGCATGAAGGCCTGTAAACCTGAAGTGCCCATTGGAAGGAAGTGGGTGTATTATAGTATAGCCCTTAGGCAGGGCAGCCAAAAATTGGGAGGCTCCACGTTGTCCCTGGATAGAGACGTGCATGAAGGCCTGTAAACCTGAAGTGCCCATTGGAAGGAAGTGGGTGTATTATAGTATAGCCATTAGGCAGGGAAGCCAAACATTGGGAGGCTCCACGTTGTCCCTGGATAGAGACGTGCATGAAGGCCTGTAAACCTGAAGTGCCCATTGGAAGGAAGTGGGTGTATTATAGTATAGCCCTTAGGCAGGGAAGCCAAACATTGGGAGGCTCCACGTTGTCCCTGGATAGAGACGTGCATGAAGGCCTGTAAACCTGAAGTGCCCATTGGAAGGAAGTGGGTGTATTATAGTATAGCCCTTAGGCAGGGCAGCCAAAAATTGGGAGGCTCCACGTTGTCCCTGGATAGAGACCTGTTAGGTTCTTAGTGCCTCCGTGCTTGCATTTAAAAACCGCACGTTTGTGCCTGTTGGTGGCAGCTTTCCGCTGCATTTGTGTGAGTTTTGCAAAAACTTGGATATAACACACAAGTCTAGTGAATACACATCAGCACAGCATTGCAAAATGCGCAAGGGCGTTGTCAACGAACAAGGAAGTGGACGTGATGGTGGTGCAGGCAGACACCGAGGTTGTGTGCAAGCTCTAATTTCGCCACAACAAAGGGCCACATCTAGTCGCTCGCACGTCCTGTCCCAAATTCTTGGGGACCGCAGCAGTACACCGCTCTTGAACCAAGACCAGTGTCAACAGGTTGTTAGTTGGATAGCGGATAATGCTTCCAGTCAGATTGGCACCACCACAAACACTCTGTCTTCCACACGGTCAAGTGTCAGTAGCCGTGATACTGCACCGCACATTTCAGAACCTGATCCTCCTTCCTACCACCAGGCCGAGTACACGTCCACGGACATTACTGATCCCACACTTGGACACTCGGAATAGCTGTTCGTTCACGTTTCCATTCACAAATTCTGGCCTCTCGCCAGCTCCTGTTGAAGTGGGCCATGACGAGATTGTATGTACAGATGCACAAATATTTGAGCAGCCACGTTCTCACGAAGTTGGCAACGTGTCTCAACAAGGGGTGGACGATGATGAGACACAATTGTCAGGAAGTCAGGAGGAGGAGCAGGGTGCGGAAGAGGAAGACGACGTGGTGGATGATCCAGTAACTGACCCAACCTGGCAGGAGGATATGCAGAGCGAGGACAGCAGTGCACAGGGGGAGGGAGGCGTAGCATCCCAACAGGCAGTAAGAAGCAGAGTGGTGGCCCCAGGCAGACGTCAGGCAACTGTTCCCCGGAACAACACGACACAAGGTGCCTGTACAAATGTTAGGTCTTCCCGAGTCTGGCTGTAATACTATTGTATGTATTGAGGATTTCGATTGCGTTAGGGCAATGACAACCAGAGACGAGTTCTTGGTGCAAGACATTTATAATATGCAACCAGCAAATATGTACATAAACGGAACAAAAACACAGTAGAACATAAATACAGGAAATACCTTCCAGGGACTGAGCGAAAGGGAATTCCCGGGACCGCGCACCGGACTCCCCCAGGGAGACCACCAACAGCAAACCCCTATACAGGGACTGTCTGGCAATCACCCCAGAAGCCCTAAATGCGCAGCAGCCGGGACACAAAAGGGCAATAGGTAAGTCGAAAAATGTCTGTACGTGATGTGAGTCCAGAGTGGTATTAAACGGAAGGAACCGGGCAGAAGTTCCGACCAAAGACGGCAAACGGAGTCCAGGTACAGCTAGATGATACCAGATGAAGTCCAGAGTCGGTGTCGGTTGTTTTCCAAGAGGATCCGAATAACAATCAGGAACCAAAAGCAGCAGGGCAGGAGCACACAGGAAGCAGTATACTCAGGCACTGGACTAAGCTTTAGGGGCGGCTTTTAAACAGATGGACAGGAAGTAGGGCAACAGAACAGAAAACTCCATGTTAACAAAGGGCAAGCTCTTTCAAAAGAAAACTGGAAAACCCGGAACTCTGACACTGGCAGTTTTTTAAGTTGGCTCCAGATGATTCTAAAAAGGCCATTTGCAACACCTGCCATGCCAGCATCAGCAGGGGTACCAAAACTAGCAGCCTGACCACCACCAGCATGATCAGGCACATGTCAGCCAAGCACCCGACTTTGTGGGAAGTACAACAGAGTCGAGGAGCAGTGCTTGCTGATGTCACTGCTACGTCTTCGCTGGTTGTGCATGCGAGCCAATCCCCTGTCCATGCTGCCTGCGAACAAGCCTCCTCCACTCCTGCACCTGCAGTTGCCTACGCAGAAAGAACACCATCATCAAGCACGTCCTTGTCCCAGCGCAACGTTCAGTTATCCATTCAGCAAACCTTTGAGCGCAGGCGCAAATACACTGCCAACACCCCACATGCCACAGTTCTAAATGCTAACATTTCGCGACTGCTTGCGCTGGAAATGTTGCCTTTTAGGCTGGTTGAGACAGAAGCATTCCGCGAACTGATGGTGGCAGCTGTCCCACGTTACTCGGTCCACAGACGCCACTATTTCTCCCTGTGTGCCGTCCCCGCATTGCATAACTAACCACGTGTCACAAAACATCACACGTGCCCTGAACAACGCTGTTTCAGCCAAAGTCCACCTAACCACAGACACGTGGACAAGTGCATGTGGGCAAGGACGCTACATCTCGTTGACGTCACACTGGGTTAATATTGTGCAAGCTGGGACCCAGTCTGAGCGAGGGACGGAACACGTCCTTCACACACCAAGTTTTGCAGGCCCTACCTCAGTCAGGGTTTCACACACACTCTACAGCTCCGGAATGTCATGCTCCTCAGCCTCCTCATCCTCCTGCGCATCCTGATCCACTTTACCCTCCACACCAGTCCCAAGCTGGAAGTGTCGCTGGCGGAGGAGGGGACGGTGCGCTCTCCCACTGCTCGGGTCCGGCTGACGCAGCTCTACGGCTGCTGCTGCTCGTTGGCTCGAGCGATGGCCGGATCCCGGGGACTCGAGCGGCGCTACTCGCCCGTGAGTGAAAAGGGGTGGTTTGGGTTTTGGGGATATTGTCCGTGACGCCACCCACGGTTGTGGTGATTGTGTGGACACCACCGCTGCTCTGGACGGGGATCCCGGGAGCCTGTGACAGGGAGCAGCTTTGTTGTTATTTCTCCCCTCCGTGGGTAGGGGGGTTGGTTGTCCCGGGGCCTGGTGATGGGGTAGAGATGGATGACAGGCGGGTTGCGGGGCCTGATGAAGTGCATGGTCGCAGGGGCAGCGCTGTGCCGCACGGCACGGAGGTACTCACTCAGCCCAATGATGATGACACAGTTCAGGGTAAAACAAGTGGCTGGATGGACGGGTCACTCGGACGGCTGCGGTTGTTCCTCCCTGCAGGTTAGTGATGACTGTCTCTCCCTGCACCTAAGTTAAGTGTTGGTAGTGATGGTTTCCCAACGGTAACCCGCTCCCTGACCTGGATATGGGCCGGAGGAGCCCCTTTTGCCCACAGGCGCTGGCCCTGGGAGACGGTTGCCCTTGGCGGTGGCTGTGTCTCCCCTTCACGGTTGTACGGTTGCCTTCTATCTGGACTTGGCTGTTTGGAAACCCTGAGGTCCCCTTCAATAACGGATTTGGCAAATTCACGGCGACACCAAGCCTTGCCGGGATCCGAAAGTCCTCTGCCAATGGTGCTGGCTTCTCTTTGTATACCGGTCCGGTACGGCCGGGTCACCACCCGTCCACGGTCCTTACGGCAGACTCCAATCGGCCTCCACTGCAGACGGTCACCACATCCTGCCAACCTTGCTGTCCTGTCCGGGCCACACACCCGGACCAACTTCAGGCTCTTTGCTGTCACTTTTCTCCTCTCTACTACTTTCCTCCTTCCACTTCCTTAGCTTAACTCTCACTGCCTGTGTTTTCCCTCCTCCTCGGTGGGTGGAGACCAACCGCCTGGCTCCACACCCTGGTGTGGACAACAGCCCCTGGGGAAGGCAACAAGGATTTTGTGTTTTGACTATGATATGCCTGCAGGGAGTGTGGGGTGTTTAAGTGTTGTGCTCTGTGGCCCCTGGCTTGTCCAGGGCGACACAGAAGCACTGCAGCACTGCCTCGGCGAAGCGGCAACAGGCAGTGCTGAAGCTAATCTGCATAGCTGACAAACCCCACAATGCAGAAGAGGTGTGGACAGCTCTGAAACAGCAGGCAGATCACTGGCTCACAACTCTGAACCTAAAGCCAGGAAAGGTCGTGTGTGACAATGGCCGGAACC
Organism: Anomaloglossus baeobatrachus; assembly: GCF_048569485.1. Classification (NCBI taxonomy): domain Eukaryota; kingdom Metazoa; phylum Chordata; class Amphibia; order Anura; family Aromobatidae; genus Anomaloglossus; species Anomaloglossus baeobatrachus. The sequence continues at coordinate 383,234,955 of NC_134358.1, forward strand.
TGGTGGCGGCTTTGAGGCGAGGCCAGCTGACACATGTTCCATGCGTGGCCCATGTGCTCAACCTCGAGGTTCAGCGGTTTCTAAAGTCATACTCAGAGCTGTCTGATCTGCTGGTAAAAGTTCGCCGCCTGTCTGCACATTTTCGAAAGTCACCTACTGCTTCAGCCGGCCTTGCCGGCTTAAGACGCCGTTTGCATCTTCCGGCACACAGACTGGTGTGTGATGTCCCCACGCGTTGGAATTCAACTCTGCACATGTTGGTCAGGATATGTGAGCAGAAGAGGGCAGTTGTTGAGTACCTGCATCACCTAAGCCGTCGGGAAATGGGTCAAACTCCACACATAACACCTGAGGAGTGGAGATGGATGTCCGACCTATGCACCATCCGCCAAAACTTTGAGGACTACAACAAGATGGTGAGCGGCGATGACGACATTATTAGCGTCACCATACCGCTTCTCTGCCTTCTAAAATGGTCTCTGCTCAGAAAACAAACATGATGCATTGCAGGCGGAGCGCGATGAGTTTCAGCAAGAAACAGTAGTGGGTGTGGGTGATGAATGATAACACACAGCCCAGCCTCGTCTCATCACAACGTGCAGTGGAGGACTATGACGAGGAGGAGGATGAAGACATGGAGCAACTCTCTGGCCAAATTGAGGATATGACATGCAGTCATATCCTCGGTTCAGCGTGGCTGGCCAGAGGACAGGGTAGATGATGAGGAGGAGGAGGACAGCATGTTCAGTCATCGTGTTGGTCAGGATACTGAAGTGATGGCTGTTAAGAGTCTGGCACACATGGCTGACTTTATGGTAAGCTGCCTGTCTCGTGACCCTCGCGTTAAGAACATCTTGGCCGACAATCATTACTGGTTGGTAACACTGTTAGACCCACGCTAAAAGGAGAACTTTATGTCTCTTATTCCCGAGGCGGAGAGGTCAGGCAAAATGCAGCAGTTCCAGAAGGCCATAGTCACGGAAGTAGGCAAAGCATTCCCCTCACAAAACGCTAGCGGCATAGGTCATGAATCAGTGGACAACCGAGGCGTACAGCCGAGAGAGGCACAAGTCCAATCCGCCAGAGGTAGGGGAACAGTCTTTAAGATGTGTGACAGTTTTCTCAGCCCCTCACGTACCACAGCCCCTGAGGTGCGGGGTAGTGCCACAAGAAATCCTAAGTTTGCCCAGATGCTGAAGGAGTACCTTGCAGATCGAACAACTGTACTCCGACATTCCTCTGTGCCTTACAATTATTGGGTATCCAAGCTGGACACGTGGCATGAATTGGCTCTCTACGCCTTGGAAGGCCTGGCCTGCCCTGCTGCTAGCGTTTTGTCAGAGCGTGTTTTTAGTGCCGCAGGTGGAATCATTACAGATAAACGCACCCGCCTGTCAACTGAAAATGCTGACAAGCTGACTCTGATCAAGATGAACAAGGGTTGGATTGGGCCAGACTTCACCACACCACCAGCAAATGAGAGCGGAATTTAAAGTTTGCCATGTACCTCCACTCACCCATGGGTACACACTTCTGGACTTTGGATAATCGCTGGACTGCTCCTCCTTCTCCTCATGCGCCACCATGATGATGACCGTTACAAATTGCAATACTTAGGCCTTTGTTTCAGGTATACCCCCAGTGGTAAATTTTTTCGCCCATTCTTTGCAGAATGGACATTACAACGACAGGAGACCCGCTCCTTTGCAATGGGAACAATGTTTTGAGGCCCTCATGCACGTCTCTACCCAGGGACAACGTGGAGCCTCCCAATTTTTGGCTGCCCTGCCTAAGGGCTATACTACAATAGACCCACTTCCTTCCAATGGGCACTTCAGGTTTACAGGCCCTCATGCACGTCTCTATCCAGGGACAACGTGGAGCCTGACGCTGCCACCGACTGCCACACACGTGCTGTTTTTAAATGCAAGCACGGACGCAATAAGAACCTAACTGGTTTTTAGGAGCGACAATTACTGAGAAGTCTGACACTATCAGACACTGCTGACTGACGTGTATTATACACTAGACTTGTGCGTTATATAATAGTTTGTGCAAAACGCGCACCTGTACGCTGCCACCGACTGCCACACACGTGCTGTTTTTAAATGCAAGCACGGACGCAATAAGAACCTAACTGGTTTTTAGGAGCGACAATTACTGAGAAGTCTGACACTATCAGACACTGCTGACTGACGTGTATTATACACTAGACTTGTGCGTTATATAATAGTTTGTGCAAAACGCGCACCTGTACGCTGCCACCGACTGCCACACACGTGCTGTTTTTAAATGCAAGCACGGACGCAATAAGAACCTAACTGGTTTTTAGGAGCGACAATTACTGAGAAGTCTGACACTATCAGACACTGCTGACTGACGTGTATTATACACTAGACTTGTGCGTTATATAATAGTTTGTGCAAAACGCGCACCTGTACGCTGCCACCGACTGCCACACACGTGCTGTTTTTAAATGCAAGCACGGACGCAATAAGAACCTAACTGGTTTTTAGGAGCGACAATTACTGAGAAGTCTGACACTATCAGACACTGCTGACTGACGTGTATTATACACTAGACTTGTGCGTTATATAATAGTTTGTGCAAAACGCGCACCTGTACGCTGCCACCGACTGCCACACACGTGCTGTTTTTAAATGCAAGCACGGACGCAATAAGAACCTAACTGGTTTTTAGGAGCGACAATTACTGAGAAGTCTGACACTATCAGACACTGCTGACTGACGTGTATTATACACTAGACTTGTGCGTTATATAATAGTTTGTGCAAAACGCGCACCTGTACGCTGCCACCGACTGCCACACACGTGCTGTTTTTAAATGCAAGCACGGACGCAATAAGAACCTAACTGGTTTTTAGGAGCGACAATTACTGAGAAGTCTGACACTATCTGGACTGTTTTACACTGTGTACACCAGCCCCAGATATGATGAAGGCTGGTATACGGTCACCACTACCCTGCCTGCCTGCCTGCCTGTATACTGGTACAATAGTCCTGACAAGGACTCTTCTGGTCACTAGCCTGTATTCCGACCTGGCTATACCCTGCCTGTATATAGCAACAATAGTCCTGAGAAGGACTCTGCTACTGTACTCCGACCTGGCTATACCCTGCCTGCCTGTATACAACTAGAATAGTCCTGAGAAGGACTTCTGGTCACACTGTTTGCAGCCCTGCTCCGGAACTAACTATAAAGGGCCGCAAAGCTTTCCCTGAATCAGCGACACTCTCCCTACACTCACTGTCAGAATAGCTGTGAGCAGAGCACAGCGCGCCGGCCTATATAAAGGCTCGGTGACGCTGTGCAGGCCGGCCAATCACTGCAATTCCACAACTAACAGGGCTGTGGCATTGCAGTGGTCTGCCAGCCAATCCCTGCATGAGGGCTGGCTCTCAAAAGAGCGCCAACATGCAGAAATGAAGACCACGAGTAAAGCACGAGTATCGCGAGATTACTCGGTCCCCGCCGAGCAGCCCGAGTACAGTGATACTCGTGCGAGTACCGAGTAGTGACAAGCATGCTCGCTCATCACTAATAATTATTTATTTTTTTTGTGTGTGCCACAGGATGCAGGACATATAGCAGGATAGGGGTATATGAGCAGGATGGAGGTATAAGAGCAGAATGGGGGTATATGAGCAAGATGGGGGTATATGAGCAGGATGATGGGGGTATATGAGTAGGATGGGGGTATATGAGCAGGATGATGGGGGTATATGAGAAGGATGATGGGGTATATGAGCAGGATGGGGGTATATGAGCAGGATGGGGGTATATGAGCAGGATGGGGGTATATGAGCAGGATGGGGGTATATGAGCAGATGATGGGGGTATATGAGCAGGATGATTGGGGTATATGAGCAGGATGATGGCATATGAGCAGGATGATGGCATATAGCAGGATGATGGGGGTATATGAGCAGAATGATGGCATATGAGCAGGATGATGACATATGAGCAGGATGATGGCATATAGCAGGATTATGGGGGTATAGGAGGAGGATGTTGGCATATAGCAGGATGATGGCATATAGCAGGATGATGGCATATAGCAGGATCAGGGTATATGAGCAGGATGGGGGTATATGAGCAGGATGATGGCATATAGCAGGATGTTGGTGTCGCGGGCGGGGAGGAGGGTGTCAACTAGAGATGAGCGAACCGGTCCCGGTTCGGCTCGAGGTCGGCTCGCCGAACGGGGGTCCCGTTCGAGTTCGGTTTGTCGAACGTTCGACGAACCGAACTCGAACGTATAGGCTATAATGGGAGGCAATCACAAACACATAAAAATGCATTATAAATGTACACAAACATTTAATAAACATTGCCATAACACTTACCGGTCCTCGCGATCCCTTCTGCACTCTGTCTCCTGCCGCTATTCCATCCGATGATCGCTGAATCCTCCCGGTGACCTGCACTGCCAGCAGAGATGCAGGACCTATCGTGACGTCAAAATAGCCATGTGACCAGTCACGTGGCTATTATCTCATTGGCTACAGACTGGTCACATGACTATGACACGTCATGTAGGACCTGCGAGTGCATCTCTCCTGTTACGGTTGCTGCGAGCACTGGAGACTATGTCCAGATTTCTTGCTACTGCACATGTGCGAGCGCTGGAGACTAAGTCCAGATTTCTTGCTACTGCACATGTGCGAGCGCTGGAGACTAAGTCCAGATTTCTTGCTACTGCACATGTGCGAGCGCCGGAGACTAAGTCCAATCTTGGAGCCATTGCACATGTGCGGGTGACATCATCGCTGACACGAGGTCACATGTCTCTGACACCTTGTATGCCGATTGGTCGCTGGTCATGTGCTTGTGACGTCTTGCTCGGTGATAGGCCAGCATGACGTCACTCCTGTCGTTCTGGCAGCGGATTGGCTCCGGTGTCCTCCATCTTGGATGAGGCACAGAGTCTATATAAGACCCTGACACACGCCGCATGGTGCTCAGTTCTCTTGGTTCATGCATATGAGTAGACGCTCTGTGCGCGTTCCTCTAGGCATTCCTCTGTCTATGCTAGGTGAGCGCTACCGGCAGGGTAGCGTTCTTATACCTTACAGCTTCGGCTGCTGTCCGTATCCTTACCTCTTAGGGGAGCGGACATAGGCAGGTGCCTGAGGCACATGGTCTGGCTGGGCCTTGTGATTCTACTCGTAGGTGGACGTTGCCGCTAGGGTAACGTTCCTTATACTGCGTCTGGCAGTTGTTCGTATCCTCGCACACTAGGGGAGCGAACAGAGGTAGGAGCTTTGTGCGGCTTACGCTGCTGTTCGTCTCTTTTGTAAAGGGACACAATATTCCCTCTATCATGTTAGAGGCGCCTATTCCTGTCCGTGTTGTTAATGGAACTATGTTGTCTGACTCCATTACATTGAGGACAGTTCCCTTGCGCCTTTCCCTGTCTCAGGGTCACATAGAGGAGATTTCTTTTCTTGTTTTGCCTGAGGGTATAGACGACGTCCTTCTGGGTCTTCCATGGCTTCGGACTCATGCTCCTCACATTGACTGGGAGTCTGACAGCATTATTAGTTGGGGTTCGAAATGTCAGTCCCGATGTCTTCCCTTACCACCTAAGGTCGTTGCGGTTGCATCAACTGATCTCTCTCCCATACCTACACCCTATTTGGATTTCGCTGAGGTGTTCTCCAAACAGGGTGCTGAGGTTCTTCCACCCCATAGGCCGTATGACTGTGCCATAGACCTTATCCCAGGTTCGGTTCCACCTAAAGGCAGTCGACCTATATAAGAGAGAGCTTAGAGAAGGGGTTCATTCGTAAGTCTGTCTCTCCCGCGGGAGCTGGGTTTTTCTTTGTTCGGAAGAAAGAGGGTGATTTGCGTCCCTGCATAGATTACAGGGGTCTCAACGCAATCACAATAAAGAACAAATACCCATTACCTTTAATTTCGGAGCTCTTTGACAGACTGAGAGGAGCTCAAGTTTTTACGAAGTTGGATCTGCGGGGTGCGTATAACTTGGTACGAATTCGAAAGGGTGACGAATGGAAGACCGCTTTTAACACCCGAGACGGTCACTATGAATACCTCGTCATGCCTTTTGGGTTATGTAATGCACCCGCAGTATTTCAGGACTTCGTAAACGATGTGTTCAGGGATTTATTGTTATCCTCAGTAGTGGTGTATCTGGACGACATCCTGATTTTTTCTCCTGATCTGGAGACTCATCGTCAGGATGTCGTTCGTGTCCTTTCCCGTTTAAGGGAGCACTCATTGTTTGCTAAACTCGAGAAATGTGTATTCGAGCAGTCCTCATTGCCTTTTTTGGGTTACATTATCTCACAAGAGGGTCTGGCTATGGATCCTGCGAAGCTCTCTGCTGTCCTGCAATGGTCCGAACCTCATTCCTTGAAGGCGGTGCAACGCTTCTTAGGATTCATAAATTATTACAGGAAGTTCATACCCCATTTTTCTACTTTGGTGGCCCCTTTGGTGGCCTTGACTAAGAAAGGTGCTAATCCCAAAGCCTGGTCTACTGAGACATCTCAGGCTTTTGAGGCAGTAAAAAGACACTTTTCAACTGCTCCCGTTCTTCAAAGACCCGATGAGAGTAAGCCCTTCCTCTTAGAGGTTGATGCCTCTTCAGTGGGTACTGGTGCGGTCTTGTATCAAAAGAACGGTGCAGGTAGAAAAAGGCCGTGTTTCTTCTTTGCTAAAACCTTTTCACCGGCAGAGAGAAACTATACCATTGGGGATAGGGAACTGCTCGTCTTGAGATTAGCCTTGGAGGAGTGGCGTCACTTGCTGGAAGGAGCGAAACATCCTTTCCAGGTCTATACAGACCATAAGAATCTGACGTACTTACAAACCGCTCAGCGTCTGAATCCTCGCCAAGCCCGCTGGTCCTTGTTTTTCTCCCGCTTTCACTTCTCCATCAACTATTTGTCTGGGAGTAAGAATAACAAGGCAGACGCCCTGTCTCGCTCTATGCTTTCTACCCAGGAAGAGATTGACGAACCTCGTCTTATCCTTCCCTCCAGGGCTTTTCATACGCTCTCCCCTGTGACGTTAGACCAAATCCCACCGGGCAAGACCTTTGTTCCGCCTGATCGACAGAATGATATACTGTCATGGGCCCACACCTCAAAGGTGGGTGGGCATTTTGGTATTAGGCGGACACGAGAGTTACTGGAGAGGTGGTATTGGTGGCCACACTTAGCCAGCCACGTCAAGAGATATGTCGGTTCCTGCTACTCGTGTGCTCGCAACCGTCCATTACGGCAGAGACCGGCTGGGCTCTTGCATCCTTTACCAGTGCCAGATAGACCATGGGAGGTGGTAGGCATGGACTTTGTGGGTGATCTTCCATGTTCACAGGGACATAGATTTGTGTGGGTCATTACGGACCATTTCTCCCGGATGGTTCATCTCGTACCGTTATCGAGAATCCCATCTTCCAGGGTACTAGCCAAACTATTCCTCAAGCATGTCTTTAGGCTTCACGGGATGCCAGATAGTATCATTTGTGATAGAGGCCCGCAATTTACTTCCCGTTTCTGGCGAGATCTTTGTAGCCTTCTGCAAATTGAGTTGAATCTCTCTTCGGCATACCATCCAGAGACTAATGGTTTGGTTGAACGTACCAATCAATCTGTGATTATATACCTTCGACACTTTGTTGCTGAGAACCACGATAACTGGTCCTCCCTCCTACCCTGGGCAGAATTTGCCCTTAACAATTCGCTGGCTGAGGCCACTGGGCAGACACCGTTCGTACTCAATAATGGGCAACACCCTAGGGTACCGGTACCGTTTCCCGCTGCTGCACCTCCTCCTCTTGTGGCCGACTGGGCAACTAATGCCAGAGAGGTTTGGGATCGGACTCAAGAGTCGATCCAAGCAGCTAAGGACCGTATGAAGACGGTGTCCGATCGGTTTCGTCGCCCGGCTCCTGTCTTTTCTCCAGGGGACTTTGTGTGGCTCTCTGCAAAACACGTGAGACTTAGAGTGAGCTCTGTCAAATTTGCTCCTCGCTTCCTGGGTCCTTATGAGGTTCTTCGACAGGTAAATCCTGTAGTCTATCAATTGAAGTTACCTGTCCATCTTAGGATTCATGACAAATTCCATGTCTCACTGCTAAAGCCGGCTATTTTACCTCACGCTCGTGAAGTGCACTCTCCTGCCTCTGATTCCTCTCGCTCTAGCTATGAGGTACGAGCCATAGTTGGTTCTAAGATGGTTAGAGGGCGCAGGTTCTTCATGATAGATTGGGAGGGCTATGGCCCGGAACATCGCTCTTTGGAGCCTGAGGAGGCTGTCCATGCTCCCGACTTAGTTGCCGATTATCTGCGTCGCCGGGAGGGGGGCCCTTGAGGGGGAGGTACTGTTACGGTTGCTGCGAGCACTGGAGACTATGTCCAGATTTCTTGCTACTGCACATGTGCGAGCGCTGGAGACTAAGTCCAGATTTCTTGCTACTGCACATGTGCGAGCGCTGGAGACTAAGTCCAGGTTTCTTGCTACTGCACATGTGCGAGCGCCGGAGACTAAGTCCAATCTTGGAGCCATTGCACATGTGCGGGTGACATCATCGCTGACACGAGGTCACATGTCTCTGACACCTTCTATGCCGATTGGTCACTGGTCATGTGCTTGTGACGTCTTGCTCGGTGATAGGCCAGCATGACGTCACTCCTGTCGTTCTGGCAGCGGATTGGCTCTGGTGTCCTCCATCTTGGATGAGGCACAGAGTCTATATAAGACCCTGACACACGCCGCATGGTGCTCAGTCCTCTTGGTTCATGCATATGAGTAGACGCTCTGTGCGCGTTCCTCTAAGCATTCCTCTGTCTATGCTAGGTGAGCGCTACCGGCAGGGTAGCGTTCTTATGCCTTACAGCTTCGGCTGCTGTCCGTATCCTTACCTCTTAGGGGAGCGGACATAGGCAGGTGCCTGAGGCACATGGTCTGGCTGGGCCTTGTGATTCTACTCGTAGGTGGACGTTGCCGCTAGGGTAACGTTCCTTATACTGCGTCTGGCAGTTGTTCGTATCCTCGCACACTAGGGGAGCGAACAGAGGTAGGAGCTTTGTGCGGCTTACGCTGCTGTTCGTCTCTTTTGCACCACTAGAAGAGCGGACCTAGGCAGGTGCCATATCTAGTGGTTCGTGTCCTCGCACACTAGTGGAGCGAACGCAGGTAGGAGCTTTGTGCGGCTTACGCTGCTGTTCGTCTCTTTTGCACCACTAGAAGAGCGGACCTAGGTAGGTGCCATTTCGCACACATTGCCTTTGTCTCTGTGATTATTAACAGAGATCATTCCACACACCCTCCAAGTAAGGGAGAAATTGCTTTACTTTCTTATTATATCCTTCTGTGAGTTAACAGAGGTATTGCACTCTGCCATAGTCTGCAGCAAAGTCTTTGCACGGTGGACCCTGACTGTCTGATACTCCTTTCGGTTATTATCAGACAGCCCCCCGTAACATCTCCGGTACACGGTGCACATATGTGTATCGCCGTGTACCGGCGACATGCTCTAGCACACGGTCGACTCCCCGTTCCGTTAGGGACCAGCTGACACAGCCGGTCATTAACGGAGATCACCGTTGCCATAGCAACGCAGTTAGCGGTGACGTCACCGCTAACCGCGGCTCCGAGAGCACCGTTGCTATGGTAACGCGTCTGTCAGCGTTACCGCTGTTACCGCTGACAGCCAGCACTGATCACTCACGGAGTGAAGGCTGCACGCTGCTTCCCGATTGTAGTGAGGATTGTACTGAGGATGAGGTTCCCCAGCCCATGATGGGCTGGTGCACCTCATCCTCACTACAATCGTCACTACTACTACACTAGTGAGGATTGTAGTGAGGATGAGATGCCTCAGCCCATGATGGGCTGGTGAACCTCATCCTCACTACAATCGTCACTACTACTACACTAGAAAGAAAGAAGACAGAAGAGCAGGATCGTGGAGGGCTGACAGGGGGTAATAAAGATGGAGTCTCTAATGTGTCTGTGTATTTATTTCTATTAAAGTATTTTTTCTCTGTGTGGTGTTTTTTTTAACCCCTTATTGGAGATTCTTAATGGCCGGGTCAAACGTGCCTGACATTAAGAATCTCTGGCTTAATACTGGCTAGTAAAACAAAGCCAGTATTAACTCATGATTACTAGTGATGAGCGAGTACTAAAAAGCTCGGGTGCTCGAAGCTCGGGCCGAGCATCCCAAGATACTCGTGTACTCGGGCCGAGCAACGAGCCCAATGTTATCCTATGGGAGACCCGAGTATTTTTGTGAAATGACCCCCCGGCAGCATGGAGAAACCCTAAAAATGTCACAAAAGTCTCAGAAGAGTGCTCAAATGACATGGCAACAGCATGGGGAAGACCCCTTGAAGCATTTATCACTGAAAAGTCACAGCTGTGAACAATTTTGTCCGCGTTTTACGCCATTTTTACGGACTCACCAGAAAACCTTCCAAAATGACCCCAAAATGATTTTTCATGGCAGAAATGTTAAGGGCACATACGCAATAGTGAGATAGAGCTGGTGTATGTTACTTTTTGAGATTAATACATGAAAGATTTTACGTGAAAACATTGTGTGGCACTCCGATGTCCCTGAGAAGAGACGTACATGAAGGCCTCTTGAGTCTAATGTGCCCATTTTGAGGAAGTGAGTCTTTGTAGTATTTTCCTTTGCCAGGGCAGTCCAAAATTGTGAGGTTCACCAATGCCCCTGCATACAGACGTGCATGAGGGCCTGTAAACCTGAAGTGCCCATTGGAAGGAAGTGGGTCTATTGTAGTATAGCCCTTAGGCAGGGCAGCCAAAAATTGGGAGGCTCCACGTTGTCCCTGGATAGAGACGTGCATGAGGGCCTGTAAACCTGAAGTGCCCATTGGAAGGAAGTGGGTGTATTATAGTATAGCCCTTAGGCAGGGCAGCCAAAAATTGGGAGGCTCCACGTTGTCCCTGGATAGAGACGTGCATGAGGGCCTGTAAACCTGAAGTGCCCATTGGAAGGAAGTGGGTGTATTATAGTATAGCCCTTAGGCAGGGCAGCCAAAAATTGGGAGGCTCCACGTTGTCCCTGGATAGAGACGTGCATGAGGGCCTGTAAACCTGAAGTGCCCATTGGAAGGAAGTGGGTGTATTGTAGTATAGCCCTTAGGCAGGGCAGCCAAAAATTGGGAGGCTCCACGTTGTCCCTGGATAGAGACGTGCATGAGGGCCTGTAAACCTGAAGTGCCCATTGGAAGGAAGTGGGTGTATTATAGTATAGCCCTTAGGCAGGGCAGCCAAAAATTGGGAGGCTCCACGTTGTCCCTGGATAGAGACCTGTTAGGTTCTTAGAGCCTCCGTGCTTGCATTTAAAAAACGCACGTGTGTGCCTGTTGGTGGCAGCTTTCCGCTGCATTTGTGTGAGTTTTGCAAAAACTTGGATATAACGCACAAGTCTAGTGAATAATACACATCAGCACAGCATTGCAAAATGCGCAAGGGCGTTGTCAACGAACAAGGAAGTGGACGTGATGGTGGTGCAGGCAGAGACCGAGGTTGTGTGCAAGCTCTAATTTCGCCACAACAAAGGGCCACATCTAGTCGCTCGCACGTCCTGTCCCAAATTCTTGGGGACCGCAGCAGTACACCGCTCTTGAACCAAGACCAGTGTCAACAGGTTGTTAGTTGGATAGCGGATAATGCTTCTAGTCAGATTGGCACCACCACAAACACTCTGTCTTCCACACGGTCAAGTGTCAGTAGCCGTGATACTGCACCGCACATTTCAGAACCTGATCCTCCTTCCTACCACCAGGCCGAGTACACGTCCACGGACATTACTGATCCCACACTTGTACACTCGGAAGAGCTGTTCGTTCACGTTTCCATTCACAAATTCTGGCCTCTCGCCAGCTCCTGTTGAAGTGGGCCATGACGAGATTGTATGTACAGATGCCCAAATATTTGAGCAGCCACGTTCTCACGAAGTTGGCAACGTGTCTCAACAAGGGGTGGACGATGATGAGACACAATTGTCAGGAAGTCAGGAGGAGGAGCAGGGTGCGGAAGAGGAAGACGACGTGGTGGATGATCCAGTAACTGACCCAACCTGGCAGGAAGATATGCAGAGCGAGGACAGCAGTGCACAGGGGGAGGGAGGCGTAGCATCCCAACAGGCAGTAAGAAGCAGAGTGGTGGCCCCAGGCAGACGTCAGGCAACTGTTCCCCGGAACAACACGACGCAAGGTGCCTGTACAAATGTTAGGTCTTCCCGAGTCTGGCTGTAATACTATTGTATGTATTGAGGATTTCGATTGCGTTAGGGCAATGACAACCAGAGACGAGTTCTTGGTGCAAGACGTTTATAATATGCAACCAGCAAATATGTACATAAACGGAACAAAAACACAGTAGAACATAAATACAGGAAATACCTTCCAGGGACGGAGCGAAAGGGAATTCCCGGGACCGCGCACCGGACTCCCCCAGGGAGACCACCAAGAGCGAACCCCTATACAGGGACTGTCTGGCAATCACCCCAGAAGCCCTAAATGCGCAGCAGCCGGGACACAAAAGCGCAATAGGTAAGTCCAAAAATGTCCGTACGTGATGTGAGTCCAGAGTGGTATTAAACGGAAGGAACCGGGCAGAAGTGCCGACCAAAGACGGCAAACGGAGTCCGGGCTCAGCTAGATGATACCAGATGAAGTCCAGAGTCGGTGTCGGTTGTTTTCCAAGAGGATCCGAATAACAATCAGGAACCAAAAGCAGCAGGGCAGGAGCACACAGGAAGCAGTATACTCAGGCACTGGACTAAGCTTTAGGGGCGGCTTTTAAACAGATGGACAGGAAGTAGGGCAACAGAACAGAAAACTCCATGTTAACAAAGGGCAAGCTCTTTCAAAAGAAAACTGGAAAACCCGGAACTCTGACACTGGCAGTTTTTTAAGTTGGCTCCAGATGATTCTAAAAAGGCCATTTGCAACACCTGCCATGCCAGCATCAGCAGGGGTACCAAAACTAGCAGCCTGACCACCACCAGCATGATCAGGCACATGTCAGCCAAGCACCCGACTTTGTGGGAAGTACAACAGAGTCGAGGAGCAGTGCTTGCTGATGTCACTGCTACGTCTTCGCTGGTTGTGCATGCGAGCCAATCCCCTGTCCATGCTGCCTGCGAACAAGCCTCCTCCACTCCTGCACCTGCAGTTGCCTACGCAGAAAGAACACCATCATCAAGCACGTCCTTGTCCCAGCGCAACGTTCAGTTATCCATTCAGCAAACCTTTGAACGCAGGCGCAAATACACTGCCAACACCCCACATGCCACAGTTCTAAATGCTAACATTTCGCGACTGCTTGCGCTGGAAATGTTGCCTTTTAGGCTGGTTGAGACAGAAGCATTCCGCGACCTGATGGTGGCAGCTGTCCCACGTTACTCGGTCCACAGCCGCCACTATTTCTCCCGGTGTGCCGTCCCCGCATTGCATAACCACCACGTGTCACAAAACATCACACGTGCCCTGAACAACGCTGTTTCAGCCAAAGTCCACCTAACCACAGACACGTGGACAAGTGCATGTGGGCAAGGCCGCTACATCTCGTTGACGTCACACTGGGTTAATATTGTGCAAGCTGGGACCCAGTCTGAGCGAGGGACGGAACACGTCCTTCACACACCAAGTTTTGCAGGCCCTACCTCAGTCAGGGTTTCACACACACTCTACAGCTCCGGAATGTCATGCTCCTCAGCCTCCTCCTCCTCCTGCGCATCCTCATCCACTTTACCCTCCACACCAGTCCCAAGCTGGAAGTGTCGCGGGCGGAGGAGGGGACGGTGCGCTCTCCCACTGCTCGGGTCCGGCTGACGCTGCTCTACGGCTGCTGCTATCGCTCGTTGGCTCGAGCGATGGCCGGATCCCGGGGACTCGAGCGGCGCTACTCGCCCGTGAGTGAAAAGGGGTGGTTTGGGTTTTGGGGATATTGTCCGTGACGCCACCCACGGTTGTGGTGATTGTGTGGATACCACCGCTGCTCTGGACGGGGATCCCGGGAGCCTGTGACAGGGAGCAGCTTTGTTGTTATTTCTCCCCTCCGTGGGTAGGGGGGTTGGTTGTCCCGGGGCCTGGTGATGGGGTAGAGATGGATGACAGGCGGGTTGCGGGGCCTGATGAGGTGCAGGGTCGCAGGGGCAGCGCTGTGCCGCACGGCATGGAGGTACTCACTCAGCCCAATGATGATGACACAGTTCACGGTAAAACAAGTGGCTGGATGGACGGGTCACTCGGACGGCTGCGGTTGTTCCTCCCTGCAGGTTAGTGATGACTGTCTCTCCCTGCACCTAAGTTAAGTGTTGGTAGTGATGGTTTCCCAACGGTAACCCGCTCCCCGACCTGGATATGGGCCGGAGGAGCCCCTTTTGCCCACAGGCGCTGGCCCTGGGAGACGGTTGCCCTTGGCGGTGGCGGTGTCTCCCCTTCACGGTTGTACGGTTGCCTTCTATCTGGACTTGGCTGTTTGGAAACCCTGAGGTTCCCTTCACTAACGGATTTGGCAAATTCACGGCGACACCAAGCCTTGCCGGGATCCGAAAGTCCTCTGCCAATGGTGCTGGCTTCTCTTTGTATACCGGTCCGGTACGGCCGGGTCACCACCCGTCCACGGTCCTTACGGCAGACTCCATTCGGCCTCAACTGCAGACGGTCACCACATCCTGCCAACCTTGCTGTCCTGTCCGGTCCACACACCCGGACCAACTTCAGGCTCTTTGCTGTCACTTTTCTCCTCTCTACTACTTTCCTCCTTCCACTTCCTTAGCTTAACTCTCACTGCCTGTGTTTTCCCTCCTCCTCGGTGGGTGGAGACCAACCGCCTGGCTCCACACCCTGGTGTGGACAACAGCCCCTGGGGAAGGCAACTAGGATTTTGTGTTTTGACTATGATATGCCTGCAGGGAGTGTGGGGTGTTTAAGTGTTGTGCTCTGTGGCCCCTGGCTTGTCCAGGGCGACACAGAAGCACTGCAGCACTGCCTCGGCGAAGCGGCAACAGGCAGTGCTGAAGCTAATCTGCATAGGTGACAAACCCCACAATGCAGAAGAGGTGTGGACAGCTCTGAAACAGCAGGCAGATCACTGGCTCACAACTCTGAACCTAAAGCCAGGAAAGGTCGTGTGTGACAATGGCCGGAACCTGGTGGCGGCTTTGAGGCGAGGCCAGCTGACACATGTTCCATGCGTGGCCCATGTGCTCAACCTCGTGGTTCAGCGGTTTCTAAAGTCATACTCAGAGCTGTCTGATCTGCTGATAAAAGTTCGCCGCCTGTCTGCACATTTTCGAAAGTCACCTACTGCTTCAGCCGGCCTTGCCGGCTTAAGACGCCGTTTGCATCTTCCGGCACACAGACTGGTGTGTGATGTCCCCACGCTTTGGAATTCAACTCTGCACATGTTGGTCAGGATATGTGAGCAGAAGAGGGCAGTTGTTGAGTACCTGCATCACCTAAGCCGTCGGGAAATGGGTCAAACTCCACACATAACACCTGAGGAGTGGAGAGGGATGTCCGACCTATGCACCATCCGCCAAAACTTTGAGGACTCCACCAAGATGGTGAGCGGCGATGACGACATTATTAGCGTCACCATACCGCTTCTCTGCCTTCTAAAATGGTCTCTGCTCAAAAAACAACCATGATGCATTGCAGGCGGAGCGCGATGAGTTTGAGCAAGAAACAGTAGTGGGTGTGGGTGATGATAACACACAGCCCAGCCTCGTCTCATCACAACGTGCAGTGGAGGACTATGACGAGGAGGAGGATGAAGACATGGAGCAACTCTCTGGCCAAATTGAGGATATGACATGCAGTCATATCCTCGGTTCAGCGTGGCTGGCCAGAGGACAGGGTAGATGATGAGGAGGAGGAGGAGGAGGAGGACAGCATGTTCAGTCATCGTGTTGGTCAGGATACTGAAGTGATGGCTGTTAAGAGTCTGGCACACATGGCTGACTTTATGGTAAGCTGCCTGTCTCGTGACCCTCGCGTTAAGAACATCTTGGCCGACAATCATTACTGGTTGGTAACACTGTTAGACCCACGCTAAAAGGACAACTTTATGTCTCTTATTCCCGAGGCGGAGAGGTCAGGCAAAATGCAGCAGTTCCAGAAGGCCATAGTCACGGAAGTAGGCAAAGCATTCCCCTCACAAAACGCTAGCGGCATAGGTCAGGAATCAGTGGACAACCAAGGCGTACAGCCGAGAGGGGCACAAGTCCAATCCGCCAGAGGTAGGGGAACAGTCTTTAAGATGTGGGACAGTTTTCTCAGCCCCTCACATACCACAGCCCCTGAGGTGAGGGGTAGTGCCACAAGAAATCCTAAGTTTGCCCAGATGCTCAAGGAGTACCTTGCAGATCAAACAACTGTACTCCGACATTCCTCTGTGCCTTACAATTAATGTGTATCCAAGCTGGACACGTGGCATGAATTGGCTCTCTACGCCTTGGAAGTCCTGGCCTGCCCTGCCGCTAGCGTTTTGTCAGAGCGTGTTTTTAGTGCCGCAGGTGGAATCATTACAGATAAACGCACCCGCCTGTCAACTGTAAATGCTGACAGGCTGACTCTGATCAAGATGAACAAGGGTTGGATTTGGCCAGACTTCACCACACACACCAACAGCAAATTACAGCGGAATTTAAAGTTTGTAACGGGAATTTGCCATGTACCTCCACTCACCCATGGTAACACACTTCTGGACTTTGGCTAATCGCTGGACTGCTCCTCCTTCTCCTCATGCGCCATCATGGTGACCGTTACAATAGTTAAGCCGTTGTTTCAGGTATACCCCCAGTGGTAAATTTTTTCGCCCATTCTTTCTGAATGGGCATTACAACGACAGGAGACCCGCTCCTTTGCAATGGGAACAATGTTTTGAGGCCCTCATGCACATCTCTATCCAGGGACAATGTGGAGCCTCCCAATTTTTGGCTGCCCTGCCTAAGGGCTATACTACAATAGACCCACTTCCTTCCAATGGGCACTTCATGTTTACAGGCCATCATGCACGTCTCTATCCAGGGACAATATGGAGCCTCCCAATTTTTGGCTGCCCTGCCTAAGGGCTATACTACAATAGACCCACTTCCTTACAATGGGCACTTCATGTTTACAGGCCATCATGCACGTCTCTATCCAGGGACAATATGGAGCCTGACGCTGCCACCGACTGCCACACACGTGCTGTTTTTAAATGCAAGCACAGACGCAATAAGAACCTAACTGGTTTTTAGGAGCGACAATTACTGAGAAGTCTGACACTATCAGACACTGCTGACTGACGTGTATTATACACTAGACTTGTGCGTTATATAATAGTTTGTGCAAAACGCGCACCTGTACGCTGACACCGACTGCCACACACGTGCTGTTTTTAAATGCAAGCACGGACGCAATAAGAACCTAACTGGTTTTTAGGAGCGACAATTACTGAGAAGTCTGACACTATCAGACACTGCTGACTGACGTGTATTATACACTAGACTTGTGCGTTATATAATAGTTTGTGCAAAACGCGCACCTGTACCCTGCCACCGACTGCCACACACGTGCTGTTTTTAAATGCAAGCACGGACGCAATAAGAACCTAACTGGTTTTTAGGAGCGACAATTACTGAGAAGTCTGACACTATCTGGACTGTTTTACACTGTGTACACCAGCCCCAGATATGATGAAGGCTGGTATACGGTCACCACTAGGAATGGCTATATACCCTGCCTGCCTGCCTGTATACTGCTACAATAGTCCTGACAAGGACTCTTCTGGTCACTAGCCTGTATTCCGACCTGGCTATACCCTGCCTGTATATAGCAACAATAGTCCTGAGAAGGACTCTGCTACTGTACTCCGACCTGGCTATACCCTGCCTGCCTGTATACAACTAGAATAGTCCTGAGAAGGACTTCTGGTCACACTGTTTGCAGCCCTGCTCCGGAACTAACTATAAAGGGCCGCAAAGCTTTCCCTGAATCAGCGACACTCTCCCTACACTGAATGTCTGAATAGCTGTGAGCAGAGCACAGCGCGCCGGCCGATATAAAGGCTCGGTCACGCTGTGCAGGCTGGCCAATCACTGCAATTCCACAACTAACAGGGCTGTGGCATTGCAGTGGTCTGCCAGCCAATCCCTGCATGAGGGCTGGCTCTCAAAAGAGCGCCAACATGCAGAAATGAAGACCACGAGTACAGCACGAGTATCGCGAGATTACTCGGTCCCCGCCGAGCAGCCCGAGTACAGCGATACTCGTGCGAGTACCGAGTAGTGACAAGCATGCTCGCTCATCACTAATGATTACCCAACAAGCCACCCGGCTCCAGGGCTGTTGGAAGAGTTGGATACAGCGCCAGATAATGGCGCTTCTATGAAAGCGCCATTTTCTGGGACGGCTGCTGACTGAAATCCGCAGCAGAGGCGCCCAGAAACCTCGGGCTAACCTGTGCTGCGGATTCCAATCCCCAGCTGCCTAGTTGTACCCGGCTGGACACAAAAATGGGGCGAAGCCCACGTCATTTGTTTTTTAATTATTTCATGAAATAAGTGAAATAATTAAAAAAAACGGGCTTCCCTATATTTTTGGTTCCCAGCTGGGTACAAATAGGCAACTGGGGGTTGGAGGCAGCCCGTGGCTGCCTGCTGTACCTGGCTAGCATACAAAAATATGGCGAAGCCCACGTCATTTTTTTGGTGGGCAAAAAAATTCTGCATACAGTCCTGGATGGAGTATGCTGAGCCTTGTAGTTCTGCAGCTGCTGTCTGCTCTTCTCCATACAGATAGACAGCAGCTGCAGAACTACAAGGCTCAGCATACTCCATCCAGGACTGTATGCAGAAGTTTTTTGCCCCCTGAAAAAATTATGTGGGCTTCGCCATATTTTTGTATGCTAGTCAGGTACAGCAGGCAGGTACGGCTGCCCCCAACCCCCAGTTGCCTATTTGTACCCGGCTGGGAACCAAAAATAAAGGGAAGCCCTTTTTTTATTATTTCATGAATTTCATGAAATAATTAGAAAACAAATGACGTAGGCTTCGCCCCCTTTTTGTGTCCAGCCAGGTACAACTAGGCAGCTGGGGATTGGAATCCGCAGCACAGGTTGGCCTGAGCTTTCTGGGCCCCACTGCTGCGAATTGCAGTCTGCAGCCGCCTCCGAAAATGGCATTTTCATAGAAGCGCCATATTCTGGCGCTGTATCCAACTCTTCCAGCACCTGCCTGCTATACCTGGCTAGCATACAAAAATATGGCGAAGCTCACGTCCTTTTTTTGTAGTTTTTTGGCAAAAAAAATAAAAAATGCTTCCCTGGATTTTCCATTGCCAGTGAAGGTAACACCAAGCAGTGGGGGTTAGCAGCCAGTAGCTGCTTGGATTACCCTTAGCTAGCAATACAAAAAATGCAGCGGGAGCCCATATAATTTTTTTTTAATTATTTATTTAAATAACTAAAAATAAAATGGGCTTCCCTGTATTTTGATTGCTGGACATCACAGAGCTGTAAAAATAAATCTTTAAAAAAATGACGTAGCGCTCTGCGGTATTTTTGATTCTCAGCGCAGATAAAGCAGACAGCTATGGGTTGCCACCCCCATCTGCCTGCCGTTACCTTGGTTGGCAATCAAAATACAGGGAAGCCCATTAATTTTTTCTATTTAAAAAATAGTTAAAAAAAAAATGACGTTGGGTCCCCCCATTTTTGATAGCCAGCTAGGGTAAAGCAGACGGCTGTAGCCTGAAAACCACAGCTGGCAGCTTTACCGTGGTTGGGGATCCAATGTGGAGGTCCCCTCAGGCTCTTTTTTATAATTATTGTATAAATATTAATAATTACACAATAAAAGTAGGGTCCCCCCCAAATTGGATCACCAGCCAAGGTAAAGCGGACAGCTGTGGTCTGGTATTCTCAGGGTGGGAAGGTCCATAGTTATTGGGCCTTCACAGCCTAAAAATAGCAGGCCGCAGGCACCCCAGACGTGGCGCATCCACTAGATGCGCCAATCCTGGCGCTTCACCCCAGCTCATCCCGTGCCCTGGTGCAGTGGCAAACGGGGTAATAAATCGGGTTGATACTAGCTGTAGAGTAACCTGAGATCAAGCCCAGCAGTTTGTGATGTCATGGCGTCTATTAGATACTCAACATCATAAACTGTCAGTACTAACAAAAAAAAAAAATCGACAAAAGAAATTTATTTGAAAAAACAGTCCCCAAAACATTTCCTCTTTCACCAATTTATTGTAAGAAAAAAAATAAAGGGGTCCCACGACGACTCTGGACCGTCTAGAATATGGGGGGGAGACACTCAGGGAACGTATCCCCCATTTTCTAGAGTGCGGACCCTTCATGTGAGGAGTGTGGGTGCAATGAATCTGCACTCACTCTTCTCGGGTCCACAGCAGCAGAGTCCATGTCGTAATGGTTGCTACCAAAGCTGCAATGCCCTGCTCATGAGGTAAGGGCATGCCTAATCAGGAGAACTACTGTAGAGGAAGCTCTGCTCACTGGTATATAGGTGCTCAGAGGTAATAATAGATAAAATTAGTGAGTAACCTCTGCACTCTAAATCTCCCAGACTAAGTCAGTAAGTCACAACGGATAGTAATGCAAAATCACTCTTTATTGGTCCGTATTAAGAAAAAAAATTTTTCATAAGCATATATGTTTTTGTCCAAAACAAGTTACAAATGACGTTTCGGCCTGAGCCTTCGTCAGATTGGACTTATCTGCATGTAATTATGAAAAATGACAATAATCAGTATCACATAAGAGTGAGAGAACAATAACATAAACTCGAACAATGTAGAGGTACAATTGGGATGCAGCAAAAAAATTGCAATACAGCAAGAAATGAAACACATGATACAAATGTCATAATACAGTACAAGGACAATATAGTAATGACAAATATGGGGTCAGAGTAGACTTAGACAGCTCTGGTACGAAAGAGATGTCAATCATAAAGTAACATGTGCAGTAGGTGTAGAGCTACAGTGTGCATGGCAGAGCTAATGGGGAGACCGACCATAGAAAAAGAATGGAGAAAAAGTGGAGAAAAAGTGGAGAAAAAAATTCTCCACTTTTTTTCCATTTTTTTCTCCACTTTTTCTCCACTTTTTCTCCACTTTTTCTCCACTTTTTCTCCACTTATTCTCCACTTTTTTTCCATAAGTGGAGAAAAAGTGGAGAAAAAGTGGAGAAAAAGTGGAGAAAAAAAATGGAGAAAAAGTGGAGAAAAAAAATGGAGAAAAAGTGGAGAAAAAGTGGAGAAAAAGTGGAGAAAAAGTGGAGAATAAGTGGAGAAAAAGTGGAGAAAAAAGTGGAGAAAAAGTGGAGAATAAGTGGAGAAAAAGTGGAGAAAAAAATTCTCCACTTTTTCTCCATTTTTTCTCCACTTTTTCTCCACTTTTTCTCCACTTTTTCTCCATTTTTTTCTCCACTTTTTCTCCACTTTTTCTCCACTTCTTCTCCACTTTTTCTCCACTTTTTCTCCACTTTTTTTCCATTTTTTTCTCCACTTTTTCTCCATTTTTTTTCTCCACTTTTTCTCCACTTATTCTCCACTTTTTCTTCACTTTTTCTCTACTTTTTCTCCATTTTTTTCTCCACTTTTTCTCCACTTTTTCTCCACTTTTTCTCCACTTTTTTCCATTTTTTTCTCCACTTTTTCTCCATTTTTTTTCTCCACTTATTCTCCACTTTTTCTTCACTTTTTCTCCATTTTTTTCTCCACTTTTTCTCCACTTTTTCTCCACTTGTGGAGAAAAAGTGGAGAAAAAGTGGAGAAAAAGTGGAGAAAAAAAATGGAGAAAAAGTGGAGAACAAAATGGAAAAAAAGTGGAGAAAAAGTGGAGAAAAAGTGGAGAAAAAGTGAAGAAAAAGTGGAGAATAAGTGGAGAATAAGTGGAGAAAAGTGGAGAAAAAGTGGAGAAAAAAAATGGAGAAAAAGTGGAGAAAAGGTGGAGAAAAAGTGGAGAAAAAGTGGAGAAAAAGTGGAGAAAAAGTGGAGAAAAAAATGTAGAAAAAGTGGAGAAAAAAATGTAGAAAAAATGTAGAAAAAGTGGAGAAAAAAATGGAAAAAAAGTGGAGAAAAAGTGGAGAAAAAGTGGAGAAAAAGTGGAGAAAAAAATGGAGAAAAAGTGGAGAATAAGTGGAGAAAAAGTGGAGAATAAGTGGAGAAAAAAAATGGAGAAAAAGTGGAGAAAAAAATGGAAAAAAAGTGGAGAAAAATTGTAGAAAAAGTGATGAAAAAATGGAGAAAAAGTGGAGAAAAAGTGGAGAATAAGTGGAGAAAAAGTGGAGAAAAAAAATGGAGAAAAAGTGGAGAAAAAAATGGAAAAAAAGTGGAGAAAAAGTGGAGAAAAAGTGGAGAAAAAAATGGAGAAAAAGTGGAGAAAAAGTGGAGAATAAGTGGAGAAAAAGTGGAGAAAAAAAATGGAGAAAAAGTGGAGAAAAAAATGGAAAAAAAGTGGAGAAAAAGTGGAGAAAAAGTGGAGAAAAAGTGGAGAAAAAAATGGAGAAAAAGTGGAGAAAAAGTGGAGAAAAAGTGGAGAAAAAAATGGAGAAAAAGTGGAGAAAAAGTGGAGAATAAGTGGAGAAAAAGTGGAGAAAAAAATTCTCCACTTTTTTTCCATTTTTTTCTCCACTTTTTCTCCACTTTTTCTCCACTTTTTCTCCACTTTTTCTCCACTTATTCTCCACTTTTTCTCCACTTATTCTCCACTTTTTTTCCATAAGTGGAGAAAAAGTGGAGAAAAAGTGGAGAATAAAAATGGAGAAAATGTGGAGAAAAAAAATGGAGAAAAAGTGGAGAAAAAAATGGAGAAAAAGTGGAGAAAAAAATGTAGAAAAAATGGAGAAAAAGTGGAGAAAAAAATGGAAAAAAAGTGGAGAAAAAGTGGAGAAAAAGTGGAGAAAAAAATGGAGAAAAAGTGGAGAAAAAGTGGAGAATAAGTGGAGAAAAAGTGGAGAAAAAGTGGAGAATAAGTGGAGAAAAAAATGGAGAAAAAGTGGAGAAAAAGTGGAGAATAAGTGGAGAAAAAGTGGAGAAAAAGTGGAGAAAAAGTGGAGAAGAAAAATGGAGAAAAAGTGGAGAAAAAGTGGAGAAAAAGTGGAAAAAAAAAATGTAGAAAAAGTGGAGAAAAAAATGTAGAAAAAATGGAGAAAAAGTGGAGAAAAAAATGGAAAAAAAAGTGGAGAAAAAGTAGAGAAAAAGTGGAGAAAAAAATGGAGAAAAAGTGGAGAAAAAGTGGAGAATAAGTGGAGAAAAAGTGGAGAAAAAGTGGAGAAAAAGTGGAGAAGAAAAATGGAGAAAAAGTGGAGAAAAAGTGGAGAAAAAGAGGAGAAAAAAATGTAGAAAAAGTGGAGAAAAAAATGTAGAAAAAAGGGAGAAAAAGTGGAGAAAAAAATGGAAAAAAAAGTGGAGAAAAAGTAGAGAAAAAGTGGAGAAAAAAATGGAGAAAAAGTGGAGAAAAAGTGGAGAAAAAGTGGAGAATAAGTGGAGAAAAAGTGGAGAAAAAGTGGAGAATAAAAATGGAGAAAAAGTGTAGAAAAAGTGGAGAAAAAGTGTAGAAAAAGTGGAGAAAAAAATGTAGAAAAAGTGGAGAAAAAAATGTAGAAAAAATGGAGAAAAAGTGGAGAAAAAAATGGAAAAAAAAGTGGAGAAAAAGTGGAGAAAAAGTGGAGAAAAAATGGAGAAAAAGTGGAGAAAAAGTGGAGAATAAGTGGAGAAAAAGTGGAGAAAAAGTGGAGAAAAAAAAATGGAGAAAAAGTGGAGAAAAAAATGGAAAAAAAGTGGAGAAAAAGTGGAGAAAAAGTGGAGAAAAAGTGGAGAAAAAAATGGAGAAAAAGTGGAGAAAAAGTGGAGAAAAAGTGGAGAAAAAAATGGAGAAAAAGTGGAGAAAAAGTGGAGAAAAAGTGGAGAAAAAGTGGAGAATAAGTGGAGAAAAAGTGGAGAAAAAAATTCTCCACTTTTTTTCCATTTTTTTCTCCACTTTTTCTCCACTTTTTCTCCACTTTTTCTCCACTTATTCTCCACTTTTTCTCCACTTATTCTCCACTTTTTTTCCATAAGTGGAGAAAAAGTGGAGAAAAAGTGGAGAATAAAAATGGAGAAAATGTGGAGAAAAAAAATGGAGAAAAAGTGGAGAAAAAAATGGAAAAAAAAGTGGAGAAAAAGAGGAGAAAAAGTGGAGAAAAAAATGGAGAAAAAGTGGAGAAAAAGTGGAGAATAAGTGGAGAAAAAGTGGAGAAAAAGTGGAGAAAAAAAAATGGAGAAAAAGTGGAGAAAAAAATGGAAAAAAAGTGGAGAAAAAGTGGAGAAAAAGTGGAGAAAAAGTGGAGAAAAAAATGGAGAAAAAGTGGAGAAAAAGTGGAGAAAAAGTGGAGAAAAAAATGGAGAAAAAGTGGAGAAAAAGTGGAGAAAAAGTGGAGAAAAAGTGGAGAATAAGTGGAGAAAAAGTGGAGAAAAAAATTCTCCACTTTTTTTCCATTTTTTTCTCCACTTTTTCTCCACTTTTTCTCCACTTTTTCTCCACTTATTCTCCACTTTTTCTCCACTTATTCTCCACTTTTTTTCCATAAGTGGAGAAAAAGTGGAGAAAAAGTGGAGAATAAAAATGGAGAAAATGTGGAGAAAAAAAATGGAGAAAAAGTGGAGAAAAAAATGGAGAAAAAGTGGAGAAAAAAATGTAGAAAAAATGGAGAAAAAGTGGAGAAAAAAATGGAAAAAAGTGGAGAAAAAGTGGAGAAAAAGTGGAGAAAAAAATGGAGAAAAAGTGGAGAAAAAGTGGAGAATAAGTGGAGAAAAAGTGGAGAAAAAGTGGAGAATAAGTGGAGAAAAAAATGGAGAAAAAGTGGAGAAAAAAATGGAAAAAAAGTGGAGAAAAAGTGGAGAAAAAAATGGAGAAAAAGTGGAGAAAAAGTGGAGAAAAAGTGGAGAATAAAAATGGAGAAAAAGTGGAGAAAAAGTGGAGAAACAAATGTAGAAAAAGTGGAGAAAAAAATGTAGAAAAAATGGAGAAAAAGTGGAGAAAAAAATGGAAAAAAAGTGGAGAAAAAGTAGAGAAAAAGTGGAGAAAAAAATGGAGAAAAAGTGGAGAAAAAGTGGAGAATAAGTGGAGAAAAAGTGGAGAAAAAGTGGAGAATAAAAATGGAGAAAAAGTGGAGAAAAAGTGGAGAAAAAGTGGAGAAAAAAATGTAGAAAAAGTGGAGAAAAAAATGGAAAAAAAGTGGAGAAAAAGTGGAGAAAAAGTGGAGAAAAAAATGGAGAAAAAGTGGAGAAAAAGTGGAGAATAAGTGGAGAAAAAGTGGAGAAAAAGTGGAGAATAAGTGGAGAAAAAAAATGGAGAAAAAATGGAGAAAAAAATGGAAAAAAGTGGAGAAAAAGTGGAGAAAAAGTGGAGAAAAAAATGGAGAAAAAGTGGAGAAAAAGTGGAGAATAAGTGGAGAAAAAGTGGAGAAAAAGTGGAGAAAAAAAATGGAGAAAAAGTGGAGAAAAAAATGGAAAAAAAGTGGAGAAAAAGTGGAGAATAAGTGGAGAAAAAGTGGAGAAAAAGTGGAGAAAAAAAAATGGAGAAAAAGTGGAGAAAAAAATGGAAAAAAAGTGGAGAAAAAGTGGAGAAAAAGTGGAGAAAAAGTGGAGAAAAAAATGGAGAAAAAGTGGAGAAAAAGTGGAGAAAAAGTGGAGAAAAAAATGGAGAAAAAGTGGAGAAAAAGTGGAGAAAAAGTGGAGAAAAAGTGGAGAATAAGTGGAGAAAAAGTGGAGAAAAAAATTCTCCACTTTTTTTCCATTTTTTTCTCCACTTTTTCTCCACTTTTTCTCCACTTTTTCTCCACTTATTCTCCACTTTTTCTCCACTTATTCTCCACTTTTTTTCCATAAGTGGAGAAAAAGTGGAGAAAAAGTGGAGAATAAAAATGGAGAAAATGTGGAGAAAAAAAATGGAGAAAAAGTGGAGAAAAAAATGGAGAAAAAGTGGAGAAAAAAATGTAGAAAAAATGGAGAAAAAGTGGAGAAAAAAATGGAAAAAAGTGGAGAAAAAGTGGAGAAAAAGTGGAGAAAAAAATGGAGAAAAAGTGGAGAAAAAGTGGAGAATAAGTGGAGAAAAAGTGGAGAAAAAGTGGAGAATAAGTGGAGAAAAAAATGGAGAAAAAGTGGAGAAAAAAATGGAAAAAAAGTGGAGAAAAAGTGGAGAAAAAAATGGAGAAAAAGTGGAGAAAAAGTGGAGAAAAAGTGGAGAATAAAAATGGAGAAAAAGTGGAGAAAAAGTGGAGAAACAAATGTAGAAAAAGTGGAGAAAAAAATGTAGAAAAAATGGAGAAAAAGTGGAGAAAAAAATGGAAAAAAAGTGGAGAAAAAGTAGAGAAAAAGTGGAGAAAAAAATGGAGAAAAAGTGGAGAAAAAGTGGAGAATAAGTGGAGAAAAAGTGGAGAAAAAGTGGAGAATAAAAATGGAGAAAAAGTGGAGAAAAAGTGGAGAAAAAGTGGAGAAAAAAATGTAGAAAAAGTGGAGAAAAAAATGGAAAAAAAGTGGAGAAAAAGTGGAGAAAAAGTGGAGAAAAAAATGGAGAAAAAGTGGAGAAAAAGTGGAGAATAAGTGGAGAAAAAGTGGAGAAAAAGTGGAGAATAAGTGGAGAAAAAAAATGGAGAAAAAATGGAGAAAAAAATGGAAAAAAGTGGAGAAAAAGTGGAGAAAAAGTGGAGAAAAAAATGGAGAAAAAGTGGAGAAAAAGTGGAGAATAAGTGGAGAAAAAGTGGAGAAAAAGTGGAGAAAAAAAATGGAGAAAAAGTGGAGAAAAAAATGGAGAAAAAGTGGAGAAAAAGTGGAGAAAAAAATGGAGAAAAAGTGGAGAAAAAGTGGAGAATAAGTGGAGAAAAAGTGGAGAAAAAGTGGAGAAAAAGTGGAGAAAAAAATGGAGAAAAAGTGGAGAAAAAAATGGAAAAAAAAGTGGAGAAAAAGTGGAGAAAAAGTGGAGAAAAAGTGGAGAAAAAAATGGAGAAAAAGTGGAGAAAAAGTGGAGAATAAGTGGAGAAAAAAATGGAAAAAAAGTGGAGAAAAAGTGGAGAAAAAGTGGAGAAAAAAATGGAGAAAAAGTGGAGAAAAAGTGGAGAAAAAGTGGAGAAAAAGTGGAGAAAAAAATGGAGAAAAAGTGGAGAAAAAGTGGAGAAAAAGTGGAGAAAAAGTGGAGAATAAGTGGAGAAAAAGTGGAGAAAAAGTGGAGAATAAGTGGAGAAAAAAATGGAGAAAAAGTGGAGAAAAAAATGGAAAAAAAGTGGAGAAAAAGTGGAGAAAAAAATGGAGAAAAAGTGGAGAAAAAGTGGAGAAAAAGTGGAGAATAAAAATGGAGAAAAAGTGGAGAAAAAGTGGAGAAACAAATGTAGAAAAAGTGGAGAAAAAAATGTAGAAAAAATGGAGAAAAAGTGGAGAAAAAAATGGAAAAAAAGTGGAGAAAAAGTAGAGAAAAAGTGGAGAAAAAAATGGAGAAAAAGTGGAGAAAAAGTGGAGAATAAGTGGAGAAAAAGTGGAGAAAAAGTGGAGAATAAAAATGGAGAAAAAGTGGAGAAAAAGTGGAGAAAAAGTGGAGAAAAAAATGTAGAAAAAGTGGAGAAAAAAATGTAGAAAAAATGGAGAATAAGTGGAGAAAAAAATGGAAAAAAAGTGGAGAAAAAGTGGAGAAAAAGTGGAGAAAAAAATGGAGAAAAAGTGGAGAAAAAGTGGAGAATAAGTGGAGAAAAAGTGGAGAAAAAGTGGAGAATAAGTGGAGAAAAAAAATGGAGAAAAAATGGAGAAAAAAATGGAAAAAAGTGGAGAAAAAGTGGAGAAAAAGTGGAGAATAAGTGGAGAAAAAGTGGAGAAAAAGTGGAGAATAAGTGGAGAAAAAAATGGAGAAAAAGTGGAGAAAAAAAATGGAAAAAAGTGATGAAAAAGTGGAGAAAAAGTGGAGAAAAAGTGGAGAAAAAATGGAGAAAAAGTGGAGAAAAAGTGGAGAAAAAGTGGAGAAAAAGTGGAGAAAAAGTGGAGAATAAGTGGAGAATAAGTGGAGAATAAGTGGAGAAAAAGTGGAGAATAAGTGGAGAAAAAAAAGGAGAAAAAGTGGAGAAAAAAATGGAAAAAAAGTGGAGAAAAAGTGGAGAAAAAGTGGAGAAAAAATGGAGAAAAAGTGGAGAAAAAGTGGAGAATAAGTGGAGAAAAAGTGGAGAAAAAGTGGAGAAAAAAATGGAGAAAAAGTGGAGAAAAAAATGGAAAAAAAGTGGAGAAAAAGTGGAGAAAAAGTGGAGAAAAAAATGGAGAAAAAGTGGAGAAAAAGTGGAGACAAAAAATGGAGAAAAAGTGGAGAAAAAAATGGAAAAAAGTGGAGAAAAAGTGGAGAAAAAGTGGAGAAAAAAATGGAGAAAAAGTGGAGAAAAAGTGGAGAATAAGTGGAGAAAAAGTGGAGAAAAAGTGGAGAAAAAAATGGAGAAAAAGTGGAGAAAAAAATGGAAAAAAAGTGGAGAAAAAGTGGAGAAAAAGTGGAGAAAAAAATGGAGAAAAAGTGGAGAAAAAGTGGAGAAAAAGTGGAGAAAAAAATGAAGAAAAAGTGGAGAAAAAGTGGAGAAAAAGTGGAGAAAAAAATGGAGAAAAAGTGGAGAATAAGTGGAGAAAAAGTGGAGAAAAAGTGGAGAAAAAAATGGAGAAAAAGTGGAGAAAAAAATGGAAAAAAAAGTGGAGAAAAAGTGGAGAAAAAGTGGAGAAAAAGTGGAGAAAAAAATGGAGAAAAAGTGGAGAAAAAGTGGAGAAAAAAATGGAGAAAAAGTGGAGAAAAAGTGGAGAATAAGTGGAGAAAAAGTGGAGAAAAAAATTCTCCACTTTTTTTCCATTTTTTTCTCCACTTTTTCTCCACTTTTTCTCCACTTTTTCTCCACTTTTTCTCCACTTATTCTCCACTTTTTCTCCACTTATTCTCCACTTTTTTTCCATAAGTGGAGAAAAAGTGGAGAAAAAGTGGAGAATAAAAATGGAGAAAATGTGGAGAAAAAAAATGGAGAAAAAGTGGAGAAAAAAATGGAGAAAAAGTGGAGAAAAAAATGTAGAAAAAATGGAGAAAAAGTGGAGAAAAAAATGGAAAAAAAGTGGAGAAAAAGTGGAGAAAAAGTGGAGAAAAAAATGGAGAAAAAGTGGAGAAAAAGTGGAGAATAAGTGGAGAAAAAGTGGAGAAAAAGTGGAGAATAAGTGGAGAAAAAAATGGAGAAAAAGTGGAGAAAAAAATGGAAAAAAAGTGGAGAAAAAGTGGAGAAAAAGTGGAGAAAAAAATGGAGAAAAAGTGGAGAAAAAGTGGAGAATAAGTGGAGAAAAAGTGGAGAAAAAGTGTAGAAAAAGTGGAGAAAAAGTGGAGAAGAAAAATGGAGAAAAAGTGGAGAAAAAGTGGAGAAAAAGTGGAGAAAAAGTGGAGAAAAAAATGTAGAAAAAGTGGAGAAAAAAATGTAGAAAAAATGGAGAAAAAGTGGAGAAAAAAATGGAAAAAAAGTGGAGAAAAAGTAGAGAAAAAGTGGAGAAAAAAATGGAGAAAAAGTGGAGAAAAAGTGGAGAATAAGTGGAGAAAAAGTGGAGAAAAAGTGGAGAAAAAGTGGAGAAAAAAAGGAGAAAAAAATGTAGAAAAAGTGGAGAAAAAAATGTAGAAAAAATGGAGAAAAAGTGGAGAAAAAAATGGAAAAAAAAGTGGAGAAAAAGTGGAGAAAAAGTGGAGAAAAAATGGAGAAAAAGTGGAGAAAAAGTGGAGAATAAGTGGAGAAAAAAATGGAGAAAAAGTGGAGAAAAAGTGGAGAATAAGTGGAGAAAAAGTGGAGAAAAAGTGGAGAATAAGTGGAGAAAAAAATGGAGAAAAAGTGGAGAAAAAAATGGAAAAAAAAGTGGAGAAAAAGTGGAGAAAAAGTGGAGAAAAAAATGGAGAAAAAGTGGAGAAAAAGTGGAGAATAAGTGGAGAAAAAGTGGAGAAAAAGTGTAGAAAAAGTGGAGAAAAAGTGGAGAAGAAAAATGGAGAAAAAGTGGAGAAAAAGTGGAGAAAAAGTGGAGAAAAAGTGGAGAAAAAAATGTAGAAAAAGTGGAGAAAAAAATGTAGAAAAAATGGAGAAAAAGTGGAGAAAAAAATGGAAAAAAAGTGGAGAAAAAGTAGAGAAAAAGTGGAGAAAAAAATGGAGAAAAAGTGGAGAAAAAGTGGAGAATAAGTGGAGAAAAAGTGGAGAAAAAGTGGAGAATAAGTGGAGAAAAAGTGGAGAAAAAAATGGAGAAAAAGTGGAGAAAAAGTGGAGAATAAGTGGAGAATAAGTGGAGAAAAAGTGGAGAAAAAGTGGAGAAAAAGTGGAGAATAAGTGGAGAATAAGTGGAGAAAAAGTGGAGAAAAAGTGGAGAATAAGTGGAGAAAAAAATGGAGAAAAAGTGGAGAAAAAAAATGGAAAAAAGTGATGAAAAAGTGGAGAAAAAGTGGAGAAAAAGTGGAGAAAAAATGGAGAAAAAGTGGAGAAAAAGTGGAGAAAAAGTGGAGAATAAGTGGAGAAAAAGTGGAGAAAAAGTGGAGAAAAAGTGGAGAAAAAGTGGAGAATAAGTGGAGAAAAAGTGGAGAATAAGTGGAGAAAAAAAAGGAGAAAAAGTGGAGAAAAAAATGGAAAAAAAGTGGAGAAAAAGTGGAGAAAAAGTGGAGAAAAAATGGAGAAAAAGTGGAGAAAAAGTGGAGAATAAGTGGAGAAAAAGTGGAGAAAAAGTGGAGAAAAAAAATGGAGAAAAAGTGGAGAAAAAAATGGAAAAAAAGTGGAGAAAAAGTGGAGAAAAAGTGGAGAAAAAAATGGAGAAAAAGTGGAGAAAAAGTGGAGACAAAAAATGGAGAAAAAGTGGAGAAAAAAATGGAAAAAAGTGGAGAAAAAGTGGAGAAAAAGTGGAGAAAAAAATGGAGAAAAAGTGGAGAAAAAGTGGAGAATAAGTGGAGAAAAAGTGGAGAAAAAGTGGAGAAAAAAATGGAGAAAAAGTGGAGAAAAAAATGGAAAAAAAGTGGAGAAAAAGTGGAGAAAAAGTGGAGAAAAAAATGGAGAAAAAGTGGAGAAAAAGTGGAGAAAAAGTGGAGAAAAAAATGAAGAAAAAGTGGAGAAAAAGTGGAGAAAAAGTGGAGAAAAAAATGGAGAAAAAGTGGAGAAAAAGTGGAGAATAAGTGGAGAAAAAGTGGAGAAAAAGTGGAGAAAAAAATGGAGAAAAAGTGGAGAAAAAAATGGAAAAAAAAGTGGAGAAAAAGTGGAGAAAAAGTGGAGAAAAAGTGGAGAAAAAAATGGAGAAAAAGTGGAGAAAAAGTGGAGAAAAAAATGGAGAAAAAGTGGAGAAAAAGTGGAGAATAAGTGGAGAAAAAGTGGAGAAAAAAATTCTCCACTTTTTTACCATTTTTTTCTCTACTTTTTCTCCACTTTTTCTCCACTTTTTCTCTACTTTTTCTCCACTTATTCTCCACTTTTTCTCCACTTATTCTCCACTTTTTTTCCATAAGTGGAGAAAAAGTGGAGAAAAAGTGGAGAATAAAAATGGAGAAAATGTGGAGAAAAAAAATGGAGAAAAAGTGGAGAAAAAAATGGAGAAAAAGTGGAGAAAAAAATGTAGAAAAAATGGAGAAAAAGTGGAGAAAAAAATGGAAAAAAAGTGGAGAAAAGTGGAGAAAAAGTGGAGAAAAAAATGGAGAAAAAGTGGAGAAAAAGTGGAGAATAAGTGGAGAAAAAGTGGAGAAAAAGTGGAGAATAAGTGGAGAAAAAAAGTGGAGAAAAAGTGGAGAAAAAAATGGAAAAAAAGTGGAGAAAAAGTGGAGAAAAAGTGGAGAAAAAAATGGAGAAAAAGTGGAGAAAAAGTGGAGAATAAGTGGAGAAAAAGTGGAGAAAAAGTGTAGAAAAAGTGGAGAAAAAGTGGAGAAGAAAAATGGAGAAAAAGTGGAGAAAAAGTGGAGAAAAAGTGGAGAAAAAAATGGAGAAAAAGTGGAGAAAAAGTGGAGAATAAGTGGAGAAAAAGTGGAGAAAAAGTGGAGAATAAGTGGAGAAAAAAATGGAGAAAAAGTGGAGAAAAAAATGGAAAAAAAGTGGAGAAAAAGTGGAGAAAAAGTGGAGAAAAAAATGGAGAAAAAGTGGAGAAAAAGTGGAGAAAAAGTGGAGAAAAAGTGTAGAAAAAGTGGAGAAAAAGTGGAGAAGAAAAATGGAGAAAAAGTGGAGAAAAAGTGGAGAAAAAGTGGAGAAAAAGTGGAGAAAAAAATGTAGAAAAAGTGGAGAAAAAAATGTAGAAAAAATGGAGAAAAAGTGGAGAAAAAAATGGAAAAAAAGTGGAGAAAAAATAGAGAAAAAGTGGAGAAAAAAATGGAGAAAAAGTGGAGAAAAAGTGGAGAATAAGTGGAGAAAAAGTGGAGAAAAAGTGGAGAATAAAAATGGAGAAAAAGTGTAGAAAAAGTGGAGAAAAAGTGGACAAAAAGTGGAGAAAAAAATGTAGAAAAAGTGGAGAAAAAAATGTAGAAAAAATGGAGAAAAAGTGGAGAAAAAAATGGAAAAAAAAGTGGAGAAGAAGTGGAGAAAAAGTGGAGAAAAAATGGAGAAAAAGTGGAGAAAAAGTGGAGAATAAGTGGAGAAAAAGTGGAGAAAAAGTGGAGAAAAAAAATGGAGAAAAAGTGGAGAAAAAAATGGAAAAAAAGTGGAGAAAAAGTGGAGAAAAAGTGGAGAAAAAAATGGAGAAAAAGTGGAGAAAAAGTGGAGAATAAGTGGAGAAAAAGTGGAGAAAAAGTGGAGAAAAAAAATGGAGAAAAAGTGGAGAAAAAAATGGAAAAAAAGTGGAGAAAAAGTGGAGAAAAAGTGGAGAAAAAGTGGAGAAAAAAATGGAGAAAAAGTGGAGAAAAAGTGGAGAAAAAAATGGAGAAAAAGTGGAGAAAAAGTGGAGAAAAAGTGGAGAAAAAGTGGAGAATAAGTGGAGAAAAAAATTCTCCACTTTTTTTCCATTTTTTTCTCCACTTTTTCTCCACTTTTTCTCCACTTTTTCTCCACTTATTCTCCACTTTTTCTCCACTTATTCTCCACTTTTTTTTTTCCATAAGTGGAGAAAAAGTGGAGAAAAAGTGGAGAATAAAAATGGAGAAAATGTGGAGAAAAAAAATGGAGAAAAAGTGGAGAAAAAAAATGGAGAAAAAAATGAGAAAAAAATGTAGAAAAAATGGAGAAAAAGTGGAGAAAAAAATGGAAAAAACGGGGAGAAAAAGTGGAGAAAAAGTGGAGAAAAAAATGGAGAAAAAGTGGAGAAAAAGTGGAGAATAAGTGGAGAAAAAGTGGAGAAAAAGTGGAGAATAAGTGGAGAAAAAAATGGAGAAAAAGTGGAGAAAAAAATGGAAAAAAAGTGGAGAAAAAGTGGAGAAAAAAATGGAGAAAAAGTGGAGAAAAAGTGGAGAAAAAGTGGAGAAAAAGTGGAGAATAAAAATGGAGAAAAAGTGGAGAAAAAGTGGAGAAAAAAATGTAGAAAAAGTGGAGAAAAAATGTAGAAAAAATGGAGAAAAAGTGGAGAAAAAAATGGAAAAAAAGTGGAGAAAAAATAGAGAAAAAGTGGAGAAAAAAATGGAGAAAAAGTGGAGAAAAAGTGGAGAATAAGTGGAGAAAAAGTGGAGAAAAAGTGGAGAATAAAAATGGAGAAAAAGTGTAGAAAAAGTGGAGAAAAAGAAAAGTGGAGAAAAAGTGGAGAATAAGTGGAGAAAAAGTGGAGAAAAAGTGGAGAAAAAAAATGGAGAAAAAGTGGAGAAAAAAATGGAAAAAAAGTGGAGAAAAAGTGGAGAATAAAAATGGAGAAAAAGTGTAGAAAAAGTGGAGAAAAAGTGGACAAAAAGTGGAGAAAAAAATGTAGAAAAAGTGGAGAAAAAAATGTAGAAAAAATGGAGAAAAAGTGGAGAAAAAAATGGAAAAAAAAGTGGAGAAAAAAATGTAGAAAAAGTGGAGAAAAAGTGGAGAAAAAATGGAGAAAAAGTGGAGAAAAAGTGGAGAATAAGTGGAGAAAAAGTGGAGAAAAAGTGGAGAAAAAAAATGGAGAAAAAGTGGAGAAAAAAATGGAAAAAAAGTGGAGAAAAAGTGGAGAAAAAGTGGAGAAAAAAATGGAGAAAAAGTGGAGAAAAAGTGGAGAATAAGTGGAGAAAAAGTGGAGAAAAAGTGGAGAAAAAAAATGGAGAAAAAGTGGAGAAAAAAATGGAAAAAAAGTGGAGAAAAAGTGGAGAAAAAGTGGAGAAAAAGTGGAGAAAAAAATGGAGAAAAAGTGGAGAAAAAGTGGAGAAAAAAATGGAGAAAAAGTGGAGAAAAAGTGGAGAAAAAGTGGAGAAAAAGTGGAGAATAAGTGGAGAAAAAAATTCTCCACTTTTTTTCCATTTTTTTCTCCACTTTTTCTCCACTTTTTCTCCACTTTTTCTCCACTTATTCTCCACTTTTTCTCCACTTATTCTCCACTTTTTTTTTCCATAAGTGGAGAAAAAGTGGAGAAAAAGTGGAGAATAAAAATGGAGAAAATGTGGAGAAAAAAAATGGAGAAAAAGTGGAGAAAAAAAATGGAGAAAAAAATGAGAAAAAAATGTAGAAAAAAAGGAGAAAAAGTGGAGAAAAAAATGGAAAAAAAGTGGAGAAAAAGTGGAGAAAAAGTGGAGAAAAAAATGGAGAAAAAGTGGAGAAAAAGTGGAGAATAAGTGGAGAAAAAGTGGAGAAAAAGTGGAGAATAAGTGGAGAAAAAAATGGAGAAAAAGTGGAGAAAAAAATGGAAAAAAAGTGGAGAAAAAGTGGAGAAAAAAATGGAGAAAAAGTGGAGAAAAAGTGGAGAAAAAGTGGAGAAAAAGTGGAGAATAAAAATGGAGAAAAAGTGGAGAAAAAGTGGAGAAAAAAATGTAGAAAAAGTGGAGAAAAAATGTAGAAAAAATGGAGAAAAAGTGGAGAAAAAAATGGAAAAAAGTGGAGAAAAAGTAGAGAAAAAGTGGAGAAAAAAATGGAGAAAAAGTGGAGAAAAAGTGGAGAATAAGTGGAGAAAAAGTGGAGAAAAAGTGGAGAATAAAAATGGAGAAAAGTGGAGAAAAAGTGGAGAAAAAGTGGAGAAAAATTGGAGAAAAAAATGTAGAAAAAGTGGAGAAAAAAATGTAGAAAAAATGGAGAAAAAGTGGAGAAAAAAATGGAAAAAAAGTGGAGAAAAAGTGGAGAAAAAGTGGAGAAAAAAATGGAGAAAAAGTGGAGAAAAAGTGGAGAATAAGTGGAGAAAAAGTGGAGAAAAAGTGGAGAATAAGTGGAGAAAAAAAATGGAGAAAAAATGGAGAAAAAAATGGAAAAAAAGTGGAGAAAAAGTGGAGAAAAAGTGGAGAAAAAAATGGAGAAAAAGTGGAGAAAAAGTGGAGAATAAGTGGAGAAAAAGTGGAGAAAAAGTGGAGAAAAAAAATGGAGAAAAAGTGGAGAAAAAAATGGAAAAAAAGTGGAGAAAAAGTGGAGAAAAAGTGGAGAAAAAAATGGAGAAAAAGTGGAGAAAAAGTGGAGAATAAGTGGAGAAAAAGTGGAGAAAAAGTGGAGAAACAAATGGAGAAAAAGTGGAGAAAAAAAATGGAAAAAAAGTGGAGAAAAAGTGGAGAAAAAGTGGAGAAAAAGTGGAGAAAAAAATGGAGAAAAAGTGGAGAAAAAGTGGAGAATAAGTGGAGAAAAAAATGGAAAAAAAAGTGGAGAAAAAGTGGAGAAAAAGTGGAGAAAAGAATAGAGAAAAAGTGGAGAAAAAGTGGAGAAAAAGTGGAGAAAAAGTGGAGAAAAAAATGGAGAAAAAATGGAGAAAAAGTGGAGAAAAAGTGGAGAAAAAGTGGAGAATAAGTGGAGAAAAAGTGGAGAAAAAAATTCTCCATTTTTTTTCCATTTTTTTCTCCACTTTTTCTCCACTTTTTCTCCACTTTTTCTCCACTTTTTCTCCACTTATTCTCCACTTTTTCTCCACTTATTCTCCACTTTTTTTCCATAAGTGGAGAAAAAGTGGAGAAAAAGTGGAGAATAAAAATGGAGAAAAAGTGGAGAAAAAAAATGGAGAAAAAGTGGAGAAAAAGTGGAGAAAAAAATGTTGAAAAAGTGGAGAAAAAGTGGAGAAAAAGTGGAGAAAAAGTGGAGAAAAAAATGTAGAAAAAGTGGAGAAAAAGTGGAGAAAAAAATGGAAAAAAAGTGGAGAAAAAGTGGAGAAAAAGTGGAGAAAAAGTGGAGAAAAAAATGGAGAAAAAGTGGAGAATAAGTGGAGAAAAAGTGGAGAAAAAGTGGAGAAAAAGTGGAGAATAAGTGGAGAAAAAGTGGAGAAAAAAATGGAGAAAAAGTGGAGAAAAAAATGGAAAAAAAGTGATGAAAAAGTGGAGAATAAGTGGAGAAAAAAATGGAGAAAAAGTGGAGAAAAAAATGGAAAAAAAGTGATGAAAAAGTGGAGAAAAAGTGGAGAAAAAGTGGAGAAAAAGTGGAGAAAAAAATGTAGAAAAAGTGGAGAAAAAATGTAGAAAAAGTGGAGAAAAATGGAGAAAAAGTGGAGCACCCTTTGGTGCCTTTCATGTGGCACTAAGGGGTGCTTAGCTTTGTATTTAGCCAAAAAAATGAAAAAAAAAATGACGTAGGGTTCCCCCTAGTTTTGTAGCCAGCTAGGGTAAAGCAGACGGCTGCAGCCTGCAGACCACAGCTGGCAACCTCACCTTGGCTGGTAATCCAAAACTGAGGGCACCCTACGCTGTTATTTTAAATTAAATAAATAATTTAAAAAAAAAAACACGTAGGGGTCCCCCAAAATTGGATCACCAGCCAAGGTAAAGCAGACAGCTGGGGCCTGATAATCTCAGACTAGGGAG
This sequence comes from Anomaloglossus baeobatrachus, assembly GCF_048569485.1. Lineage (NCBI taxonomy): Eukaryota > Metazoa > Chordata > Amphibia > Anura > Aromobatidae > Anomaloglossus > Anomaloglossus baeobatrachus. Next base: position 383,271,833 of record NC_134358.1, read on the forward strand.
GTCCATGGTTATTGGACTCTCCCCAGCCTAAAAATAGTAGGCCGCATCCGCCCCAGAAGTGGCGCATCCATTAGATGCGCCAATCCTGGTGCTTCGCCCCAGCTCATCCCGCGCCCTGGTGCAGTGGCAAACGGGGTAATATATGGGGTTAATACCAGATGTGTAATGTCACCTGGCATCAAGCCCTGGGGTTGGTGAGGTCAGGCGTCTATCAGATACCCGACATCACCAACCCAGTCAGTAATAAAAAAAAATAGACGACAAACACATTTTTATTCGAAAAAACACTCCCCAAAACATTCCCTCTTTAACCAATTTATTAGAATGAAAAACAAATCCAGGTCTGGTGTAATCCAAGGGGTTGCCATGACGATCCACACTGTCCCAGTCAATGAAGAGCAGGATGTTCCCCATTGGCTGGGAGAGCAGTGCAGTGACCTGAGCTAACATCAATGGGTCAGCCCAGGTCACTGCAGGGGATGACAAGTGCTGCTGTCAGCGAGGTACATTAACTGCGCTGATCTCCAGCACACTGACAGCCCCTGTCACTGAGTTCAATGACCGGCGCCTTCACACCAAGTATCGCGAGAGGTCCGTGACGTCACCGCTAGTCAGTCTCGGGTCGGAATCGAGAGGTGATGTGACAAGCGGCGGCCATGGAGGACAGTGACAGCGCTGAGGTCGGGATGGCGGGACTTCATCACCGCAAGTAAGCCGAGCGGGGTGTGTGTGTGTGTGTGTGTGTGTGTGTGTGTGTGTGAGTGTGTGTGTGTACGTGTGTACATGCCGCGGGCAGGAGGGGGCGGAGCGAGCTGAGCGGGGAAGTGTGGGCTTCCTGCACGTAACTAAGATAAACATCGGGTTACTAACCAAAGCGCTTTGCTTGGATACCCGATGTTTATCTTGGTTACCAGCTTCTGGCAGGCTGCCAGCGATGGCTCCTGCACACTGTAGCTGTAAAAAGCCCTGCTTTTTGCTGCTAGAACCGTTCTCGAACGTATCTAGAACTATCGAGCTTTTGCAAAAAGCTCGAGTTCTAGTTCGATCTCGAACAGCCCCCAAAATCACTCGAGCTTAGAACTGGAGAACCTCGAACCGCGAACCGCGCTCAACTCTAGTGTCAACGCTGCGCTCTCCCACTGCTCGGGTCCGGCCGCCGCCGCTCTGCGGCTACTACTGCTCGGTGGCTCGAGCGATAGGCCGGATCCTGGGGACTCGAGCGGCGCTCCTCGCCCGTGAGTGAAAGGGGTGTTTTGTTGGAGGGGGATTTGATTAATGTCCGTGACGCCACCCACGTCCCAATCGGGACTTTGCTGCTGGGAGACCCGAAGGTCCCCTTCACTGATGGATTTGGCAAATTATGGTGACTCCTAGCCTTGCTGGGATCCGAAAGGCCCCTGCCACTGGTGCTGGCTTCTCTTTGTATACCGCTCCGGTACCGCCGGGCCACCACCCGTCCACGGTCCTTTCGGCAACCTCCGATCAGCCTCTCCTGCAGACGGTCACCGCCGTTTGCCTACTTTGCTGTCTCAGTCCGGGGCACACACCCGGACTAACTTCAGGCTTTTCAACTGTCACTTTCTTTGTCACTACTCTCACTGTCCTCCTTCTCCTTCCTCTCAGTCTGAACTCTCCAACTGAACTGCCTGGTTTTCCCGCCTCCAGGACTGTGAACTCCTCGGTGGGCGGAGCCAACTGCCTGGCCCACCCACTGGTGTGGACATCAGCCCCTGGAGGAGGGCAACAAGGATTTGTGTTTTGACTTTGGTGTGCCTGCAGGGAATGTGGGGTGTGTGGTGGTGTTGTGACCTGTGACCCCTGGCTTGCCCAGGGCGTCACATTCCCCCTTAGCAAAACGCAGACCATCCTCGTCCTCGGGCTGCCCGTCCAACACCGGTTTTATTTTCCTTTTTTTTTTTTTTTTCTGAAAAGAGATAAAAACGGTAACACATACAAGTATATTAACATCATCCCACAATGGGAGGCACTTTGCTTAAACGTTACGGTAACATTTTAACGGTTGCTGCTGCCGCTCTCTCCCACCCAAGTAACCTGGCCCTGATGCTGCCCCTAAGAAACAGGCACCACCCCTTGACCCCAGTACCCCAGTCCTGAACCAGTTACCCGAGCGGGATCTGTCCTTCCCCTCCAGAGGGTAGCCACTGGTTCCTGTGGTGGCTGGGCCCCAGCCTGCTCCACTGCGGGCCCTCCCTCCAACCTGCCTCTCCGGAGGCAGTAAATGGTTGTTGCAACAACAATATTTTTATTTACAAGCCACTAACGTTTGTGATTGCCCTGCAAGTTCTCGGGCCTGTTCATAGGAGTTTCTATGCAAACAACTTCAAGCGGTCCTCACAGGGAAAACGGTGCCGGCAACGACCGGTTTTCCAAATCACAGGTTAATCAGGTGACTTTTCGGTTATCACTCATTTTCATTTTTCATCCTTTTCAAACTTTTAAACTTTTTTAAACTGGTGGTCCCAACGGGGACTGGACAACGGTGCTCCGCTGCCCTACTCAGAGTCCTCAGCATCGCTTGAGGGAGGGGGTGTAGCGCTCACACGGGCCTCTTGGCTGCCCCTCAATTTTGCATCTAGGGCGAACCACCCCCTCTCTCCACAGTGCCGGGTGTACTGGACCAAGTCGCCCGGCATCAGGTTCCGACCGGGGTGCTCCTCTGGCAGATGAGCATTTACATCCCGCCGGGCTATAAACACTTCGGCCTCCAAGCCCGGTTCATATATGAATCCATAGCCCCGGCGGACATCAAACCGCCTCACCTGCCCTTCATACAACGGGCCCCGGACACGGAAAGTTGCCTGACGAAGGTTCTCTTTTTCCCGGATTGCACGGGCTACCAACTCCGCCTTCTTTCTTTCCCTCCACCCGATCTCCAGGCCCAACGGTACCGGCTCCCTGTCCCAGTACGGCGCTGCTGCGAGCTCCGGCGCACGGGTCGGGCCTCGCGGGACATTTTGGACGCTACCCAGTGTTAGGGATCTGGGCGGCAGGTCCCGCGGCTTCTTGGCCTTGGACGCCGCCTTGCAGCGGCAACCCGGCGCAACTTCAGCCGAGGTGTGGGGGATGGGCACAGGGGCTTTCTTCTGCTGGGTCTTCGGCACGGAACAGGCTTTCAGCTCCGGCTCGGGGGACTTCTCGAGAGACGTCTCCGGTTTGGGCTTCGGGGCTTTCCACGGCAGCACCTCCGGGCTGCTACCGGCTCCGGCTGCAGGTCGGCCCGTCGGGGCGGGCATGCTGGGTATCGCTACCGGTTGTGGTGGCAGCGGGCCTAGTGGCGGGGTCACAGCTTCCGGGACGGGTGGCGAGGGAGGCAGCAGGGTGAGAGGGTTTAGACCGGGTCCCGCAGCCGCGATGACCGGCCCTTCAAGGGCATCGGGGCGTGGGTCACTCACCCTCCCTTCCGCAGCTTCCTCCTCGCGTCTCCGCACGGTTGCTATCACGTCTGCCATGTCGGTCTCCCACTCCTCCATGAGGAGCTGCATTTTGACCTGCAGCCTCTGGTAGAGCAGCGCGGTCCGGATCTCCACCCACGCCGCGGTCCCTGGCGCGGGGGCTACGGTGCTTCTGGACGGCATCCACATGTTGCTGGTGGTCTCTCCCAGGAACTAGATGGGTGCAGGGTCCTGGCATCCCTGCTTTTATAGCCGCGCTCACATGCGACCAGCCGCCATTCCGTCTCCCTTAGCCTTTTTCCAGCTCCTCCTCTATCGGGGCGGGGTTTTGGCCTTCGCGCCTCCACTACTCGAGAAGACGCTCGAGCGGAAACCTTCCGCGCCAAAGATGGCGGCTTCTGAAATTTTCTGTCCGGACACCTCCGGCGGTAACAAGGCGCACCTCCACCAGACGGCAGTGCGGTAAGATCCTGTTCGTGACGCCAAGTTGTCGCGGGTGGGGAGGAGGGTGTCAACGCTGCGTTCTCCCACTGCTCGGGTCCGGCTGCCGCCGCTCTGCGGCTACTGCTGCTCGGTGACTCGAGCGATAGGCCGGATCCTGGGGACTCGAGCGGCGCTCCTCGCCCGTGAGTGAAAGGGGTGTTTTGTTGGTGGGGGATTTGATTAATGTTCGTGACGCCACCCACGGTTGTGGTGATTGTGTGGACACCACCGCTGCTCTGTCTGGGGATCCCGGGAGCGATGGTATGGAGCAGCTAGATGTTGGTTTGCCCCTCCGTGGGTAAGGGTTTTGGTAGTCCCGGGGCCCGATGATGGGGAGGTCAGGATGGTGGACAGGCGGGTTATGGGGCCTGTGGAGGTGCAGGGACGCAGGTGTAGCGCTGGGCCGCACGGCACGGAGGTACTCACTCAGCCCAAGGATGACGACACAGTTCACGGTAAACAAACGGCTGGTTGGACGGGTCCCTCGGACAGCTATGGTGCTGATGTTCCCTGCAGTTAGTGGTAACGGTCACTTCCCTGCACCTAAGTACGGTTCTTTGGTAGCGATGGATTCCCACCGGTAACCAGCTCCCCAGCTTGGATATGAGCCGGGGGAGCCCCTCTCTTGCCCGCAGGCGCTGGCCCTGGGAAACTGGTGCCTTGGCGGTGGCGGTGTCTCCCCTTCACGTTCGGACTGTTGCCTTCAATCGGGACTTTGCTGCTGGGAGACCCGAAGGTCCCCTTCACTGACGAATTTGGCAAATTATGGCGACTCCTAGCCTTGCCGGGATCCGAAAGGCCCCTGCCACTGGTGCTGGCTTCTCTTTGTATACCGCTCCGGTACCACCGGGCCACCACCCGTCCACGGACCTTTCGGCAACCTCCGATCAGCCTCTCCTGCAGACGGTCACCGCCGTCTGCCAACCTTGCTGTCTCAGTCCGGGGCACACACCCGGACTAACTTCAGGCTTTTCAACTGTCACTTTCTCTGTCACTACTCTCACTGTCCTCCTTCTCCTTCCTCTCACTCTGAACTCCCCAACTGAACTGCCTGGTTTTCTCGCCTCCAGGACTGTGAACTCCTCGGTCGGCGGAGCCAACCGCCTGGCCCACCCCCTGGTGTGGACATCAGCCCCTGGAGGAGGGCAACAAGGATTTGTGTTTTGACTTTGGTGTGCCTGCAGGGAATGTGGGGTGTGTGGTGGTGTTGTGACCTGTGACCCCTGGCTTGCCCAGGGCGTCACATTGGCATATAGCAGGATGATGGCATATAGCAGGATGATGGAATATAGCAGGATCAGGGTATATGAGCAGGATGGGGGTATATGAGTAGGATGATGGCATATGAGCAGGATGATGGCATATGAGCAGGATGATGGCATATAGCAGGATGGGGGTATATGAGCAGGATGATGGCATATAGCAGGATGATGGCATATAGCAGGATGGAGGTATATAGCAGGATGCGGCCATATGCCAGGATGGGGTATATAGCATGATGCGGCCATATACCAGGATGAGGTATATAGCAGGATGGGAGCACATACATACCAGTGTATATATATACACTATATATATATATATATATATATATATATATATATACACAAGGCAGGAGGATCATTACCAGGATGGGGTACCTTAGTAGAGAATTTGGGGACATTACCCCCATAATAGTGTCAGCAGCAGATCCTCGCCCCATAACAGTGTGTTATGACCACATTTTTTGCTTAAAATTTTATTTTCCTATTTTCCTTTTCTAAAACCAGGCTGCGTCTTATGGTCCGGTGCGTCTTATAGTCCGAAAAATACGGTAATGTGGATTTGAAAAGCAGATTCTCCAGCACAAATCTGGAGGAGTTTATTGTACATTTGAAGAAATCAATTTTCTTAGGATATAAAAAAAATGGCCTCTGGTCCTCATTTGTTTCCTGGAAACTGGATAAAAAATTAGTAGGGGTGGCACCAAATGGCAGTTTTGCACAGGGCACCATTCAGGCTAAGGCCGACCCTGTGTGCATTATATTATATGGAGGACTATGGGATGTGCATTATCTTAAATCAAGGATTGTGGGATGTGTATTATATGGTGGACTATGATCTACATTATATTATATGGAGGACTATGTGAAGTGTATTATAATACATGGAAGACTATGGGAGGTGAATTCTAATATATGAAGGGTTATGTGGGACCCTTTATACTATATGGAAGGCTATGTGGGGGTCATTTTAGTATTTGGATAACTATATACGAAGGGGACAAAGATAAAGCATGGCATGGGAACGTTTTGTGCTGAGGAAAAGATGCTCTTTCCCTCAGCACCCAGCTTTCTCATGCTCTGATATCATGGGAAAGCTGCGTGTTGAGGGAAAGATGTATAGCAGAGCATGGGGAAGGTACGTGATGAGGACAAGATGTAAAGCAGAACATAGGAAAGCTGCTGATAGAAAGAAATTTCAGATCATAGGAAACCTGGGTGTTGAAGGAAAGAGCCAAGCGACACTATCCCATACCCCGAGTATCGTGTACGGTTGGGGGGGCCCAGGTCCAAACTTTGCACCGGGGCCCATCAAACTCTAGTTACGCCACTGGATGCATATAATGTATTGGTATTGATATTTTACCAGAGATTTAACTGGTTGAGTGGATTTATCCCTTTTTTCACATTTAGAGCTATTGAAAGCATGTCTCTCTGGTTTCAGCCCACATTGGTCTATACTGATTCTCTTTTATCATCTGGGCCACTTAGTTATTAACTCTTGGTGTATGGACTATTTGATTTAATACTTTGTTGCTATTTATGCTATTGCTGCTTTCTGTGTGCAGATAATCCATCTTTAAACTGGCTTACTCTTTTTTTTTGCCATGTGAATTCTCTCCCCCTTGTATTTCCCCTTGCTGTATATGGACATTCTATGTTGTTTATTGTGGGATTTGACTGTGCTTACCGTCCATTGGTGTGTATATGTTTTTTTAAATGTTTTTATATGTCTCAGTGGTCGTTTTTTGAATAGTTCAAACAGAATTTTGTAATTACAGTTAGGTCCAGAAATATTTGACACAAGTTTTGTTATTTTAGCTGTTTACAAAAACATGTTCAGAAATACAATTATATATATATAATATGGGCTTAAAGTGCACACTCCCAGCTGCAATATGAGAGTTTTCACATCCAAATCAGAGAAAGGGTTTAGGAATCATAGCTCTGTAATGCATAGCCTCCTCTTTTTCAAGGGACCAAAAGTAATTGGACAAGGGACTCTAAGGGCTGCAATTAACTCTGAAGGCGTCTCCCTCGTTAACCTGTAATCAATGAAGTAGTTAAAAGGTCTGGGGTTGATTACAGGTGTGTGGTTTTGCATTTGGAAGCTGTTGCTGTGACCAGACAACATGCGGTCTAAGGAACTCTCAATTGAGGTGAAGCAGAACATCCTGAGGCTGAAAAAAAAGAAAAAATCCATCAGAGAGATAGCAGACATGCTTGGAGTAGCAAAATCCACAGTCGGGTACATTCTGAGAAAAAAGGAATTGACTGGTGAGCTTGGGAACTCAAAAAGGCCTGGGCATCCACGGATGACAACAATGGTGGATGATCGCCGCATACTTTCTTTGGTGAAGAAGAACCCGTTCACAACATCAACTGAAGAACAGAACACTCTCAGTGAAGTAGGTGTATCTGTCTCTAAGTCAACAGTAAAGAGAAGACTCCATGAAAGTAAATACAAAGGGTTCACATCTAGATGCAAACCATTCATCAATTCCAAAAATAGACAGGCCAGAGTTAAATTTGCTGAAAAACACCTCATGAAGCCAGCTCAGTTCTGGAAAAGTATTCTATGGACAGATGAGACCAAGATCAACCTGTACCAGAATGATGGGAAGAAAAAAGTTTGGAGAAGAAAGGGAACGGCACATGATCCAAGGCACACCACATCCTCTGTAAGACATGGTGGAGGCAACGTGATGGCATGGGCATGCATGGCTTTCAATGGCACTGGGTCACTTGTGTTTATTGATGACATAACAGCAGACAAGAGTAGCCGGATGAATTCTGAAGTGTACCGGGATATACTTTCAGCCCAGATTCAGCCAAATGCCGCAAAGTTGATCGGACGGCGCTTCATAGTACAGATGGACAATGACCCCAAGCATACAGCCAAAGCTACCCAGGAGTTCATGAGTGCAAAAAAGTGGAACATTCTGCAATGGCCAAGTCAATCACCAGATCTTAACCCAATTGAGCATTCATTTCACTTGCTCAAATCCAGACTTAAGACGGAAAGACCCACAAACAAGCAAGACCTGAAGGCTGCGGCTGTAAAGGCCTGGCAAAGCATTAAGAAGGAGGAAATCCAGCGTTTGGTGATGTCCATGGGTTCCAGACTTAAGGCAGTGATTGCCTCCAAAGGATTCGCAACAAAATATTGAAAATAAAAATATTTTTTTTGGGTTTGATTTATTTGTCCAATTACTTTTGACCTCCTAAAATGTGGAGTGTTTGTAAAGAAATGTGTACAATTCCTACAATTTCTATCAGATATTTTTGTTCAAACCTTCAAATTAAACGTTACAATCTGCACTTGAATTTTGTTGTAGAGGTTTCATTTCAAATCCAATGTGGTGGCATGCAGAGCCCAACTCGCGAAAATTGTGTCACTGTCCTAATATTTCTGGACCTAACTGTAGGTGTTTTTTGTTTTTTTTTTTCTTGTACTAATAAAATTTCTTCTGGTTAAATTAACTGTTGTCTGGTGGCCCCCTGTTTTTTGGCACTTGTTTTCTTCTTTGATCCTCTCACATTGTATTAAGTGCCTGGGGGTGATCCCAGGAGAATCTCTCTGGTGCCCTCCATTGTTCAATTTCTCTGCATATTAATGTAAGCACTGCCTAATTGCATTGACTTACACTCAGGATGTTACATGGCTTTTAAATTTTAAAACTCAGCAGAAATGTTTAAAAACCTTTCAGGCAGACAGCAGTACAGTAGCATCAATTGCCCCCAACCCCATAGTGCTTTAAAAGAGCAAGGAGGTACGATCCATGTAACACACAGGCTATGACCTAGCATTAGAATTTGAAAAATGAAGACATGCTACAGTGACTGGTGTACGTCTGTTGCTCCCAGAAGACTAATGTGGCGCCCCTGACCTGGTCAGGCACCACTGAGTACTGCACCCATGCTGGGTCAGTACAACACAGGTAATCCAGAAGGCTGACCAGGGTGTGGACACACAGGCACATAATAACCAGATCTCCCACATTGACCTTTGAAAGGACCCCTGGGAAATCCAGGAGGGGGCGTGGCCTCCATCTCCACTCAAGGGGTGTGGTAGAGAGAATGGTTGCTAAGTTGCGGAGGCAGGCACAGAGGGGAGGGAGTAGTGAGCCGGTCAGTTAGTGAAGCTCAGGGAGAGAGAGCAGTCGCAGAGAGAGAACCTGCGGGCTGTCACTAGTCGGACACCGCAGGTGTAGTGGCTGCTGGCGGGGGAGAATGGTTACCTTGCAGTGCTGCCTGAAAACCACCTACGGCCGGAGTGCTAAAAGGTGGCTGAGTAAGGGGTCTGCCTGGTGGAACAGGCTCGCACGGGGTTACAGGTCCCCAGAGCAGGTGCCCATTCAGTTGGCCTGCTAAACCTGCAGGTGAGGGCACTCCATGCCCTTCACCAAACCAACACAGAGTCCGCAGCCACGTAGCAACGAGAGGGCCCATAAGTGACGAGAGGCATGCAGCCGGAGATACTTGGTCCAGGCTACAAGCAAACGGGCCGAAAAGGGGAAAACAGGTGGAAGCAACTTCCCTGGGTGACCCCGTAGGACTCCAAGCCTGGGTCACCACAAAAACAAGAGGGCTAGGAAGGCGAGTCAGCAGTCACCCTTGGATCAGCCTGAAGGTTGCTTGGTTCCTCCCCTGGTTCATCACAGCATCGCCTGGGTAGGCTCACTGTTACCAGCAAGCGTGAGTAAAAACCCTGAAAGACATTGCTGCTTTCATGTGAGTTCTTCTGCGACCTGTGGAACTATACACTTACACTGGGCCCTGGGGCCAGCCTCACTCTTGGGAGGCTACAACATCTAACTGCATCTAACATCAGCCCCAGGCGCCCCCCAAACTGCAGTGACGGTCAATTCCTGACTGCAAATACCGAGAGTGGCGTCACGAATTCCCCATTGAAGTTAACCTACCTGTGACCAGAAGATTTCAAAACCGTGGAGACCCTGCAACGACCTGCACCTGAAGGTAATGCTGGGCTACACACTAACACTACCCACAAGACACAACTTTGACACCTATCTTGAAGTCTCAACATTTAAAAACCTTTTAGGAAGACAGCAGTACAGTAGCATCAATTGCCCCCTCCCTAAAGAGCTTTAAAAGAGCAGGGAGGTACAGTCTATGCGACATGTGCCGCCCCCGCAACAGCCGACGGGCTGCTCGGACCCGGATCTACACTGACTCGAGGGGTCTCCGGATCCGAGGCGGAGTCACGCGGCTACTCGGAATAAAAAGGGGAGATTTGTTTGGGTGGTGAATGGGATAATGTTTGTGACACCACCCACGGTGTGTGGTAATGTGAGGGACCACCGCTGACGTTTGGGGGGAGCCCGGTGATGATGGTGTAGCAACTCGAGATGTTAACCCCTCCGTGGGCCGGGGGAATGGTGTCCCGGGACTTGGTGATGGATGGAGTGGGGAACCCGTCGGGCGTGAAGGGGTATCAGGTACTCACACAGTCCAAAGTCACTGACGCTGACACCAAGTAAACAATACTCTTGAATGCTTCGTCTCTGTTGGTTAAGCACGCTGGGTCCATGCCCCTTTGGTGTTTCTGGTTAGCCTGAAGCCTTGTCCCTTGGCACTGTGTGTCCTACGTATGGACCCCTTTTACATAAAGCTATTCGGGTCCCGCTCACCTGCGTGGCTAGCAGGGTGAGCTTGCTCTCAGAGTTCACGCTTGGAATTTTCTGGATGGTTGTGGGAAGTCCTATCCCCCTCGTTGCGCTAGTACCCCGATTTTGGAGCGGATGGGGAATGATTCCTGAAGACTCCGTTCCCGTCGGGTGAATTACTGGGCTGCGTGAAGCTTCTTCCCAGCCTAGGGTCCGCGTACCCCGTCGTGCCCTGGCCCCTGCCCGGTTGTAGCACAAGGCAGCCGGCCTGCTCTCTGTAGCAGCACCATGCCCCCTGTCACTACCCCCTGCGACCTCGGTTCCAGCTCCTTCTGGCCAGGCCAACGTCTGGCACCTGGGACGGGTACAGGACCCCAGCTCCACAGTGTGACATGTCCTGTCTCTGCTGTCTCACTGCTCAACTACTACTCAACTACTGACATCTCTACCCTCCCTCTTCCATCCCTCCATCTGGGTGGCCCTATTCCCCTCAGGCTGCCCAATGGGTGTTTGGTGGGTGTGGTGCAGAGTGTTCCTCAGAATTTATGTACATCTGTTGGTAGCAACACCAAATTGACAGGACCTGTAACCAAGGAGGAGCGGGTACCATGCAGAAGGGCAGGTTGCACGGCACCCTTGTGATGACCTGATAGGCCAGGACGTCACATTCCCCCTTAGTTAAACGTAGCTTGTCCGCGAGCTACAAAACACCAAGCATTTATTTTTGTTTGTTTTTTTTAAGGAAAGAAAAAGGTTAATGTAAACATTTATTCAAACAGGTCCAACCCACACAGTGGAGGCATTTTCTTAAACCGTTTCTACCACAGGGGACACCACCGGTTTTAGTGGCAGCGGGGACCCAACCTTCCACGTTACGGTCCCTCCCTGCGACAGTCCAGTCCCAACGTCCCAGATCCCAATAACCCCCCACCCAAACAACCTGGTTCTCTGGAAACCTAGATGGGTCCTTGGGTCGGGTTAAGGTCCCAGGGTATGCCAGACGACTCAGGTAGGCACAACAGGTGCAGTTTTTTTTTACAAGACACAAGTTTGTGTTGGTCACGCTAGTCCTGTGACCGTGGTCCATTTGTAATTAACTATAAAAACCGTGGAAGTCTTTGTAAATATAACAAGAGTCCCTGTTCTATAGTACAACTGCTGTTAATCTAGGAGAAAATCAGGTTACTTTCCCATGCAATTAGCTTTTCATTAATTCTCTCATTTTTCTAACATTTTCTATATGAAAAAATACAAACTGTGGAAATTAACAAGCGGAAAACACAGATACCTAATAGTTTTACGGTATCACATGTTTGGCTATGTCAACATCCTTGTTAGTAATATATGGCCGAGTCCCGTAGCCACGCCTCTTTCCGATGAGGGGCTACCTCTGAGGACACGTACCCTTCTTCGTACATGTTTGGTCACTTCCAGGGCATACCATCCCCTCTCCCCGCAGTGCCGGGTGTAGCTGACCATTTCTTCAGTTTCCAGGTTGCGGCCAGGATGCTTCCAAGGAAGGTGTGGGGAAGCATCCCGCCGGGACACAAATACCCCCGCTGTGATGTCTGCTTCACGGATGAAACCCCATTCCTGCTCGGGGTCAAAGCGATCCACCAGACCGCGGCACCATGGCCCTTTGACACGTGAAGCAGCGCTCCTCACCTGCTCCTTCTCCTCCCTGTTGCGAGTGGCCAGCTCCTGCCATCGCTGTTTTCTGGTAGCAATTTCTTGTTGCAATTCCTGACTGTGTTGCTCCTAGTAGGGGGCGTCGGCGTCCGGCCTCAGCTCCCTAACTGGCTCTGGCTTGAACTGGACTCGTGCGGCCCCAACAGCCGTCGGGATACCGCGCGATAGTGGAACCCGTGAACTGGAAGGTCCCACTCCCGCAGCTGTAGGTAAAAAGACTGACTGCTCTGCAGCCGGTGTTGCAGGGTCCAGGTGCTCCGCCTCTAAGGACAGGCCCGGTGATGCGGCCGGGTCTGGTCTGGCCGGTGTCCGGACATCCGCTGTCATGGCCGGGTTGATGATGGACCTTGGCGCTGCTGCTGGAGCTTCAAAAAAAAGGACTGCAGGTTCCGCTGCCGGGATGGATAATGGCAGCTCGGCGTTCGCCAAGGACGGGGTTGGTGACAGTGGAGTAGTTGCCGCAAGCGGGGGCGGACGGACCCCTCAGCCGCCATGGCCGGATCAGGGTAATCAATAGGGACTGGGTAACTGCTTACCCATTCTTCACATGGGATTTCAATCTCACGGGCTCGCACCGCCACCGCCAGACTCCTCATCTCGTCCCTCCAGTGGTTTAGTACAAACAGGAACTGCGTCCGCATTCTCCTGCACAGCTGCTCGGTTTCTTCTTTAATCAAGGCCGCAGTCCTGGGAACTGCACGTTCCGGTGACCAGCTCCACTCCGCCATCTTGCCTCTGCATTGTCCAAGAACAGTATGGCAGAGTCCTGGCGTCCCTGCTTCTTTTCTGCTTTCGCTACAGTCGGGCACACCCCCTCGGTTTTCTCCCAGCACTCTTTCGCGCACTGTGGCCCTCTGGGAACTTCCAGTTCCTGTTTCAGGCTGAAGATGAAGGGTGAGGCTTCGGCTTCACGCCCTTTTCCAAGAAGATGGTGTTTTTGGCGCGAAAACAGCGGAAAAATGGCAGGTGTCGCAGAAAACAGGTTGTGGACTGCGATTTTCACTTCTCCAGGCGCACGTCACCCAGGTTAGTGGGTCCTGCTCGCATCCTGTTCATGACGCCAAGTTTTCCTAAGGTGTGCCGCCCCCGCGCTCGGACATGGATCCACAGTGGCTCGAGGGGTCTCCGGATCCGAGACGGGGTCGCGCGGCTACTCGTAATAAAAAGGGGGGATTTGTTTGGGTGGTGAATGGGATAATGTTCATGACGCCACCCACGGTGTGTGGTAACATGAGGGACCACCGTTGCCGTTTGGGGGGAGCCTAGTGACGATGGTGTGGCAGCTCGAGATGTTAACCCCCACCGTGGGCAGGGGAAATGGTGTCCCAGGACTTGATGATGGATATAGTGGGGAACCCGTTGGGAGTGAAGGTGTATTGGGTACTCACACAGTCCAAAGTCACTGACGTTGACACCAGGTAAACCAAACTCTTGAATGCTCCATCTCTGTTGGTTGATCACGCTGGGTCCGTGCCCCTTTGGTGTTGCTGGTTAGCCTGAAGCTTTGTCCCTTGGCACTGTGTGTCCTACGTGTGGACCCCTTTCACATAAAGCTATTCGGGTCCTGCTCACCTGCATGGCTAGCAGGGTGAGCTTGCTCTCAGGGTTCACGCTTGGGATTTTCTGGACGGTTGTGGGAAGTCCTATCCCCCTCGTTGCACTAGTACCCCGATTCTGGAGCGGGTGAGGAACAGTTCCTGAAGACTCCGTTCCCATCGGGTGAATTACTGGGCTGCGTGAAGCTTCTTCCCAGCCTAGGGTCCGTGTACCCCGTCGTGCCCTGGCCCCTTCCCGGTTGTAGTACAAGGCAGCCGGCCTGCTCGCTGTAGCAGCACTGTGCCCGCTGTCACTACCCCCTGCGACCGGGGTTCCAGCTCCTTCTGGCCAGGCCAACGTCTGGCACCTGGGACGGGTACAGAACCCCAGCTCCACAGCGTGACCTGTCCTGTCACCGCTGTCTCACTGCTCAACTACTACTCAACTACTGACATCTCTACCCTCCCTCTTTCATCCCTCCATCTGGGTGGCCCTATTCCCCTCAAGCTGCCCAATGGGTGCTGGTGGGTGTGGTGCAGAGTGTTCCTCAGAATTTATGTACATCTGTTGGTAGCAACACCAAATTGACAGGACCCGTAACCAAGGAGGAGTGGGTACCATGCAGAAGGGCAGGTTGCACGGCACCCTTGTGATGACCTGATAGGCCAGGGCACCACACAACACATAGACTGTGGCCCGGCATTTGAATTTGGAAAATGAAGACATGCTGCAGTAATCGGTGTAGGTCTCTTGCTCCCAGATATCTGGCACTACTCAAAATACACAACTTTGACACCTATCTTGTAGGTGTCACGCTGTACAAGGGGCTAGTGAGAAGTAGTACAGCGTATCTCCCACTAGGTGGCTGCAGTGTAGTGAAGGAGAGTCAAAGTAACACTGTAACAGAAGGAAGGCTGAAGTACAGCAAAGTATCTTCAGCAGGCAGTTCATAGGCGGGCAATAGAGTAATCAAGCAGTCAGGGTCTAGCCGTAAAGTTAAGTGAATGCAAAGGGAGAATTAAGATCAGGTCAGAAAACAGAACTGAGGTTGGATGCCGGGAGATCAGGTATGCAGAGGGGAACACAAAGGGCGCAGGGAACAGAAGACAAGACTGGAGGGTGAGGAGACACAAA
Organism: Anomaloglossus baeobatrachus; assembly: GCF_048569485.1. Lineage (NCBI taxonomy): Eukaryota > Metazoa > Chordata > Amphibia > Anura > Aromobatidae > Anomaloglossus > Anomaloglossus baeobatrachus. Next base: position 383,286,980 of record NC_134358.1, read on the forward strand.
CACGGGAGGAGGATGAACCAGTATGGGTAAACAAATGACAGGAGTGGGAAGTCTGGGACTGGAACAGATGGACGAACGGGGAGGGCACAGGTCAGTGCACGGAACTAGGAGTAAGATCAATCAGGAAATCTCACCAGAGCCAGTCATAGTCTGCAAAGCAAAACTATAAACAGGACTGTAATGCAGGTGCAGTGTCCAGATATAGGTCTCCTGAAACGAGGCTGATGGGAGTTAACCCCTGACATGACCAGGCCGGGTCTGGGAAACTCTAGAGCGGGGAATACCAATCCTGGATCATGACAGTAGGCGTGACATTTAAAAACCTTTCAGGCACGTAGAAGTACAGTAGCATCAATTTCCCCCCTCCCCAGAGGGCTTTAAAAGAGCAGGGAGGTACAGTCCATGCAACACACAGGCTGTGGCCCGGCATTAGAATTTGAAAAATGAAGACATGCTACAGTGACCGATGTAAGCCTCTTGCTCACAGAAGACTGGCACTACAGACAAAAATCTCTTTACGTGTGAGGTGGAAAAAAAGGGTACCTTTTTTATATAGACTGTGGCGACATCATCAGACATGGAGTGACTCATTTGCTCCCTAGTTTGTCAGTGTTGCTGCTTTTGCATACACAAATGAATGATGACTCCATTTGGAAGGGCTGCAGTTCAGCAATCTAGAGCTGATGGAGCACATGCAGCACATGGAAAGGAATTGTTTTGTATTAAGTACCAGTCATCCCTTCTCTTTATCTTATAAAATATGATGGATTTGATTGTGTGTATGGACTTGAGCTTCACAAAGATGAAAGGGTGTCTGCTCTTGAAGATCTACAAAATAGGAGTTGCATCATCCCGAATCAGTGATGCTCATTTAGCAGGGTAGTGGCAGTACCTGCAGGGTAGATCTCCCTCAAGACAACCTGCAGATGCCCCCGGTGCACTTCATGGTTAAAAATCTCTTTGCGTATGAGTTGGTTACAATATTTTTATTATTACATATTAGAACATTTACCGTATATATTACATTAGTTTAGTGGAACAAAGTAGAAATATTAGACAATTTCTTTGTAAATATTTCAAACATTTGCGTTTTTTGTTTGAGGGGAGGTAAGTCGGGAAGGGAAGGCGGAAGGAGAGATCTTTATTGGGGAAACCGGGAAAAGAAAGGTGAAATGGGATTAGGAAAATAGTTAGGAGAACTACTATGCATAATAATCATTTGCAAAGACTTCTGTGCAACATATATATATATAGCTTAGTTTAGTTATATCTTCTTTGCAAATATTGAGAATCATTTATTTTAAGAAATATGTACAAGAAAGAAAAAAAGAGGAAGAGAGAGGAAGGAAGGAAGAAAGGAAGAAAGAAAGGAGAAAATTGATTGGTGTATTTGTCAGAGGACTATTTTGTGTTTTTATCTTCAAAATTTCTACTATAGAAGCTTATGGTTTTGATTGCTTGATGTAGGATAACCAGATACCCCATCTCTTTTGATAGTGTTACAACAGGTTATTGTATATCGTGTGTTTATTTCAGATTCGTGGTGCATGGATAATATCTTGATTACTTCAGAAATATTTTGAACAGTATCACTTTTCCATTTGTCCAATAAAAGTTGTTTCGTGATAAAAAAAATGTGAATCACAATCGGGATCTGCATTTGGTCTAGTTTTTCCATATCCATAGAAAGAAGCGCCATTTGGGGCGATAATTTGATGTTGGAATTTGTAACTCGATTAATTAGATTTGACACTTCCCTCTAGAGATGTCTTATCTTTGGGCAATTCCATAAGATGTGGACCAACGTTTCTTTGTTACAATTTCTCCAACAAAGTGGAGTATTTTTGTGGTCTATGTTATGTAGCTTAGAGTATGAGCTTTGCGTATGAGGTGGAAAGAAAGGGTATCTTTTTCATGTAGGCTGTAACGATATTATTAGACTTGGATTGACTCATTTTCACTCTAGTTTGGCACCTTTTCTGCCCTTGCATAAACATAAAGAAGACTCCATTTGGGAATTGCCAACATGAGCTTCTCGGCTTCCTTCTCCTTATCTGCTGAGCTACACAGCTGCATGCCTCTGGGCTCACACCAAGTGGGATCTACAACTTCATCATCAGGCTCTATGTTGTCCCATGCCTTCTCTTTCTGACCTGACAACATAGGACAGTATTCCTGTGCCTCAGGTACCTGAGTCTCATCATCATCACCTCCACACCCAGGGGTTACCGTCAGTTGACTAGGGTCCGGATCCTGCTGGAACCCTACTTCATCTGGGCCGGGATCCAACTCACACAAATTTTAGGCATCGGTGCAGATACTTTCCTCCTCTTCAGTCTGGGAATCTTTGGAGTGGACCTATGATGCCCTTGGGATAGAATGTGTGAACAGCTGTTGAGACTCGTCCATGTGTGGTAACCCACAGTCAGTTTGCCGATTAGAAATTTGTGACGTGGGTGGAAGCAAGTGTAATTGGGGGGGTACCTCTGAGGAATGAATTGTGTGTGATGTTGAGGTGCAGGAAGAGGAGAAGAGGACACTTGTTGCAGCACTTGCCATCCACTCAAGCACCTGCTGTTTATCAGCCTCATTTCAAAGTTGAAGGGATGTGTGGCTACTAAAGAAATCTAGTGGAGTAGGCTGTCCAGTAATGGAAGTTGTTCTCATTTCTCTTGGGATAGGATGAGCCGGCGTTTGCTCACTAGTCCTTTAACTAACAGAACTTCCTACAGGCACACCTTCAACACCCTGCCTATTTCCCTTTCCATGGCAACCTTGTAGCGATTTACCACTCATGGTTCATGTACTCTTCCCCTTTCAAACAGATGGATCACAAAACTACGCCCACACCTGTCAGACATCTGACAGAAAAGATTAATTTATTTTCTGCCTGAGTTGGCAATATTGTGAAGGCACTAAAAAGTACCAATACCTACAAATGTGTTTCAGTGCGTAGTTTGGAGCAGACACGGAAAAGTGCCAAGAACACCTTTTTAGCTTGTTCAAGAGCAAACTTTCAGCAGGCAGTAATAAGAATACCTATAGTGGGTACGGAAAGTATTCAGACTCCTTTAAAGTTTTCACTCTATTTCATCTCAGCCATTTGGTAAATTCAAAAAGTTTATTTTTTCTCATTAACGTACACTCTGCACCCCATCTTGTCAGAAAAAAACAGAAATATAGAAATTTATTAAACAAGAAAAACTGAAATATTACATGGTCATAAGTATTCAGACCCTTTGCGCAGTATTGAGTAGAAGCACCCTTTTGAGCTAATACAGTCTTCTTGGGAATGATGAAAAAAGTGTTTCACACCTGAATTTGGGGAACCTCTGCCATTCTTCCTTCCAGTTCCTTCAGGTTAGATGGTGAACGTTGGTGGACAGCCATTTTCAGGTTTCTCCAGAGATGCTCAATTGGGTTTAGGTCAGGTCTCTGGCTAGACCAGTCAAGAATGATCACAGAGTTGTTCTGAAGCCACTTTTTTGTTATTTTAGCTTTGTCCTTAGGGTCATTGTCTTGTTGGAAGGTGAGCCTTCGGCTAAGTCTGAGGTCGAGAGTACTCTGGAAGAGGTTTTCTTCCAGGATATCTCTGTACTTAGCTGCATTCATCTTTCCATTAATTGCAACCAGTTATCCTGTCTCTGCAGCTGAAAAACACACCCCTAGCATGATGCTGCCACCACCATGTTGCACTGTTGGGATTGTATTGGGCAGGTGATGAGCAGTGCCTGGTTTTCTCCACACATACCAATTCACCAAACAGTTCTATCTTCGTCTCATCAGACCAGAGAATCTTATTTCTCATAGCCTGGGACTCCTTCATGTGTTTGTTTGCAAACTCTATGCGGGCTTTCATGTGTCCTGCACTTACGAAAGGCTTCCGTCAGGCCACTCTGCCATAAAGGCCCAACTGGTGGAGAGCCTCTGTGCTCTTAGGAACCTTGAGTACTGCAGAAATTGTTTTGTAACCTTGTCCAGATTTGTGCCTTGCCATAATTCTGTCTCTGAGCTACTTGGGCAGTTCCTTTGACCTCATGATTCTCATTTGGTCTGACATGCACTATGAAATGTGAGGTTTTATATAGACAGGTGTGTGCCTTTCCAAATTAAGTCCCATCAGTTTAATTAAACACAGCTGGAGTAGAACCATCTCAAGGAGGATCAAAAGGAAATGGGCAGCATGTGACTTAAATATGAGTGTCTGAGCAAAGGGTCTGAATACTCAAGACCATGTGCTATTTCATTTTGCCTTGTTTAAAAAATTTGCAAAAATGTTTACTTTTTTGGGGGGTTTTTCTGTCAAGATGGTGTGCAGAGTGTACATTAATGAGAAAAAAATGAACTTTTTTGAATTTACCAAATGGCTGCAATGAAACAAAGAGTGAAATATGTAAAGGGGCCTGAATACTGTCCGTAACCACTGTGTATATGTATTTGCAGAATATCACAAATGTGAATACATCACTCACAGTTTTTCACTGTGTAATTTTGAGCAGGCAATTAAAATTGCCAAGAACCACTTTTTATGTACTTCCCTAACAACTTTTTAGACCACTCACGAACTAGCAATACCTATAAATATGCATAACATACAGTTAGGTCCAGAAACATATGGACAGTGACACAATTTTCGCGAGTTGGGCTCTGCATGCCACCACATTGGATTTGAAATGAAACCTCTACAACAGAATTCAAGTGCAGATTGTAACGTTTAATTTGAAGGTTTGAACAAAAATATCTGATAGAAATTGTAGGAATTGTACACATTTCTTTACAAACACTCCACATTTTAGGAGGTCAAAAGTAATTGGACAAATAAACCAAACCCAAACAAAATATTTTTATTTTCAATATTTTGTTGCGAATCCTTTGGAGGCAATCACTGCCTTAAGTCTGAAACCCATGGACATCACCAAACGCTGGGTTTCCTCCTTCTTAATGCTTTGCCAGGCCTTTACAGCCGCAGCCTTCAGGTCTTGCTTGTTTGTGGGTCTTTCCGTCTTAAGTCTGGATTTGAGCAAGTGAAATGCATGCTCAATTGGGTTAAGATCTGGTGATTGACTTGGCCATGGCAGAATGTTCCACTTTTTTGCACTCATGAACTCCTGGGTAGCTTTGGCTGTATGCTTGGGGTCATTGTCCATCTGTACTATGAAGCGCCGTCCGATCAACTTTGCGGCATTTGGCTGAATCTGGGCTGAAAGTATATCTCGGTACACTTCACAATTCATCCGGCTACTCTTGTCTGCTGTTATGTCATCAATAAACACAAGTGACCCAGTGCCATTGAAAGCCATGCATGCCCATGCCATCACGTTGCCTCCACCATGTTTTACAGAGGATGTGGTGTGCCTTGGATCATGTGCCGTTCCCTTTCTTCTCCAAACTTTTTTCTTCCCATCATTCTGGTACAGGTTGATCTTTGTCTCATCTGTCCATAGAATACTTTTCCAGAACTGAGCTGGCTTCATGAGGTGTTTTTCAGCAAATTTAACTCTGGCCTGTCTATTTTTGGAATTGATGAATGGTTTGCATCTAGATGTGAACCATTTGTATTTACTTTCATGGAGTCTTCTCTTTACTGTTGACTTAGAGACAGATACACGTATTTCACTGAGAGTGTTCTGGACTTCAGATGATGTTGTGAACGGGTTCTTCTTCACCAAAGAAAGTATGCGGCGATCATCCACCACTGTTGTCATCCGTGGACGCCCAGGCCTTTTTGAGTTCCCAAGCTCACCAGTCAATTCCTTTTTTCTCAGAATGTACCCGACTGTGGATTTTGCTACTCCAAGCATGTCTGCTATCTCTCTGATGGATTTTTTCTTTTTTTTCAGCCTCAGGATGTTCTGCTTCACCTCAATTGAGAGTTCCTTAGACCGCATGTTGTCTGGTCACAGCAACAGCTTCCAAATGCAAAACCACACACCTGTAATCAACCCCAGACCTTTTAACTACTTCATTGATTACAGGTTAACGAGGGAGACGCCTTCAGAGTTAATTGCAGCCCTTAGAGTCCCTTGTCCAATTACTTTTGGTCCCTTGAAAAAGAGGAGACTATGCATTACAGAGCTATGATTCCTAAACCCTTTCTCCGATTTGGATGTGAAAACTCTCATATTGCAGCTGGGAGTGTGCACTTTCAGCCCATATTATATATATAATTGTATTTCTGAACATGTTTTTGTAAACAGCTAAAATAACAAAACTTGTGTCACTGTCCAAATATTTCTGGACCTAACTGTATCTGATGCTATGCATTCCCCGTTCTTTGCAACTGTTCATTCTTGTGATTCTACACAGATTTAATATAATTAACTATATATTATTTTTCTCTATATTGATGTTACTGTTACTTATTACGAGTATCTGTGTTGGATCAGTAGAATTTGTTCTTAAACTGCAATTTCCATCTGGTGGTATTTTATACTGTATTACCTATGCATGATTATATGCTATGTTGAAATCGCACTTAAAAGGGTGGAATCTGGTGGTGTGCTTTTGTACTTTGTTTTGCCCTTTCCTGGCTGTTGTTACCTTAGCCACCTTCACTTTCTTTGCTGTATCACCTTGCTATTACTATTTGATTAAATAATTTTGCATTTTGATCATAAAAAAATGCTTCTTGATTAAGCCGTCTGGCAGTGAAACGCGCATCGAGGCGCTCACCACCTACTCCTGTCCCCTGAACCTACCTTCTGACCACCATGTCTCAAGGTATTGTATGGGCGATGTTGGCTAATAATATCTGATGCCATGCATTCACCATTCTATGCAGCAATTGTTCAATGTTGTGATTCTACACAGATTTAATATAATTAACTCTACATTATTTTTCTCTATTGAGGTTACTGTTACTTATTATCTGTGTTGGATCAGCAAACTTTGTTCTTACACTGCATTTTCTATCTGGTAGTATTTTATGCTGCTGTGTTTCTAGACCGCATTACAGTCCCGCTTCGCTCATCTTTCATCATCATCATCATCATCATCATCATCTCTCCTGAACTTCTTCCAGAAGACAGTGTGCTAAGCATTGCGCTCATGGTAAGACCAGATGACTCAATGTGTGTCGCCCCAGCAGCGGGTCGAACCACTCAGATGCAGTATAGTGTCAGTTTGTGGCTCGAGGGCTTAGGGGCCACACTCTAAAGTAAAAGGGGAATATTTACAAGGGAGTTATAGTTCGTGATGCCACCAATGGTGTGCGGTAATTGGTAACTGCCATTGGGAGTACCCGGGGTGATGGAGTGGGGCAGCAAGGTGTTGTTGCCCTCCACGGGTAGGGGTAGGCCCCGGGACTCTGGATGGTGCTACTGGGTGCCGTGAAGAGGAAATCACTCAGGTACTCACTCAGCCAATAAGCAGATGCTGACAACCGGGTAAGCCAAGTCTCTGGGTGCCGCTGCCTCTCAAAGGGCAGCTCGTCTGGGTCCCGTCCCCTGCAGTGCTGCCTGGTGACCCGTGACCTGCCTCCTGGCACAAAGTTTAAATTCACCTTAGTGGCCCAGTAGTCTGGAACTTGCTGGGTCCCACTTCCCACTGTGGCTAAGTGTAGGAGCCTGCTCTCAGGGCTCATGCTTGGGATTTTAGTGGGCTGCTTGTATGGAAGGCTCTATCCCCCTCATTGCGCTGGTGCCCCGATTCTGGAGCGGGTGGGAACAGTCCATAAAGGCTCCATTCTCCGCTGTTTAATTGCCGGGTTGCCTGAAGCTTCTCCCCGACCTAGGATCCATGTACCCTGCCGTGCCTTCTCTCCCGGACTGATGATAGGACCAGGCTGCTGACCGTTCTCTTTAACAGGTCCAGGCACCTTGCCTCAATCCCCTGCGACCGGGGTTCCGACTCCTCTAGGTCCAGACCACCTTCTGCAACCTAGATAGCTTCTCCTGGTAGCTACTACTCCCAACCTCCTCCACTTCACTACTCCTCTACACTCTCTCCTACTATACACTCCTCACCTCCCCTTTTTCCTGACTGCTAGGTGGGTGACCCTATTCCGCTCAAGCCGCCCACTGGTGTGTCTGGTGGGTGTGGTGTAGGATGTATCTAGGATTTGATTTGCTGTTGGAGGCAGCACTGCAAGATGGGGACCCACAGCCATGAGGGATTTGAATACTGCACTAAAGAGAAAGAGCATGCAGTACCCTGTGACGACCTGATAGTTCAGAGGTGTCACATTCCCCCTTGGTTAAACGTATTTCATCCTCGAGCTACAGAACATCCAGAGGTTTATTTTGTAACTAAGAAAAAGCAGAAAGAAATAACACTTTTATTAACAGGTTCACATCCCCATAGGGGAGGCAGATCACTTAAACGTTACATTAACTCTAGAGTTAATATTTATTAAGTAACGATGGAATGCTACCGGTTAAGTTAGTAGCGGAGGCTCAACCTGCTCTGTTGCAGCCTCTTCCTGCGACAGTCCAGTCCCAACATCCCGGAATCCATTAACCCGCCACCCAAACAACCTGAACCCCACTGGTTCCTAATTGGTTCCGTGAAAGGGTTAAAGTCCCGGATTTAAAAGGACGACTCTGGTAGGCACAGGAGGTGCAACCTATTTACAATGAACACAAGTCCATGCTAGCTGCAACCAGTCCCGCAGCCATGGTCCATTTTTACTACTAATATATATAAAAAGAGACGGAGTCCATGCACTAGGTGCAAACATCATATAAACTTTTTTTAATCAGGTGAAATACTCTGTCGATTAAAACCGATTATCATCATTTTGCATATAAAACACTACCTATCATTGCTCAAGAAAAATAAACTATGAAAAATAAGAAAAGAAAACACAGATTTCTAACATTCTTAACTTTAGATAGCCCAGTGCCACTATCATCAATGCTTATAATCAACGGCGGAGGCTGACATGACCTTCTCATCGATCATGACGAGCTTCTTCACATCTAGGGCATACCAGCCCTGCTCTCCACAATGCCGGGTATAAGACACCACCTCTCCCGGTTCCAGGTTACGGTCCGGATGTCTCCTTGGAAGATGCCCCTCCACATCTCTCCAGGAGACAAAACACCTCCTCTGTGAGGCCTGCTTCCATTATAAACCCCATCCTCTATCGGGGTCAAAACGCCTTACATGGCCCCGGTGCCGCGGCCCTCTGACATGGACGGGGGCTTTCCTCAAGTGTTCCTTCTGTCTCTGAGTACGGGCAGCAATCTCCCATCGTCGCTGATCTCTGGTGTTTACCTCTAATTGCAATTTCTGCAGCTGCTTTTCTCTTTCCCAGTAAGGGGCGTTAGCGTCCGGCCTCGCCTGCCTCACTGGTAGCTCTCGGAGATGGACTCCTGCGGCCCCAGCAGCCACCGGGATGCCGCGCGGTTGCGGAGCTGGCAGCTCCTCAGGTTCCACCTCCACCATCATGGAAGAAAGGACCGACTGCTCCACAGCCGGGGGTGCAGAGTCCAGGTGCTCCGTATCAAGGTATGGGCCCGGTGATGCAGCCGAGTCTGTGCAAGCCGGTGTTTGGGTAGCCGCTGTCGTGGCCTGGTCGGGTGGTTGGGTTGGATGTTCTGCAGCTTGTTCTTGGCAAATAGGGGCTAAAGGTTCCGCTGCCGGTATTGGAATTAGCAGCTCGGCATCCGCCAAGGACGAGCGTGACGGTGGCGGAGCACTTGAATCGGAGGGGGGCAGACCGGACCCCGCAGCCTTAAAGGCCGGATCAACCGGGGCTGGGGAGCTGCTTAGCCGCTCCTCGCGTGGGACTTCAATCTCACGGGCTCGCACCACCATTGCCAGGCTCCTCATCTCTTCCCTCCAGTGGTCCAGAATAAAGAGGAACTGCGTCTGCATTCTCCTGCAGAGTTGTTCCATCTCCTGCTCGATTCAGGTCACAGTCCCAGGAGCAGCACGCCAGACTAGTTTCATGTAGCCGCCATCTTGCCTCTGCAGTACCCAGGAACGTTATGGCAGAGTACTAGTGTCCCTGCTCCACTTCTGCTGTTACATGCCGTCACGTCCCCTCGGTTTTCACCAGCCAATCACTGCTGCGCTGGTATTCTCTGGGAACTTCCGGTTACGGGCAAACTCTCAGGACAAGGGGCGGGGCTTCGGCTTTGTGCACTTTTGGTAGAGAAAACGGCGTTTTGGTGCCAAAGATGGCGGAAAATGGTGGAAAATGGCGGGAAATGGTGGGAACGGGCCTTTTGACACGCAGTTTTCGGATTTCAAGGCACACGTCACCCAGGTTAGTGGGTCCTGTCCGAATCCTGTTTGTGACGCCAAGTTTTTAGAGGGTGTGCTGCCCCAGCAGTGGGTCGAACCGCTCAGATCGAGATAGTGTCAGTTCGTGGCTCAAGGGTCTCCGGACCCGGGGGTTTAGGGGCCATTCTCTAAAGTAAAAGGGGGATTTTTACAGGGGAGTTATAGTTCGTGATGCCACCCATGGTGTGCAGTAATTGGGAGTACCGCCGCTGCCGTTGGGAGTACCCGGAGTGATGGAGTGGGGCAGCAAGGTGTCGTTGCCCTCCACGGGTAGGGGTAGGTCCCGGGACTCTGGATGGTGGTACCGGGTGCCGTGAAGGGGAAATCACTCAGGCACTCACTCAGCCAATAAGCAGACGCTGACAACCGGGTAAACCAAGTCTCTGGGTGCCGCTGCCTCTCAAAAGGGAGCTCGTCCGGGTCCCGTCCCCTGCAGTGCTGCCTGGTGATCCGTGACCTGCCTCCTGGCACAAAGTTTAAATTCACCTTAGTGGCCCAGTAGTCTGGAACTTGCTGGGCCCCGCTCCCCACTGTGGCTAAGTGTGGGAACCTGCTCTCAGGGCTCACACTTGAGATTTTAGTGGGCTGCTTGAATGGAAGGCCCCATCCCCCTCATTGCGCTAGTATCCGATTCCATAAAGGCTCCATTCTCCGCAGGTTAATTGCCAGGTTGCCTGAAGCTTCTCCTCGACCTAGGGTCCGTGTACCCCGCCGTGCCTTCGGTCCCAGACCGGTGATAGGACCAGGCTGCTGACCGTTCTCTTTAACAGGTCAAGGAACCTTGCTTCAATCCCCTGCAACTGGGGGTCCGACTCCTCTAAGGGCGGCTTTGTACACTACGACATCGCAGGTGCGATGTCGGTGGGGTCAAATTGAAAGTGACGCACATCCGGCATCGCATGCGACATCGTAGTGTGTAAAGCCAAGATGATACGATTTACGAGCGCAAAATCGTCGTAATCGTATCATCGCTGCAGCGTTGGCGTAATCCATAATTACGCTGACGCGACGGTCCGATGTGGTTCCTCGTTCCTGCGGCAGCACACATCGCTGTGTGTGAAGCCGCAGGAGCGAGGAACATCTACCGGCGTCACCGCGGCTTCCGTAGGATATGCGGAAGGAAGGAGGTGGGCGGGATGTTTACATCCTGTTCATCTCCGCCCCTCTGCCGCTATTGGTCGCCTGCCGTGTGACGTCGCTATGACGCCGCACGACCCGCCCCCTTAGGAAGGAGGCGGGGCGACGGCCAGAGCGACGGTCGCAGGGCGGGTGAGTGCGTGTGAAGCTGGCGTAGCGATAATTTTCGCTACGCCAGCTATCACACGATATCATACCTGCGACGGGGGCGGGGACTATCGCGTGCGACATCGCAGCATCGGCTTGCGATGTCGCAACGTGCAAAGCCCGCCTAAGTCCAGACCACCGTCTGCAACCTAGATAGCTTCTCCTGGGAGCCACTACTCCCAACCTCCTCCACTTCACTACTCCTCTACACACTCTCCTACTCTACACTCTCTTCTACTCTACACTCCTCAACTCCCCTTTTTCCTGACCCCTAGGTGGGCGACCCTATTCCGCTTAAGACGCCCGATGGTGTGTCTGGTGGGTGTGGTGCAGGGTGTATCTAGGATTTGATTTGTTGTTGGAGGCAGCACTGCAAGATGGGAACCCAGAACCATGAGGGATTTGAATACTGCACTAAAGAGAAAGCGTGTGAAGTACCCTGTGACGACCTGATAGTCCAGGGGCGTCACAAATGCATCCGGCGAATCACAGCAATGCTAATAGCCAACATGGGTACAGAATTACCAGGTATGGCAGGCAATTTCCACATGTTGATTGGTTGTCTAACAGCCACGAAACATGTGAGGTGAGGATTCGAGCATGTCACTCAAGCACTTGCAAAACTCAATTGAGTAACAAGCATGCCCAAGCATCCTGATGCACTATCGAGAATTGAGCAGTGTTCAGCTTGCTTCAGTTTATTATGCTTTGATGTCTTTCCTGACCACAGAAGATAATGAAGACATTAAAACCAGGGAGAATATCTTCTGTGAAAACCGAATTTCCCTGTCAATTCACATGAACAAGTGAATTTGAATTTTGCCTTAACTTTTCTTCTCTAGCTCTTGCTTTTCCAGTACACACCTTATATAAGCCCACCACTACACAAGTCATAAAGTGCTATAACCAGTACCTTAGACCGTAATAATGTCCTCTCTGTGCACTGAATAATAATAGCACAATACAGTGTGACATACACTGTAATAGATGATGGGATTCCCCTGCTGATGTGTGCTTTGCAAAGAATGCGAAAAAAAACTAGCAAATGTAGGTCAGTATGTCAGCATCTGACAGCTGCCAATGTATGTCGGGAAATAGATTAGCGAACAAATAAACCATATATAAAAATGAAAGCTGTACAAAAAAGAAGGGGGGGGGAATGCAGATTGTAGTGCCAAGAAAATATATATTGTTCAGAATGGGTATATAGGATGAAGTATGGCACGTGATGTGGTTATGAATAGGAGTAAAGAAAAATGTGAGTGTACTAATATATAATAAAGGGGTCATTGACATCGTGAACGGGTATTAAACAGGGGCCTAGGTTGGAAATGGAATTCCCCTCTGTCAGGATTACTGCAGAGCATGGGAAAATAATTAGTGCGTCAGCGCATGAAGAGGGCTAGGGCAGCATGCTCAAAAGAAAAAAAGGGGGTAGAGGAACACTTGAGTGGAGGAAATAAAGGGAAAATAGTATAAAGAAAAGGGAGGAAAAATGAACAAAAGCAGAAAAGAGAAGAAAAAAAGAGTTACATTGGATATAAAAGAGGTAATGATGAAATAGAAAAACATACAGATAAATAGAAGAAACAAAAGTCAGTGATTAATTGAAAAAATGGTCAAAATAGAATTTTGCTACCCCACTTAATTTGAATTTAAATTCATCACCACCTAATGCTCTGAAAATGCAAAATTTTCTCTGACCATTAGCATATTCTCTTGAATGACCCAATTATGTATAAAACCTACCTAAGAACCAAGGCATCACATTTAGGCAAGCACCCACACTTAAGGTGGCTTTACACGCTACGAGATCGCTAAAGCAATCTCGTTGGAGTCACGGATTTTGTGACGCACATCCGGCCGCTTTAGCGATGTCGTTGCGTGTGACACCTATTAGCGATTTTGAATCGTTGCAAAAACGTTCAAAATCGCTAATCGGTGACATGTCCCCCTCTTCCCAATTATCGTTGCTGCTGCAGTAACGATGTTGTTCCTCATTTCTGCGGCAGCACACATTGCTGCGTGTGATACCAGAGGAACAAGGAACCTCTCTTACCTGCGTCCCGCCAGCAATGAGGAAGGAAGGAGGTGGGCGGGATGTTCGTCCCACTCATCCTCCGCCCCTCCGCTTTGATTGGCGGCCACTTAGTTACGTTGCTGTGACGTCGCGGTGACGCCGAACGCACCTCCCCCTTGAGGCAGGGATTGTTCGGCGGTCACAGCGACGTCGCAGAGCAGGTATGTGCGTGTGACGCTACCGTAGCAATTAGAGATGAGCAAACCGGTCGCGGTTCGGCTCGAGTTGGTTCGTCGAACAGAGGTCTAGTTCGAGTTCGGTTCGGCGAACCGGTTCAGCGAACACCTCGAACCCATAGAAAACAATGGGAGGCAATCACAAACACATAAAAACACCTAGAAAACACCCTCAAAGGTGTCCAAAAGGTGACAAACAACTCACAACACAACACAAACACATGGGAAGTGACAAGGACATATACTCATGTGAAAACAAAAGAGCTGGACAATGAAAAAGAGGAGGAGACACAGATATAGTCATGGCATGCCCTTCTAAAATGATGTAAAACACCGCAAGGTGACTCAAAGCGAAGTATCCCTTTTTTCCAAAAATTGGGGCACACAGAAACCCCTTCAGTGACAGCACTTGTGCCCCAGTTGTATACTCCACAGGTAGATTTGCATCAAGCACATTCAAAAATACGCAATCCTTAACCATCCCCAGGATTGCACCGGGGTAGGTAGCAAAGTCTTTGCTGAACCATGACTTGTTCATCTTGGCTCCTTTTTAAAAACACTTCAAGCAAGGGTTACTCCAATTGGGCCACACAGACACCCCTTCAGTGGCAGCACTTGTTCCCCATTTGTACACTTCACAGGTAGATTTGCATAAAGCACATTCAAAAATACGCCATCGTTAACCATCCCCAGGATTGCACCGGGGTAAGTAGCTAAGTCTTTGCTGATCCCCGATCTGTTCATCTTGGATCATTTTTAGAAAAACTGCAAGCAAGGGTTACTCCAAGCGGAGTCTCCCTTTTTTTCCAAAAATTGGGCCACACAGACACCCCTTCAGTGGCAGCACATGTGCCCCAGTTGTACACTTCACAGGTAGATTTGCAACAAGCACATTCAAAATATACAAGCATTTACTCTCCCCAGGATGACACAAGGGTAGTAAATTCCTTGTGGATCCATGACTTGTTCATTTTGATGAACGTTAGTCTTTCCACATTGTCACTGGACAGACGCGTGCGCTTATCTGTCAGTACACACCCTGCAGCACTGAAGACACGTTCAGAGACAACACTGGCAGCTGGACACGACAAGATCTCCAAGGCGTAAGTGGAGAGCTCTGGCCATTTTTCAAGATTTGAAGCCCAAAATAAGCAAGGCTCTATTTGCAAAGTCATGGCATCGATGTTAATTTGGAGATACTCCGGTATCATCCTCTCCAGCCGTTGACTATGTGTTAAACTTGTTGTCTCTGGTGGCCTTGCAAAGGATGGTCTAAAAAAATGATGAAAAGATTGAATAAAATTGCTGTTACCAGCACCACATACGGTGCTGCTGGTACGGGTAGACTGTTGAAGATGACGAGACCGTCCCATGTTTGTGAAGTTACAACTGGGAGATTCACTCCGTGCACCACGGTTGTTTGGTGGAAAAGCCGAGCTAAGATCGAGTAACAGCTTTTGCTGATACTCCTGCATACGTGCGTCCCTTTCTATGGCTGGAATTATGTCACAAAATTTGGACTTGTACCGGGGATCTAATAGTGTGGCAAGACAGTACTCATCATCACTTCTAATTTTGACAATACGAGGGTCATGTTGGAGGTAGTGCAGCAAGAAGGCGCTCATGTGTCTTGCGCAGCCATGCGGACCAAGTCCACGCTGTCTTTGTGGCATAGAGGTGCTAACCGTTCTTTCTTCCTCTGACATCTCCCCCAACCTCTTTCAACTGAAATCTGACCATGGTCTCCCTCATCCGCTGAGTCTTCCATGTCCATGGACAGTTCTTCCTCCATTTGTTCATGTTCTCCTGCACCTTCCTCAACATTTTGCCTGCTACCATGCGCTCTTGTTGATCCCTGTCCCCATGGTCCCATGCCTGCCGCCTTGGTGATGATGAACGTCTGGACCTTGGTGATGTTGTTGTCCCTTGCACATATGAATCCTCCTGTAGCTCCTCCCCTTCCTGTTGTCCCACCCCCTGACTACGAATAGTGTTTAGCGTGTGCTCCAGCATGTAAATGACTGGAATTGTCATGCTGATAATGGCATTGTCAGCGCTTAACATATTCGTCGCCATGTCGAAACTGTGCAGATGGGTGCATAGGTCCTTGATCTGAGACCACTCCATCAGGGTGATCTGCCCCACCTCTGCATCTCGTTGGCCCAGGCTATACGTTATGATGTATTGCACCAGGGCTCGACGGTGCTGCCACAGTCGCTGTAACATGTGGAGAGTCGAATTCCAGCGTGTCAACACATCGCATTTCAGGCGATAAAGCGGCAGGCCGAAAGACTTCTGGAGTGATGCAAGTCGCTCAGCTGCGGTGGTTGAACGGCGGAAGTGAGCAGACAGTTTTTGTGCCCTGTTCAGAAGGCCATCTAGGCCGGGATAGTGTGTTAAAAATTGCTGGACAACAAGGTTCAATACGTGAGCCATACAAGGCATGTGTGTCACCTTGCCCATTCAAAGGGCCGCACCCAGGTTTGCAGCATTGTCGCACACGGCCTTACCAGGCTGCAGGTTGAGTGGAGACAACCATTTACCAAACTCAGTCTCCAGAGCTGCCCACAACTCAGCCGCTATGTGACTCTTATTTCCAAGACATTTCAAGCTAAAGACCGCCTGATGCCGTTGCGCTCTGCTGCCAGCATAGTAATGAGGGGTGCGTGATTCCTTCTGCGCAGTTACAACGCTGGTGGCCTGACCAGGCAGGCTTGGGGCGGAGGTGGAGGACCCAGACGAGGTTGAGGAGGCAGAAGCAGTGGAGGAACTTGGACAGACAGAGGATTGACACACAAGTCGTGGGGACGGCAAGACTTGTCAGCAGACCCTTCACCATCGGTCACCATAGTTACCGAGTGCCCAGTCAGCGACATGTAACGTCCCTGTCCATGTCCAAGTATCTGTGGTGAAATGCACCCGTTCACACACAAAGTTTCTCAAGGAAGCGGTGATGTTGTGTGTGACATGCTGGTGTAGCGCGGGCAAGCCTTTCTTAGAGAAGTAGTGGTGACTGGGCATCTGGTACTTGGGCACAGCGACAGACATAAGGTCTCTAAAATCTTGTGTGTCCACCAGGCGGAAAGGCAGCATTTCGGTAGCCAAGAGCTTATAAAGGGATAAAGTCAACCTCTTAGCTTTGTCATGGGTTGCAGGAAATGGCCTTTTATTTGTCCACATCTGAGGGACAGAGATCTGGCTGCTGTGTGTAGACGGTGGTGAGTAGGGTGTCCCTGGAAAAATGCAGGTTTGTGAGGAAAGTGCAGGCGTAGACATGATGTTGCCTTCATCCAACGTTGGTGCTATCGATGTCTGAGAGAGCTGTACACACGCACTTGTTTCCCCTTCCAAACCAACTGACGACCTACCAAGCAAACTGCTTGTTGCGGTTACAGTGGTGGAAGTTGTGTGTGGAAAACCAGGTGTGACAGCAGTCCCCACAGTCCTAGAAGATGAAGAGCGCGCGGATGCAGTGGAAGTGGCAGGCGGTGGATGGTCCGCTCCGCTAGGCCGCATTGTAGCACGGTGAGCTTCCCACTGTTACATATGATATTTATTCATGTGACGATTCATGGAAGAAGTTGTGAAACTGCTGAGGTTTTTTCCTCTACTAACAGATTCACGACAAATTTTACAGATCACATGATTTGGGCGATCCTTTGCAAGGTCAAAAAAGGACCAGGCTAGGCAAGGCTAGGACATGCGACCTGCTGAGCCACCCCGACTAGTGCTCAGAGGCCGAGTGGTGGCTGAGGATGCAGTTGTAGACGTGCTACCAGTACTCCTCCTCTGTCCAGGAAGGCGCAAGGTAACTTCGTCGTCAGTTGCATCCTCCTCCACCGCCTCTGTTGACCGCCTCGAGTGCCTGACTGTAGGTTAACAGTAGGTGGAATCTAGAACTTCCTCATCAAGCGTTGTGTTTGCACTCCCCTCACCCTCAGACCGAGTCTCTTCTTGCCCTTACCGAATATTTAAGTTGTCATCCCAATCTGGTATCTGCGTCTCATCGTCATCAGTATGTTCCTCATTGTCTATAACAACAGGTGTTACAGGTTGTGAATAAGGGTCAACATTATGCTCAGAAACTTGGTCATCACAGCCTGAATCTGAGTCACAAAGGTTCTGGGCATAACTGCAGACCATTTCCTGGTCTGTACTCACTGTAGCTTGGGAGCATACCTCTGATTCCCAGGCTATAGTATGACTAAACAACTCTGCAGACTCAGCCATCTCTGTTCCACCATACTGTGCAGGGCGGATGGAGACTTGAGAGCTGGGAGAAAGCAAGTGTGATTGGGATGACAACTCAGAGGACTGTTTTTTTTGGATGCGGTAGTTGAGGTGGAGGAGAGGGCACTTGTTGGACCACATGAGATCCATTCAAGCATGGTCTTTTTTTGGGCATCATCTACCTTTGTTCCAGTTGTTCATGTCCATAAAAAAGGGAGCACATCTGATTGTCCACGGAAAGTAGTAGACACCTTACTTTTCCTGGAAGATGGCCTATCTTCAGCAGATGTTAATGAAGCTTTGCCACCTTCCCCAAGAACACAAACTTTTTTCCCTTTTCCAACACGCCTGTTCCTCTTCCCACCAGCATCTGTCATTTTGCCACGCATTTTGATTGCGACAAAATTGTCCACTTAAAATGTGGTAGTAAAAATTGAGAGGTGGTGTAGATTGCAGAGGTGGTCTAGATTTATTGACAGCAGAAGACACAACACAGACTATCCTTGACAATGCAACTATGGCCCTTAAACTGGCAGCACAGTTTGCAATTATAATGGCTTAGTAAAAATGAGCTTGAGGGTGCAATGCAGAGGTGCTGGAAATAGCTTGGCACCAGTGGGACACTAATGATGTCCAATAGCCACTTTTAGGATGCCACTAAGTTTCCTCAGTGTTTGCTATTATAATAGCTTAGTAAAAATAAGCTTGAGGGTGCAATGCAGAGGTGCTGGAAATAGCTTGGCACCGGTGGGACACTAATGATGTCCAACAGCCACTTTTAGCATGCCACTAAGTTTTCTCAGTGTTTTCTATTATAATGACTTAGTAAAAATGAACTTGAGGGTGCAATGCAGAGGTGCTAGAAATAGCTTGGCACCAGTAGGACACTAATGATGTCCAACAGTCACTTTTAGGATGCCACTAAGTTTTCTCAGTGTTTGCTATTATAATGGCTTAGTAAAAATGAGCTTGAGGGTGCAATGCAGAGGTGCTGGAAATAGCTTGGCACCAGTGGGACACTAATGATGTCCAACAGCCACTTTTAGGATGCCACTAAGTTTTCTCAGTGTTTGCTAGCATAATGGCTTAGTAAAAATGAGCTTGAGGGTGCAATGCAGAGGTGCTGGAAATAGCTTGGCACCAATGGGACATTAATTATGTCCAACAGCCACTTTTAGGATGCCACTAAGTTTCCTCAGTGTTTGCTAGTATAATGGCTTAGTAAAAATGAGCTTGAGGGTGCAATGCATAGGTGCTGGAAATAGCTTGGCACCAGTGGGACACTAATGATGTCCAACAGCCACTTTTAGGATGCCACTAAGTTTTCTCAGTGTTTGCTAGTATAATGGCTTAGTAAAAATGAGCTTGAGGGTGCAATGCAGAGGTGCTGGAAATAGCTTGGCACCAGTGGGACACTAATGATGTCCAACAGCCACTTTTAGGATGCCACTAAGTTTTCTCAGTGTTTGCTATTATAATGGCTTAGTAAAAATGAGCTTGAGGGTGCAATGCAGAGGTGCTGGAAATAGCTTGGCACCAGTGGGACACTAATGATGTCCAACAGCCACTTTTAGGATGCCACTAAGTTCTCTCAGTGTTTGCTAGTATAATGGCTTAGTAAAAATGAGCTTGAGGGTGCAATGCAGAGGTGCTGGAAATAGCTTGGCACCAGTGGGACACTAATGATGTCCAACAGCCACTTTTAGGATGCCACTAAGTTTTCTCAGTGTTTGCTATTATAATGACTTAGTAAAAATGAGCTTTAAGGTGCAATGCAGAGGTGCTGGAAATAGCTTGGCACCAGTGGGACACTAATGATATCCAACAGCCACTTTTAGGATGCCACTAAGTTTTCTCAGTGTTTGCTAGTATAATGGCTTAGTAAAAATGAGCTTGAAGGTGCAATGCAGAGGTGCTGGAAATAGCTTGGCACCAGTGGGACACTAATGATGTCCAACAGCCACTTTTAGGATGCCACTAAGTTTCCTCAGTGTTTGCTAGTATAATGGCTTAGCAAAAATGAGCTTGAGGGTGCAATGCAGAGGTGCTGGAAATAGCTTGGCACCAGTGGGACACTAATGATGTCCAACAGCCACTTTTAGGATGCCACTAAGTTTTCTCAGTGTTTGCTATTATAATGACTAAGTAAAAATGAGCTTGAAGGTGCAATGCAGAGGTGCTGGAAATAGCTTGGCACCAGTGGGACACTAATGATGTCCAACAGCCACTTTTAGGATGCCACTAAGTTTTCTCAGTGTTTGCTAGTACAATGGCTTAGTAAAAATGAGCTTGAGGGTGCAATGCAGAGGTGCTGGAAATAGCTTGGCACCAGTGGGACACTAATGATGTCCAACAGCCACTTTTAGGATGCCACTAAGTTTTCTCAGTGTTTGCTATTATAATGGCTTAGTAAAAATGAGCTTGAGGGTGCAATGCAGAGGTCCTGGAAATAGCTTGGCACCAGTGGGACACTAATGATGTCCCACAGCCACTTTTAGGATGCCACTAAGTTTTCACAATGTTTGCTAAAATAATGGCTTAGTAAAAATGAGCTTGAGGGTGCAATGCAGAGGTGCTGGAAATAGCTTAGCACCAGTGGGACACTAATGTTGTCCAACAGCCACTTTTAGGATGCCACTAAGTTTCCTCAGTGTTTGCTAGTATGATGGCTTAGTAAAAATGAGTCTGAGGGTGCAATGCAGAGGCGCTGGAAATAGCTTGGCACCAGTGGGACACTAATGATGTCCAACAGCCACTTTTAGGATGCCACTAAGTTTTCTCAGTGTTTGCTATTATAATGGCTTAGTAAAAATGAGCTTGAGGGTGCAATGCAGAGGTGCTGGAAATAGCTTGGCACCAGTGGGACACTAATGATGTCCAACAGCCACTTTTAGGATGCCACTAAGTTCTCTCAGTGTTTGCTAGTATAATGGCTTAGTAAAAATGAGCTTGAGGGTGCAATGCAGAGGTGCTGGAAATAGCTTAGCACCAGTGGGACACTAATGTTGTCCAACAGCCACTTTTAGGATGCCACTAAGTTTCCTCAGTGTTTGCTAGTATGATGGATTAGTAAAAATGAGTCTAAGGGTGCAATGCAGAGGTGCTGGAAATAGCTTGGCACCAGTGGGACACTAATGATGTCCAACAGCCACTTTTAGGATGCCACTAAGTTTTCTCAGTGTTTGCTATTATAATGGCTTAGTAAAAATGAGCTTGAGGGTGCAATGCAGAGGTGCTGGAAATAGCTTGGCACCAGTGGGACACTAATGATGTCCAACAGCCACTTTTAGGATGCCACTAAGTTTTCTCAGTGTTTGCTATTATAATGACTTAGTAAAACTGAGCTTGAAGGTGCAATGCAGAGGTGCTGGAAATAGCTTGGCACCAGTGGGACACTAATGATGTCCAACAGCCTCTTTTAGGATGCCACTAAGTTTTCTCAGTGTTTGCTAGTATAATGGCTTAGTAAAAATGAGCTTGAGGGTGCAATGCAGAGGTGCTGGAAATAGCTTGGCACCAGTGGGACACTAATGATGTCCAACAGCCACTTTTAGGATGCCACTAAGTTTTCTCAGTGTTTGCTATTATAATGGCTTAGTAAAAATGAGCTTGAGGGTGCAATGCAGAGGTGCTGGAAATAGCTTGGCACCAGTGGGACACTAATGATGTCCAACAGCCACTTTTAGGATGCCACTAAGTTTCCTCAGTGTTTGCTAGTATAATGGCTTAGTAAAAATGAGCTTGAGGGTGCAATGCAGAGGTGCTGGAAATAGCTTGTCACCAGTGGGACACTAATGATGTCCAACAGCCACTTTTAGGATGCCACTAAGTTTTCTCAGTGTTTGCTAGTATAATAGCTTAGTAAAATGAGCTTGAGGGTGCAATGCAGAGGTGCTGGAAATAGGTTGGCACCAGTGGGACACTAATGATGTCCAACAGCCATTTTTAGGATGCCACTAAGTTTTCTCAGTGTTTGCTATTATAATGGCTTAGTAAAAATGAGCTTGAGGGTGCAATGCAGAGGTGCTGGAAATAGCTTGGCACCAGTGGGACACTAATGATGTCCAACAGCCATTTTTAGGATGCCACTAAGTTTTTTCAGTGTTTGCTATTATAATGGCTTAGTAACAATGAGCTTGAGGGTGTAATGCAGAGGTGCTGTAAATAGCTTGGCACCAGTGGGACACTAATGATGTCCAACAGCCACTTTTAGGATGCCACTAAGTTTCCTCAGTATTTGCTAGTATAATGGCTTAATAAAACTGAGCTTGAGGGTGCAATGCAGAGGTGCTGGAAATAGCTTGGCACCAGTGGGACACTAATGATGTCCAACAGCCACTTTTAGGATGCCACTAAGTTTCCTCAGTATTTGCTATTATAATGGCTTAGTAAAAATGAGCTTGAGGGTGCAATGCAGAGGTGCTGGAAATAGCTTGGCACCAGTGGGACACTAATGATGTCCAACAGCCACTTTTAGGATGCCACTAAGTTTTCTCAGTGTTTGCTATTACAATGGCTTAGTAAAAATGAGCTTGAGGGTGCAATGCAGAGGTGCTGGAAATAGCTTGGCACCAGTGGGACACTAATGATGTCCAACAGCCACTTTTAAGATGCCACTAAGTTTTCTCAGTGTTTGCTATTATAATGGCTTAGTAAAAATGAGCTTGAGGGTGCAATGCAGAGGTGCTGGAAATAGCTTGGCACCAGTGGGACACTAATGATGTCCAACAGCCACTTTTAGGATGCCACTAAGTTTTCTCAGTGTTTGCTAGTATAATGGCTTAATAAAAATGAGCTTGAGGGTGCAATGCAGAGGTACAGGAAATAGCTTGGCACCAGTAGGACACTAAGGGGTACTTTGCACACAGAGATAAATCTGCGGCAGATCTGTGGTTGCAGTGAAATTGTGGACAATCAGTGCCAGGTTTGTGGCTGTGTACAAATGGAACAATATGTCCATGATTTCACTGCAACCACAGATCTGCCAAAGATTTATCTGTGTGTGCAAAGTAGCCCTAATGATGTCCAACAGCCACTTTTAGGATGCCACTAAGTTTCCTCAGTGCTTGCTAGTATAATGGCTTAATAAAAATGAGCTTGAGGGTGCAATGCAGAGGTACTGGAAATAGCTTGGCACCAGTGGGACACTAATGATGTCCACCAGCCACTTTTAGGATGCCACTAAGTTTCCTCAGTGTTTGCTTTTATAATGGCTTAGTAAAAATGAGCTTGAGGGTGCAATGCAAAAGTGCTGGAAATTGCTTGGCACCAGTGGGACACTAATGAAGTCCAATAGCCACTTTTTGGATGCCACTAACTGGCAGCACTCTTTTAAATTAAAATGGCTTTGCAAAAATGTGCAGGAGGGGAGAATGCAGAGGTGGTGGGACTTGCTTGGCACAAGTGCCACAATAATGGAGGAAAGCAGCCACTCTTTGGATGGCATTAACTGGCAGCACTCTGCAATTAAAATGGGTTTGCTAAAAAGGGCAGGAAGGTACAGTGGCTGGGTTGTGGGTCAGTGTAGAGGAAAGGAAGCCTCACTTTCTATCTCATCTAATGGTGAAATGCAGCAAGGAAGTCCCTGAGCTTAGCTACACAGACGCTGTTATCTGTAGCTGTTAAAAACTGTTTCCACGGACCTGACTGTCACCTATGGCTCTGAGCCAGCTGTAATTAGCCCTTAAAAGGGCTGAAAGAAACTTTTATCCCTATTCCGTATAGCGCTGTGTGTAGAGCATACACAGCAGGATCGGCGGCAGGAGCTGTGTCTGCGGTGACTGTCACCCAGAAGCAGAAGGCAGATAATGGCGTCCAGACGGGAACATTGCCGTATTTATAATGCAGGGACATGTGACATGGACAGCCTATGACACATGCCCTTGCTTGTCTGCCAAAAAGTCTATTTAGTTGTGGCCTGCCCCACTACACGCGCGCTTAGGGAAGGAAGAAAAGAGAAAAAAAAATAGCGATCGCCATTATCCCAGCAGCAGTGATCTGAACGCGCAGTCCCCGTACACTATACGCTGAAATTTCATAATAGTGTGAGCTAGTAATTAGCTTGGCTTTTTGCTGATAGAACTGTTCTCGAACGTAACTCGAGCTAACGAACTTTTAGCAAAAAGCGAACTGGAGAACCACGAACCGCACTCAACTCTAGTAGCGATAATGTTCGCTACGGCAGCGATCACCACATATCGTTACAACGACGGGGGCGGGTACTATCGCGCTCAACATCGCTAGCAATTGCTAGCGATGTCGCAGCGTGTAAAGCCCTCCTTAGAAACATCTTTCCCCAAGCAGATTTAGGCCGCACATTAGATCCTCATATAATCATAAAAAAAATACTTTTACACTCCCTGACCTTCCTAAGGGGGCTTTTATATACAACACTACCAACTGCTGCCAACACTTCCAACTGTTGCTTCACCATATGCCATGAGAGAATCTACTTCTCTACTGTCACGCTTCCCGGTCCCCGTGCCCCGCTCTCCGGTCCCCGTGGCCCGCTCCCCGCTTCCCGGCGGCGTCCCCGGCTCACCACTCCGGTCCAGGCCTTCTCTTCCTCGCCTGCGCCCTCCATGCGTCCAGCTCCCCGCTCCCGGCGCTCCTCTGCGACGTGGGACACTCAGCCGGGCACCCCTGCTTCCTCTGCACCGCTCCCTGGACTGGCTTCTGGCACACGGGCCTCGCGCATGCGCATTAGGGCGCGCGCGCGGTCATTGACCCTTTCTTAAAGGGCCAGCACCTAGAGACAGGAAATTGCATAGACAGGTACAGGGTATATTAGGATTCTCTTTCCTGGTGGGCGGGGCCTGTTCTACGTGTTTAGTAAGCTAGGAGTTCAGGCCCCCGTATTGCTATGTCCTGTATTAACCCCTGTCTGTCTCGCAGAGCCTGTCCTGCCACGCCAGCCGCTCCGAACCACGTCCGTGCCGGTACCCTGACGGTGACTTCGGCGGATGTTCCACCACCTCTGCAGCTCCGCCAGTCTCCAGTCCCTGGCTCAGTTTGGTGACCCGTCCCATCGCTCAGCAGGTTACGGATCCCGCCTGACCCTACAACCCGGCCTCGGACCCTGAGCCTCGTCACCCGGACTACCGTCTAGAATTCCGTGTTCTCAGCGACATCTACCTTCCAGCTCCCCTACGGACTGTCTTGCTACCAATAGTGCTTCGGCTGCCGTGCATCAAGACCCTCTGGCGGGGTGACCGGCCTGGCTGCCTCCCCAAGGGAACCCGGTGTACGGTCCAGTGTTTCCACCACCCGGACGTAACAGCTAGAACAGGCCATGGATCCCGCCGAAGCACTAGCGGCCCAGCTGGGCACCTTGCAGCAGGAACTCGTACGACAGCGCGAGACCCAGTCCCGCATGCTGGCCTTCATGTCCTCGGTGGATACCCGCCTGAACACGCTACAAGCAACTGCCACGTCCTTGGCATCTCAGGCTTCTACGGCACAGTCCACGGCCGCAGTTCCCGTGGCAGCCTCCTCGGATACTTCCAAACTTCGTTTGGCCTCACCACCCCGGTACGCCGGAGATCCCAAGACCTGCAGGGGATTCATAAATCAGTGCTCCCTCCATTTCAAGCTGCTGCCGTACCTTTTTGCCTCTGACCAAGCCAAGGTCGCGTACGTGATGTCCCACCTAGAGGGAGAGGCACTGGCCTGGATGAACCCCTTGTGGGAGAAGGAGGATCCGGTAACCACCAACATCCAGGAGTTCCTGCAGGCTTTTCGTAGCACCTTTGACAAGCCCGGACGCGCCTCCGCGTCCGCCTCATCGCTCCTCAGGCTACGTCAGGGGACTCTGACGGTGGGCCAATATGCTATCCGCTTCCGCACCTTGGCCTCGGAATTAGGGTGGAACAATGAGGCCCTAACCGCCGCCTTCTGGGAGGGACTCTCGGGTCGTATTAAAGATGAGCTGGCTGGTCGTGACGTGCCTTCCACCCTGGATGCCCTGATCGCTCTAGCGACTCGAGTGGATCTTCGCTTTCAGGAATGATCCAAATAGGTGTCCCGCGAGAGGCGTCCGATAAGGCACTCCTCCCCACCACTGAAGTCCATCGCTCCCCAGTCGGTGTCACCTGGCGCGTCTACCTACGAGCCCATGCAGATTGACCACCTGAGGCAGTCTGAGCAACGCAGAGCAGAACGACTAGCAAAGAGTCTCTGCTTCTACTGCGGTGATGGCACACACCTGCTACGCTCTTGTCCCGAGAAGCCGGGAAACTCCAAAGCCTAGGCTTGGTAGGAGAGGCCACCCTAGGTGCTGGGACTCTCTCAGACTCCGTGACATGGACTGTTCAAGTGACTACAGAAGAGACCCGGTTCACGGCAGAGGCATATCTCAATTCCGGAGCAGCAGGCAACTTCATCCAGCAGGCCACGGTGGATAAGTACCAGGTGCCTGTTCTCCCACTAGAAAAAACGCTGGTGATTGCCTCTGTAGATGGGAGACCCCTCTCTGACACCGTCTCGCTGATCACCAAGCCTGTGGAATTACGGATCGGTGCCCTGCACACCGAAAATATCACCTTCTACGTCCTCCCGCGCATGTCTCATCAGATCCTGCTGGGACTCCCATGGTTACGGGCACACAAACTGTCGGTCAGCTGGAGTACAGGTGAAATTACCCGATGGGGCTCCTCGTGTCACGAGAGATGTCTGAAATCCATACAGCCCATCCGACGACATCCGGTTCCAGAGTCTCTACCAGGACTGCCTTCTGCCTACTGGTCCTTCCCGGACGTGTTTGATAAAAAGGAGTCAGAGGTACTACCACCTCATCGTCCCTACGACTGTGCCATCGACTTACTGCCGGGAACTACGCCTCCTAGAGGAAGGATATACCCCTTGTCCCCTGCTGAAACACGGGCCATGTCTGCCTATATCACCGAGAGCCTGGCAAAGGGGTTCATTCAGAGATCTTCGTCCCCTGCCGGAGCAGGTTTTTTCTTCGTCAAGAAGAAGGAAGGTGATCTGCGCCCTTGCATTGACTACCGGGGATTAAACCAGATCACCGTAAAAAACAAATACCCTCTGCCACTCATCCCCGAACTATTCGATCGGCTCCGAGGAGCTCGTGTATTCACCAAGTTGGACCTCCGTGGGGCCTATAACCTGGTTCGCATTCGCTCTGGAGACGAATGGAAGACCGCATTCAACACTCGGGATGGGCACTACGAGTATTGTGTCATGCCCTTTGGTCTGTGTAATGATCCGGCAGTCTTCCAAGAATTGGTGAACGACGTGTTCAGAGATCTCCTCTATGTCTGTGTCGTGGTATATCTGGATGACATCCTGGTCTTCTCTCCGGACCTACAGACCCACAGAGAGAATGTGCAGCTAGTACTCCAAAGGCTTAGAGAGAACCGTCTGTACGCCAAGTACGAGAAGTGCGTCTTTGAAAAGTCGTCCCTTCCCTTCCTGGGTTATGTAATCTCGGACACTGGCCTGCAGATGGACCCAGAGAAAGTGTCTTCCATCCTCAACTGGCCTCCTCCTTCCGGACTGAAGGCTATCCAACACTTCCTTGGCTTTGCAAACTATTATCGTCAATTCATCTCTGCCCTGACTGCGCCTCTCTCTGTCTTGACTAAGAAGGGAGCTAATCCTAAGGACTGGCCACCGGCGGCCGATGCCGCGTTCTGCTCTTTGAAACAGGCGTTTGCTTCTTCTCCGGTTCTCCATCGCCCTGAATTGAACCGACAGTTCACCTTAGAGGTGGATGCCTCCTCCTCAGGAGCCGGGGCAGTGTTGATGCAGAAATCCTCCTCCGGGAAAATGGTCACTTGCGGATTCTTCTCCAAGAGCTTCTCGGCACCCGAACGCAACTACACCATCGGGGATCGGGAGCTACTGGCCATCAA
Source organism: Anomaloglossus baeobatrachus (assembly GCF_048569485.1). Taxonomy (NCBI): domain Eukaryota; kingdom Metazoa; phylum Chordata; class Amphibia; order Anura; family Aromobatidae; genus Anomaloglossus; species Anomaloglossus baeobatrachus. The sequence continues at coordinate 383,314,855 of NC_134358.1, forward strand.
GCTGGCCTTGGAGGAATGGCGCTACCTCTTGGAGGGAGCAGTATACCCTGTGATCATCTACACGGACCACAAGAATCTGGAGTACCTGCGGTCAGCCCAAAGACTGAACCCACGACAAGCCTGCTGGTCCTTGTTTTTTGCTCGATTTGATTTCCAACTCCATTTTCAGCCCGCGGATAAGAACGTGCGGGCAGACGCTTTGTCCAGGTCCTTCGTGCCCGTAGAGCTGGAGGAGGAGACGTTCCAGCCCATCATCAGCCCCAGTAAAGTCATTCCGGTGGCTCCTGTCGCTCTGACTCAGATACCCCTTGGGAAAACCTATGTCTCAGATACTGACAGACAGAGAGTCCTGCAATGGGGCCATGCCTCGAAGATCGCCATCCATGCTGGTCAGAAGAAGACTTGGAGTACGATTGTCCGTCACTAATGGTGGCCGTCCCTCCGTAAAGACGTCGTAACCTTCGTCTCAGCCTGTCCATCCTGTGCCCGGAACAAGACACCCAAGCACCTACCATATGGACGTCTTCTGCCTCTGCCCATTCCTTCCGTTCCGTGGCAACATATTGCAATGGACTTCATTACGGACTTACCCTTATCCTCCGGACACACGGTCATATGGGTTGTGGTGGACCGTTTCTCAAAGATGGCTCACTTCGTTCCCATGGCCGGGCTGCCCTCTGCCCAGGAGCTAGCTGACTCCTTCATACAACACATATTCCGATTGCATGGCTTTCCCGCACACATTGTGTCCGACAGAGGAACTCAGTTTACCTCGCGCTTCTGGAGGGCTCTCTGCAAACATCTGGGAGTATCCTTGGACTTTTATTTGGCCTACCATCCTCAGTCGAATGGCCAAGTGGAACGGGTCAATCAGATCCTGACCTCCTTCCTGCGCCACTACGTTAACATCCATCATGACGATTGGTCCACGCTCCTAACTTGGGCTGAATTCTCCCACAACCAACACATCAGCGAGACCACCTCCAGCTCTCCCTTCCAGGTCGTTTATGGACTTCAGCCTTCTGTCCCGTTGCCAGTATCCTTGGCTTCCGATGTCCCCGCAGCAGATGCTCTGGTCCAGGACTTCTCAGCTATATGGAACTCTGTCAAGTCTTCCCTAGAACGTGCTTCTTTGCGAATGAAGAGACATGCGGACAAGAGGCGCCTGGATCCCCCGTGTTTCTCCCCAAGTGATCTGGTCTGGCTTGCATCCAAATATGTCCGATTAAAGTTACCATCATACAAGTTGGGTCCCCGTTACATCGGGCCGTTTAAAGTCATCAGCAAGATTAATGCAGTCTCCTACAAGCTGCAGCTCCCGGCCACGATGCGGATACCCAACTCCTTCCATGTCTCCTTGCTCAAGCCTGTCGTCCTTGGTCCCTTCTCCGCTGATGCCAGTCCTGCTCCTCCTCCCATCACTGACGACGTCATCTATGCGGTAAGGGATATCGTGGCCATGAAGACCGTGCGAGGTCGGCAATACTTCCTGGTGGACTGGGCGGGTTATGGTCCCGAGGATAGGTCCTGGGAGCCCCGGGAGAATGTTGGCACTCCTCTGATTTGTGCTTTCCTGTCCCCTGGGGAGGGGGTACTGTCACGCTTCCCGGTCCCCGTGCCCCACTCTCCAGTCCCCGTGGCCCGCTCCCCGCTTCCCGGCAGCGTCCCCGGCTCACCACTCCGGTCCCGGCCTTCTCTTCCTCGCCTGCGCCCTCCATGCATCCAGCTCCCCGCTCCCGGCGCTCCTCTGCGACGTGGGACACTCAGCCGGGCACCCCTGCTTCCTCTGCACCGCTCCCTGGACTGGCTTCTGGCACAAGGGCCTCGCGCATGCGCATTAGGGCGCGCGCGCGGTCATTGACCCTTTCTTAAAGGGCCAGCACCTAGAAACAGGAAATTGCATAGACAGGTACAGGGTATATTAGGATTCTCTTTCCTGGTGGGCGGGGCCTGTTCTACGTGTTTAGTAAGCTAGGAGTTCAGGTCCCCGTATTGCTGTGTCCTGTATTAACCCCTGTCTGTCTCGCAGAGCCTGTCCTGCCACGCCAGCCGCTCCGAACCACGTCCGTGCCAGTACCCTGACGGTGACTTCGGCGGATGTTCCACCACCTCTGCAGCTCCGCCAGTCTCCAGTCCCTGGCTCCGTTTGGTGACCTGTCCCATCGCTCAGCAGGTTCCGGATCCCGCCTGACCCTACAACCCGGCCTCGGACCCTGAGCCTTGTCACCCGGACTACCGTCTAGAATTCCGTGTTCTCAGCGACATCTACCTTCCAGCTCCCCTATGGACTGTCTTGCTACCAATAGTGCTTCGGCTGCCGTGCATCAAGACCCTCTGGCGGGGTGACCGGCCTGGCTGCCTCCCCAAGGGAACCCGGTGTACGGTCCAGTGTTTCCACCACCCGGACGTAACATCTACCTTGTGCAATGAGGAACTATTCCCCATAAGGAGATTCATGAACTGCCAGACAAACTTTGTGATTTAACTTATTGAAAGTCCATGTATAAAACAGTAAACTGAGAGAATGATTCAACCACTACATAAGAAAATGAACACACATAGATCTGTTTTAAAAGGGTTTGTCACGATGACTATAGGATAGCGGAAAACTGGGGCACGTAATCTATCTCTCAAGCTAAGGGGGCCCTATGCTATCCCTAATCTCAGGGATACACCTGATGATAAAGATGCATGAGTCCCCTTCCTGACTCTGCTCCTGACCAGTTCTGATGTGATTCCCCCTCCCCTTCCCATCAGGGAGGGAAGGGACAGGAGTGTGATGAAACCTACAGATAAAGACAGAGAAGGGAAAACCAAAACTCTATCAAACAGCATGCACACATAGAGGGTAAGACAATAAAAGATTTGGGAGGAAAACAAGAGCAGGAAGGAAGCTTCAAAACAACAGGGGTAAACTTCACAACCATTCCAAGCAAATAAGCACAACTTTCATGAGACAGTGTGGGATAACACACCTCACAGATCAACATAGAACAAATTATAGCTAGGATGGGCAGAAGGATCCAACCAGCATAAATAGGAGGGAAGCAGATTCCAAATAGGATTCCCCACAACATGTGATCAAAAAATCAAGCAGACCAGCAAAGATTAACTCTTATTAGTCTGTCTATGATTCAGCACACATCAGATCGATGCCTGAGTCTTCCTGTGTTAATCCCAAACACTACAGAGACCATTGGACAGAGTGTCAAAATCTGCAATCTGAACAGAGGCTGCCCCCGCCATGACAGTTTATCGAAGTTTGTGCAAAATTTCATGTGACAGAAGCCCTCCTTCTAAGAGTGGCCTCTGGACCCTCAGGACACCAGTGTCTCAGGATGGAGATGATGGAATGTCCTAATCAGGCGCTCAGCATGAATATCTAAGGCTGGTACCCAAGTCTTCTCCTTGGAACCATAACCTAGTCAATGAATCAAGTACTGTAATGAACAGTGAATGAAAGGAGAATCAACGATTTTGGACACCTGAAAATGTAATGATCCATTAACTAAGGGGTACTTTACATGCTGCGACATCGCTAGCATCGGCTAGCGATGCTGAGCGCGATAGTACCCGCCCCCGTCGCACATGCAATATGTGGTGATTGCTGCCGTAGCGAACATTATCACTATGGCAGTTTCACACGCACATACCTCCTCAGCGATGTCGCTGTGACTGCCGAACAATCCCTCCCTCAAGGGGGAGGTTCGTTCGGCAGTTAGCGTTAGCGACATCATCGCGACGTTACTAATCGGCCGGCCAATAGAAGCGGAGGGGCGGAGATGAGCGGGACATAACATTCCGCCCACCTTCTCCCTTCCGCATTGCCGTCGGGGCGCAGGTAAGGAGATGTTTGTCGCTCCTGCGGGTTTACACACAGCGATGTGTGCTGCTGCAGGAGCGACAAACAACATCGTACCTGCGGTCGACCCGACATTATGAAAATGAACGACGCTACACAGATAACCGATTTTCGATGCTTTTAGGATTTACACAATGCGATGTCGCTACCGGCCGCGGATGTGCATCACTAACGACGTGACCCCGATGATATTTCGGAAGCGATGTCGCAACGTGTAAAGCCCCCCTAAGACTGGAGTCGAAGGTAAGGAAAGAGGGGTTCCCAAACCCACATTTTTCTTTTACAGAGATCTATGGAAAACATTATGCATACCGTAAAATACCGTTAATGCCAGGCAGAAAGCAACTGGATTAAAAAATAAATCTTGTGTGGACCAATAAACTGAAGGCCTGAATTTAGTGAAGGAATCTTAAGCGAATGTTTCTTGTAGACAATCACAACAGATAACCCACACATAGGTCCGGACCAGGCACATGTCTAATGAAAATATTATTTACATGCACATGCTTCTCTAAAGGTAACAAACCGCATCAGGTTTCAGAGATATTCACACAGCAAGGCACACATTGTTTTGTTTTTTAGACTTGAAACGGCACACCCATGCTACTCTGTCTCTAGACCAGAAATGCAAAGCATTCATTTTGAAAAAAATATTATTCAAAGCAGACAGACACAAAACATTGGCATACTTTAACTACAGAGCAATAAGTTTAACAAATAATGTCTCGTCTGTAGCCTGTATTCCCAGTTCACCCACACAGCCAAGATTGACAAAGTCCCCCCACAGACCAACGATAAGTAAGAAAGGCCCTGAAAAAACCTGTCTACCCAGTTGACCCTCACAGCTGTCATTGCCAGAGGTCCACCACACTGCACCCAATTAAAACAGAGATGACCCACAGAACCCCATCCAATAGAGTGGTCAAAAACCAGAAGTGACACATGCCTGACTTGTTGAAGTTTCCCACTGCTATTCTCGTTTTCAAGGTGGGGACATTGATGAAAGATGACAATGCTCCTCAGATACCAACTCTGCATTTTCAGCAGGACACCGATTCTATGACTGCCTATTTTAATAGTTCTCACATAGCAGCCAAATTTCTGCTCCAGTTGTGGACAGTCTAGTTGCTGCATTTAAAAAGCTTGTAGTTGGATTTGAAATTGAGCCAAAAGTACATCAGCTAGACATACTATTGCCAATCTCAGCCATTTACACTTGAAGCGGCTCATCCGTGCTGCTCAGAGTCTATCCCAGGAATCTGAAGCATTTATTTTTAAAAGATATTGTTCAAAACAGGCAGCTATGTTTGAATATGACTGCTTTGAATATTGGAATAAGACTTTGGGTTTGGTGGTACTGTGGTCACTAATAGATTAGACTGCCTATACGCTGCTGTTTTTGATCGATAAGCAAAGCTGCGTGATGCAACACTGTATGAGGTTTTAGAGATAGTCACACAGCAAGGCATGCTGGAAAAAACTCTGTTCTTTGCAAGATTGAGCTAATACATTACACTGCCTGTACGCTGTTTTTTGTACCAGGATGCAATGCAGTAAAAGGTTTCAAAGATATTCCCACAGCAAGGCACACTGTACACACTCTGGTTTTTGATAGATTGAGCTAAAAGATTACACTGCCTGTATGCTGTTGCTTTGGACTGGTACGGAAATCTGTGAGATGTAACGAAGTATGAGGTTTCAAAAATATTCACACAGCAAGGCACGCTGTTCACACTCTGTATTTTACTAGATTAAGCTAATAGATTACTGTGACGAATGTCTCCCGTCATTAGGAGACTAGTGACAGAATTGGGTTTAGAGTCTCACTTAGCCTTGTGAAGCTCTAGATATTAAATGTGTTTCCCTTTCTTTGGTGCACCAAGGGTTAATGTCAATTTTCCTTGCAAGAAGCTTCTGATTACCTCTCCTCATATATAACTCTGCTTCCTATCAAGTGAATTGTCTGTTCCCCACTGCATTGGCTGAATATGTGTTCTGGTATATAACTCTGCTTCCTGTGATGTATGCTCTGTCATTTTCATAATCTATGTAATACTCACTGATGTATGACTGTATATTCCTCTTTGTAAATGTTATCTGATGGTGGATGGTGTAAATCTGTGTAGACTGGAAGTCCGGGTGGGTGTCAAATGTCCTGTTCCCTTTGATTCCTTAATCATCCCCTGGTGTGAGCAGCATTTGTTGATTTCCCTTAACAAGCTGAGCTCCCATAATCCCCCTCACCTACCCCTCTAGTCAGCCCTATATATTTGTGTCTTTCTTAAGGGGTGCATGCATGCGGGGTGTTGCATGCATGCCATCTCTTGCTAAGTGCCATCATTGCGAAGTGCTGGGCAGTTACCTCAATGGCAGTTAGTCAGGGCAGGAGTCTGCAGGTAAATTACTCTTTGACGCCATCTGTTTTAACCTTAACTATTATCTCACTCTCTATCATCCTATATGCTTTTTCTGTTCACTTTCACCGCCCTGTCCCCCCTCCATCCCCACTCATCCACATCAGCCCCTCTCTCCTCCCCTCTCCTATGTACAGCTCCCAGGCTCTTTTCACCTATCTTAATAATCTGACTCAATCAAGCTCCAGGGACTTGCAAAAAAAGCCATGCCACAAGTCCAAAAACCATCTGACCTTTCTCCTTCTACTCCTACTTCTTTCAGGTGATATCTCTCCTAATCCCGGTCCACCCCAGGCTAACTTTACCCCCTCCCCCACCTCCCATAGAAACCCTGATAATATTATTAACATTCCCTGTACACCCTCGCTTCCCTCTTTTAATTGTGCTCTATGGAATCCACGGTCTGTATGTAACAAGCTTCCTTACATCCACAACCTCTTTCTCAATAACTCTCTTAACTTACTAGGCCTAACTGAAACCTGGATTCAGGATTCTGATACTACTTCCCCTGCTGCCATCTCTCATGGTGGCTTACACTTTACCCATTCACCAAGACCTGGAAACAGACATGGTGGTGGAGTCGGCTTACTCCTGTCCCCACAGTGCACCTTCCAGGTCATCCCCCCAGCTCCATCACTCTCATTCCCATCCTTTGAGGTTCACACCATCAGGCTCTTCCATCCCCTTCCCCTCAGAGTAGCTGTCATATACCGTCCACCAGGCTCACCCACCCAGTTCCTTGACCACTTTTCAGCCTGGCTGTCACACTTCATGTCCTCAGAGTTACCAACCCTGATCCTAGGAGACTTTAACATCCCCATGAACAGCCCCTCCTCCCCTTCTGCATCCCAGCTTCTATCTCTCACCACCTCCCTTGGCCTCTCACAGCTCTCATCCTCTGAGACACATGAAGATGGTAACACCCTTGACCTGGTCTTTATCCGCCTCTGCTCAATCTCTCACTTTGACAACTCACCTCTTCCCCTCTCTGACCACAACATCCTCTCCTTCAAGCTCACAAACCCTCGTCCGCCCCAGCACACTCCCACCAATCACACATTCAGAAACCTACAGGCCATCGATTCTCAGACACTTTCAGACTCTTTACACACATCACTGTCCCCTATATCCTCACTTTCCTGTCCTGATCTGGCTGTAAAGCACTACAATGACACACTCAGGACTACGCTAGACCAAGTAGCGCCCCTCACCCTCAGAAAGACCAAACACAGAGTAAAACAGCCCTGGCTCACATCACAAACTCGATTTCTCCAGCGATGCTCCAGGAGCGCCGAACGCCTATGGAGGAAAACCCGCACACCAGAAAACTTCATCCACTACAAGTTCATGTTAAGGACCTATAACTATTCCCTTCACCTCGCCAAACAGACCTACTTCACCAACCTTGTTTCCTCACTTGCCAACAATCCAAAAAAACTCTTTGACACCTTTCACTCCCTCCTCAGTCCCAAAGTACAGACCCCTGTCACAGCCCTTCATGCTGATGACCTGGCCTCGTATTTCACAGAGAAAATAGAAAACATCCGCCAAGAGATCAGCTCCCAGCCACCAAGCCCTGTGAATCCCATCCCTCCCCATATTCCATCCAGCTCACTTTCCACATTTGACCCAGTCACAGAGGAGGAAGTCTCCAGGCTCCTCTCTTCTTCTCGTCCTACCACTTGCTCTACTGATCCCTTCCCCACACCTCTACTCCAGTCCCTCTCTCCGGTTGTCGCCACTCACCTAACTAAAATCTTCAATCTCTCTCTCTCTTCGGGTATCTTCCCCTCCTCCCTCAAACACTCTATCATTACTCCATTATTAAAAAAACCTTCTCTTGATCCGTCCTGCACAAGCAACTACAGACCAGTCTCCAATCTCTCCTTCATCTCTAAACTCTTGGAGCGCCTGGTCTACTCTCGCCTCACCCGCTACCTCTCCTCTCACTCTCTTCTAGATCCTTTACAGTCTGGCTTCCGCCCTTTACACTCAACAGAAACTGCCCTTGTCAAAGTGACCAATGACCTATTGACAGCAAAACGTAACGGTGACCACTCTCTGCTTATTCTTCTTGACCTTTCTGCTGCCTTTGACACTGTTGACCACCATCTCCTTCTCTCTATGCTCCACTCTATCGGCCTAAAGGACACTGTTCTTTCCTGGTTCTCTTCCTATCTTTCTGGCCGCTCATTCAGTGTATCATTTGCTGGCTCCACATCTTCTCCTCTTCCTCTCACTGTTGGGGTCCCTCAAGGCTCAGTCCTTGGCCCTCTTCTTTTCTCCCTCTACACTGCCCCAATTGGTCAGACCATCAGCAGATTTGGCTTTCAGTACCATCTTTATGCTGATGATACACAGCTATACACCTCCTCCCCTGAGCTCACCCCCGCTGTACTACAGAACACCAGTGACTGCCTGACTGCAGTTTGCAATGTCATGTCTGCTCTCTATCTGAAACTTAACCTTTCCAAAACTGAACTTCTTCTTTTCCCTCCATCTTCCAACTTTCCTCAACCTGACATCTCCCTCTCTGTGTGTGGCACAACGATAAGTCCTAGGCCGCAAGCCCGCTGCCTGGGGGTTATACTTGACACTGATCTTTCCTTCACCTCCCACATACAATCTCTTGCCCGCACCTGCCGCTTGCACCTCAAGAACATCTCTAGAATCCGCCCCTTTCTCACAATGGAAACGACAAAAACCCTCACCGTGGCCCTGATCCACTCTCGCTTGGACTACTGTAACTCTCTATTAATTGGTCTCCCCCTAACTAGACTCTCTCCTCTACAGTCAATCCTTAATGCAGCAGCCCGGGTCACCTATCTGGCTAACCGCTACTCGGATGCCTCTGCTCTGTGCCAGTCATTGCACTGGCTGCCCATATATCATAGGATCCAATTCAAACTGCTTGTTCTCACCCACAAAGCTCTCCACAGTGCAGCACCCCCCTACATCTCCACCCTCCTCTCTGTCTATCAGTCCACCCGTTCTCTACGCTCTGCAAGCGACTTTCGACTAACATCCACACTAATTCGAACCTCCCACTCCCGGATCCAAGACTTCTTCCGAGCTGCACCAACCCTCTGGAACGCTCTACCCCAAGAAGTTAGGACAAATCACAACTTACTCAGCTTCAGACGCACCCTAAAGACGCATCTTTTTAGGGCGGCCTATCACACTCCCTAATCAGATTCGATTCACATAGTCCCTCTACAACCTCTCACAACATAGCTCCACATCAAACTCCATGGCACCCAAAGGCATCTCAAGGCTCGGGCCCACTGGTCCAGGAAACCATTATCCAGCCCCATTTCCGTGAGATGGTTGGATTGTCATTGTAAATAAGCACTTGAACCTTGCCTCTCCCCCCATCTCATTGTAGATTGTAAGCTCTCACGAGCAGGGTTGTATTTTTTTTTCCCCTCTAAATATTGTATTTCTATAACTGTTACTTGTTTGTATATGATCCTCCTGAATTGTAAAGCGCTACGGAATATGTTGGCGCTATAGAAATAAAGATTATTATTATTATTATTATTATGTGCATACGGTTTGTGACCACACAAATCTCCTTTAAGTACCACCAGATGGCTCCGGTTACACAGAAACTACACTCTGACACTAGCCTTGGAGGAGGAAGGTAGCTGCTGAAACACTTGCTTTTTGTAGTCCTGTTGGTGGAAGCATTCCTGGCTGCAGCCTTGGTGTCTGGCTGCAGCAATGAAATTTGGTGTTATATCCTTTGTTGATTCTGTACTGCCCCGAGGCTCGGTCGGCAGCCAAGCCGCTCGGGTCCGGGCTCGTTTGGTGGGTGGCTCGAGCGCCTCCGGACCCGGGGGTCACGTCGCTCTGAAGGGAGGCTGGCGCTACGTGAGGCGATTTCAGTGGGGAGGTTCACGGCCGAGGCCGTGGTGTTTAGGGATGTAAGTTCGTGACGCCACCCATGGGTTGTGGTGAGTGTGGACACCACCGCTGCCGTTAACTAGGCTTCCAGGAACAGTATTGTGCAGCCTGGTGTTGACCCCTCCGTGGGCAGGGGGTGATGGTCCCGAGGCCCGGTGGTTGCGAGGTGCGAGCGTGTTGGTGCGGTGCGCAGCCCGAGGGCACTGTTGTACTCACTATGACAGATACACCGGAGTCTCTGGTAAACCAAAAGGATGGTGGTCAGTGCCCGCAGTCGGCTGCGTCTGGTCCCCCACCTGGTTCGGTAGTTCCCGCCTTTCTCCTGAACCTCGTTTTGTAGATTTTGACTGCCTACGCCTCAGCGACAGTAGTCCGCTCCCCGGCTTTATGTGTGTCGGGGAAGCTGTTTGCCCGCAGGCGCTGGCCCGTGGGATCTCTCTGCCTGTGCGGTGGCTTTCTATCCCCTTCGGTGGGCTGTTGCCGTCTTTTGGGTCTTGGGACGGGAAAGGACCTAAGGGCCAGACCTCAATCAGTAAATTCGACATGGTCCAGTGGCTTCTGGACCTCGTTCTGGGTCTGAGTACCTCTCCTGGTGCTCCGGTTTCCAGTTGGTTCCCCGGTTCGGTACCAGCGGGCCACTACCCTGTCCCGGTCCCTTACGGTTCCACCAGCCGTCTTCCCGGCTCCTGCAGGCGGCAACCACTGTTTGCCTCCTGGTCACAGGGTATCCGGGCTACGACCCAGACCCTGACAGACGTTTACACTTTACTACTACTCTCCTCTCCTCCCTACTTTCATCTCGTCTCCTAACAGATCTTTTGTGTTTTCCCGCCTCAGGCTATCCGAACTCCTCGGTGGGCGTGGCCAACCGCCTGGCTCTGCCCCCTGGTGTGAACGTCAAGACCTGAGAGGGGTGACTCAGGGTTTTTAGGTTGGCTGCTGTTACCTTGTTAGGGGACGGGTGTTTGTGCAAGGGCCTACCTGTGACTACCTGGCTAGTCCAGGGAGTCACAATTCCTCTGTATGTCAACCTTCTCTTATATTGTATTAGTGCAGCAGTGGGACTAGTGTCTCTTGTTGGCCATCTCACTAGTGAGGGTGAGTGCGGGGCTAGGGAGGGATTAGGTGCTATCCTGTTTGGTGATGGGGTGAAATAACCCATATCGGGATGCTAGGGATCTCAGTTAACAGCTCAGGTGAGTTCAGGAGGTGTCCCCTCATCTCTCTCCCTAGCAGCAGGGCCCACTGTTGTTAAAGTGTCCCCGGTGTACCCTGTGTTTGTTGTGGCACTCAACGGGGGTTTCTTGGTGTTGAGTGGAACCCGGGTAGTCACGTTGTGAGTGTGACATTATAACAGGCCCCCAACATTTATTTAAGATTCAAGAGGAATCCTGCTGCAGCTTGTACACCACAGATCCAATGTCTATCACAAGATGTGATGGATCTGTGGTTGCAGATTTTGCAGCAACTGCAGCATATTGCTGGTTTGCTGGTCTCGGCTGATGCCCATACATAGTTGGAACCTAAGATAGCCCTCTTGGACAGGTTTTCTGTGGGAACATGAGAAATCCATGGTGTTTGGGGAAGCTTGTAAGTTGTACTTCAAGCTCTGCACTTGTTTCTCAGGGAGTGAGGACCAGCGAGTGAGGATTGGAGTCTCCTTGTTGCAGGGGGCCTTCTCTCTACCGAGTGACTCTGTCTTTACGATCAGTGGATGAGTTCTTTGCGGCTTTGGCTCTTGGGTATGGTGACCCTGATAGCATCTCCCTTGCAGAGTCAAAACTCTGTAAGCTCCAGCAGGGGACATGGCCAACTGAGGAGTACCGCTCTGAGTTCCGGAGATGGGCCACTGACACCCAATAAAATGATTCTGCGCTTAGGAGTAATTTCTGTCACGGGTTGTCAGGCAGGCTGATGGAATCTGGCTCCATTTTCTACTCCAGAGTTGTTGGAAGTCACCATGGCCTTTGTTATTAGGGTAGATAGACATCTCAGGGAGAGTTCTACAAAGTCCCTGTCCTATGTTATCCTCCCTAAAGAGGAAATTGAACAAGTGCAGTTTGGTGAACCATGCAGTTGGGGGGTGCCTTCCCTAAGTCTAAGGCCGGTTTCACACATCCGGCTTTTTGCCGTTTTGCCGGATGCGGCGCTCTCCCGTATAGTTAATACAGTACAATGACAGCGCTGTAACTTCCGGGTCACATGCGCCGGTCACATGACAGCATGTGACCGGCGCTTGTTGCGCTGTCATTGTACTGTATTAACTGTACGGGAGAGCGCCGCATCCGGCAAAACAGCAAAAAGCCGGATGTGTGAAACCGGCCTAAGTCACTTGCAGTTCACCGTGGGATGTGGACATGATTCTACTGTAGTCCTCAGGGCCATTTCATTGGGGTTTGTCCATCTAAACCGAAACATGTAACACGGTCTAAAACATCGCCTCCCCAAGGTCACGTGGATGAAAGCGACCTGAGTGTGTATATTTTCTCAATTTTTACCTTTTCCAGCTAATGTGCTTTTGAGACAAAGAGGGGGTACCCTTCCATTCTTCAGGTTAATTCTATGCCTCAGGGTCCCCCCAAGAGAGGTGGTGGAGGTAGGGGGGGAGGGATCATCTCTACTGAGTGTCCTATTACTGAATATAAGGTTGAGAAGTTGGTGGTTAAGATGTTGCCAGAGAAAAGCTGTGCAATTTCACCCTTATTACTGGTTTATTCTAGACCTCTGATTCCCCCCAGGAGAGGTGGTGGAGGGGGATTGGTCATTGCCACTGAGTGTCCTGTCTCTGAGTGCATGAGTTGCAAGTTCCTAGGAGATGCAACGGTCGTCGGGCATTAAAGGGGAGTACCTCCATCTAAAAAATGCATGTATGGTAATAAACGTTCAGGTCAGGACCTGTGTGTGAGTGTTGTCCACAAAAACCATCAAGTAGAGGAGTGCATGTGGGGCTCTTGGCCCTAAGTTTGTCAGTCCGCATTGAGTAGCAGACATCATTAAACCTTCAGCTGTTCAGCTGGAGCTACCTCCAGTACTTAATACCCATGACATTTTTCACAGATTGTGGCTCAGCAGATGTGGTGTGTCTCAATAGCCAATGTTTGCATAATTAATAATCTTGAAGGTCAGGTGACATTGGATGTGAACGAAAGTAGGTCAATGCGTCCCTTCCTCATGTGTTTTCTGGACAAGTCCGGTCTTGAGGGTCCTGAGGCCCCTTGTGGACACAGAGGCGCTGTCACCAATGTCTCCCATCATTAGGAGAATAATGACAGATTTGGGTCCAGAGTGTCAGTCTTGTGATATTAAATGTTTTCCTTTCTCTTGGTGCACCAAGGGTTAATGTCAGTTTTCCTTGCTAGCAGCTTCTGAGTACCTCTCTTCATATGCATCTGGTTTGTGACCATACCCATTTCCTTTAAGTAGTCTCATGAACCACTAGATGGCGCCAGTTATACAGAAACCACACTGACACTAACCTTGGAGGAAGAAGATAGCTGCTGCTGGAGCCCTTGCTTTTTGTAGTCTTGTTGGTGGAAGCATTCCTGGCTGCAGCCTTGGTGTTTGGCTTCATCAGTGAAGTTTGGTGTTGTATGCTTTTGTTGATTCTCTTTTTGTCTAGCTTCCCTTATGTTGCATTAGTTCCTTTGTGTTCTTTGGTGTTCCGGGGGTTCCTTGGTGTTGGGTTTAACCCCAGTAGTCACGTCGTTAAAATTAAATTTGCTGTACACTGCTGTTTTGCAAAAAAATTGCAGGATGCAGTAATGGATTTGAGTTAGAATTACATGCACCTATCACTGTTCCTCACGCCTACAGTGTCCCATCCCTACAATGTATTTGTTTTTTTTCCTAACTGCGCCTATCTCTGTCCCTCACTCCAACAGCGTGCTCTCCCTATTCTAGTTAAGGCAAAATGTCACGGTGCGCCGGCCAATCACAGCCATGCCAATCTGGAAGTGCCCAAAGCCTAAAAGCTTGCTGATTGGCTGCTATGCTAACATTCAACAAGCTATATTTGGGTGACAAACCCAAACAGGAACCATACATATAGTCAAAAGTCTGTGTTCGGGGTTCAGCAGCAGACACAAGGTGTCCAGTATGGACCCCTAACTTTACAGTTCGGGTTTGCTCATTCCTAGTATTGAGCATGATGTAATCTTTTTTATACATGCAGTGCCCACTTCCTTTGATAGTATATATTATAGCACTTTCAAATTCTCCTCTTAGAGAGGAAACACAGGAATCCATACAAATTGGCCAGAAGTAACTACCTTCTGCTGGAAGATCTTATCAACTGACAGAAGGACTTCATCTTTATGGTGGTAGCAATAATTATTCCCACGTGAACTATTACAAACTCAATACCAAACAGTGAAACTACAGTCCCTATGCAAAAGTGAAGGGTTTGCTTTAGGGTTAACACTATCTTTCATCAAATACAAGCTTATAATGCCTATCTTTATTTTCTTCAGTTCCTGAGTTCACAGCACAAGTCTTCATCGATTCAGGACTTGTCAAAAATTATATTGATCCCTCAATTGCAAGAAGTCTAATTTTCTTTTTATTTTCCTGCAGATGCCTCTGAAACTGAACTCACCAAATGGTTTCACAATTCGTTTTCAGGTTCAGACTATAAAGGTGACTTCAAGTTGGAGCTCAATAACATGAGGACATTTCTTTTTCAATTTTGTCTCTTCCTGTTGTTCTGGTGCACCTGGAAGTTCCGGGGCTATTGTTACAAGTACTGCTTATTATCTCTGTAAACATTTCAGGGTTATAGATGGGCTGACCCTTATAAGTTTGGTTTAGCGGGTGCAGCCGAACCTTAAATTATGATTGGTTTGGGACTCGAACTTGACCTGAACCACAATGAAAGTCACTAAGTGGGCAATTTGGGTCTCCAACCACATGCAGCCAGCCATAAACAGATCATTTATGTGGGGGGGGCAGTGTTTCTCATTTTTTTTTGCTTGGCTGCACACTACATCTGATCACTAGAGATGAGCGAACCGGTCGCGGTTCGGCTCGAGGTTGGTTCGCCGAACGGACCTCCCGTTCGAGTTCGGTTCGTCGAACGTTCGACGAACCGAACTCGAACTGCATAGGAAACAATGGCAGGCAATCACAAACACAGAAAAACACCTAGAAAACACCCTCAAAGGTGTCCTAAAGGTGACAAACAACTCAAACACATTGGAAAGTGACAAGGACATATACTCATGCGAAAACAAAACAGCTGGACAAGGAAAAAGAGGAGGACACACAGATATAGGCATGGCACGCCCTTCTAAAATCATGTAAAACACCGCAAGGTGACTCCAAGCGGAGTCTCCATTTTTTCCAAAAATTGGGCCACACACACACCCACCCCTTCAGTGGCAGCAGTTGTGCCCCAGTTGTACACTTCACAGCTACATTTGCATCAAGCACATTCAAAAATACGCCATTCTTATCCATCCCCAGGATGACACCGGGGTAGGTAGCAAAGTCTTTGCTGACCCATGACTTGTTCATCTTGGCTTCTTTTAAAAACAATGTAAGCAAGGGTTAATCCAAGCGGAGTCTCCCTTTTTTTCCAAAAATTGGGCCACACAGACACCCACCCCATCAGTGGCAGCACTTGGGCCCTAGTTGCAAACAGGATGTTTTGATTTGCATCAAGCACATTCAAAAATACGCCATTCTTATCCGTCCCCAGGATGACACCGGGGTAGGTAGCAAAGTCTTTGCTGATCCCAGCTCTGTTCATCTTGGCTTCTTTTAAAAACACATCAAGCAAGGGTTACTCCAAGCGGAGTCTCCCTTTTTTTTCAAAAAATTGGGCCACACAGACACCCACCCCATCAGTGGCAGCACTTGGGCCCTAGTTGCAAACAGGATGTTTTGATTTGCATCAAGCACATTCAAAAATACGCCATTCTTATCCGTCCCCAGGATGACACCGGGGTAGGTAGCAAAGTCTTTCCTGATCCCAGCTCTGTTCATCTTGGCTTCTTTTAAAAACACATCAAGCAAGGGTTACTCCAAGCGGAGTCTCCCTTTTTTTCCAAAAATTGGGCCACACAGACACCCACCCCATCAGTGGCAGCACTTGGGCCCTAGTTGCAAACAGGATGTTTTGATTTGCATCAAGCACATTCAAAAATACGCCATTCTTATCCGTCCCCAGGATGACACCGGGGTAGGTAGCAAAGTCTTTGCTGATCCCAGCTCTGTTCATCTTGGCTTCTTTTAAAAACACATCAAGCAAGGGTTACTCCAAGCGGAGTCTCCCTTTTTTTCCAAAAATTGGGCCACACAGACACCCACCCCATCAGTGGCAGCACTTGGGCCCTAGTTGCAAACAGGATGTTTTGATTTGCATCAAGCACATTCAAAAATACGCCATTCTTATCCGTCCCCAGGATGACACCGGGGTAGGTAGCAAAGTCTTTCCTGATCCCAGCTCTGTTCATCTTGGCTTCTTTTAAAAACACATCAAGCAAGGGTTACTCCAAGCGGAGTCTCCCTTTTTTTCCAAAAATTGGGCCACACAGACACCCACCCCATCAGTGGCAGCACTTGGGCCCTAGTTGCAAACAGGATGTTTTGATTTGCATCAAGCACATTCAAAAATACGCCATTCTTATCCGTCCCCAGGATGACACCGGGGTAGGTAGCAAAGTCTTTGCTGATCCCAGCTCTGTTCATCTTGGCTTCTTTTAAAAACACATCAAGCAAGGGTTACTCCAAGCGGAGTCTCCCTTTTTTTCCAAAAATTGGGCCACACAGACACCCACCCCATCAGTGGCAGCACTTGGGCCCTAGTTGCAAACAGGATGTTTTGATTTGCATCAAGCACATTCAAAAATACGCCATTCTTATCCGTCCCCAGGATGACACCGGGGTAGGTAGCAAAGTCTTTCCTGATCCCAGCTCTGTTCATCTTGGCTTCTTTTAAAAACACATCAAGCAAGGGTTACTCCAAGCGGAGTCTCCCTTTTTTTCCAAAAATTGGGCCACACAGACACCCACCCCATCAGTGGCAGCACTTGGGCCCTAGTTGCAAACAGGATGTTTTGATTTGCATCAAGCACATTCAAAAATACGCCATTCTTATCCGTCCCCAGGATGACACCGGGGTAGGTAGCAAAGTATTTCCTGATCCCAGCTCTGTTCATCTTGGCTTCTTTTAAAAACACATCAAGCAAGGGTTACTCCAAGCGGAGTCTCCCTTTTTTCCAAAAATTGGGCCACACAGACACCCACCCCATCAGTGGCAGCACTTGGGCCCTAGTTGCAAACAGGATGTTTTGATTTGCATCAAGCACATTCAAAAATACGCCATTCTTATCCGTCCCCAGGATGACACCGGGGTAGGTAGCAAAGTCTTTGCTGATCCCAGCTCTGTTCATCTTGGCTTCTTTTAAAAACACATCAAGCAAGGGTTACTCCAAGCGGAGTCTCCCTTTTTTTCCAAAAATTGGGCCACACAGACACCCACCCCATCAGTGGCAGCACTTGGGCCCTAGTTGCAAACAGGATGTTTTGATTTGCATCAAGCACATTCAAAAATACGCCATTCTTATCCGTCCCCAGGATGACACCGGGGTAGGTAGCAAAGTCTTTGCTGATCCCAGCTCTGTTCATCTTGGCTTCTTTTAAAAACACATCAAGCAAGGGTTACTCCAAGCGGAGTCTCCCTTTTTTTCCAAAAATTGGGCCACACAGACACCCACCCCATCAGTGGCAGCACTTGGGCCCTAGTTGCAAACAGGATGTTTTGATTTGCATCAAGCACATTCAAAAATACGCCATTCTTATCCGTCCCCAGGATGACACCGGGGTAGGTAGCAAAGTCTTTGCTGATCCCAGCTCTGTTCATCTTGGCTTCTTTTAAAAACACATCAAGCAAGGGTTACTCCAAGCGGAGTCTCCCTTTTTTTCCAAAAATTGGGCCACACAGACACCCACCCCATCAGTGGCAGCACTTGGGCCCTAGTTGCAAACAGGATGTTTTGATTTGCATCAAGCACATTCAAAAATACGCCATTCTTATCCGTCCCCAGGATGACACCGGGGTAGGTAGCAAAGTCTTTGCTGATCCCAGCTCTGTTCATCTTGGCTTCTTTTAAAAACACATCAAGCAAGGGTTACTCCAAGCGGAGTCTATCTTTTTTTCCAAAAATTGGGCCACACAGACACCCACCCCATCAGTGGCAGCACTTGGGCCCTAGTTGCAAACAGGATGTTTTGATTTGCATCAAGCACATTCAAAAATATGCCATTCTTATCCGTCCCCAGGATGACACCGGGGTAGGTAGCAAAGTCTTTGCTGATCCCAGCTCTGTTCATCTTGGCTTCTTTTAAAAACACATCAAGCAAGGGTTACTCCAAGCGGAGTCTCCCTTTTTTTCCAAAAATTGGGCCACACAGACACCCACCCCATCAGTGGCAGCACTTGGGCCCTAGTTGCAAACAGGATGTTTTGATTTGCATCAAGCACATTCAAAAATACGCCATTCTTATCCGTCCCCAGGATGACACCGGGGTAGGTAGCAAAGTCTTTGCTGATCCCAGCTCTGTTCATCTTGGCTTCTTTTAAAAACACATCAAGCAAGGGTTACTCCAAGCGGAGTCTCCCTTTTTTTCCAAAAATTGGGCCACACAGACACCCACCCCATCAGTGGCAGCACTTGGGCCCTAGTTGCAAACAGGATGTTTTGATTTGCATCAAGCACATTCAAAAATACGCCATTCTTATCCGTCCCCAGGATGACACCGGGGTAGGTAGCAAAGTCTTTGCTGATCCCAGCTCTGTTCATCTTGGCTTCTTTTAAAAACACATCAAGCAAGGGTTACTCCAAGCGGAGTCTCCCTTTTTTTCCAAAAATTGGGCCACACAGACACCCACCCCATCAGTGGCAGCACTTGGGCCCTAGTTGCAAACAGGATGTTTTGATTTGCATCAAGCACATTCAAAAATACGCCATTCTTATCCGTCCCCAGGATGACACCGGGGTAGGTAGCAAAGTCTTTGCTGATCCCAGCTCTGTTCATCTTGGCTTCTTTTAAAAACACATCAAGCAAGGGTTACTCCAAGCGGAGTCTCCCTTTTTTTCCAAAAATTGGGCCACACAGACACCCACCCCATCAGTGGCAGCACTTGGGCCCTAGTTGCAAACAGGATGTTTTGATTTGCATCAAGCACATTCAAAAATACGCCATTCTTATCCGTCCCCAGGATGACACCGGGGTAGGTAGCAAAGTCTTTGCTGATCCCAGCTCTGTTCATCTTGGCTTCTTTTAAAAACACATCAAGCAAGGGTTACTCCAAGCGGAGTCTCCCTTTTTTTCCAAAAATTGGGCCACACAGACACCCACCCCATCAGTGGCAGCACTTGGGCCCTAGTTGCAAACAGGATGTTTTGATTTGCATCAAGCACATTCAAAAATACGCCATTCTTATCCGTCCCCAGGATGACACCGGGGTAGGTAGCAAAGTCTTTGCTGATCCCAGCTCTGTTCATCTTGGCTTCTTTTAAAAACACATCAAGCAAGGGTTACTCCAAGCGGAGTCTCCCTTTTTTTCCAAAAATTGGGCCACACAGACACCCACCCCATCAGTGGCAGCACTTGGGCCCTAGTTGCAAACAGGATGTTTTGATTTGCATCAAGCACATTCAAAAATACGCCATTCTTATCCGTCCCCAGGATGACACCGGGGTAGGTAGCAAAGTCTTTGCTGATCCCAGCTCTGTTCATCTTGGCTTCTTTTAAAAACACATCAAGCAAGGGTTACTCCAAGCGGAGTCTCCCTTTTTTTCCAAAAATTGGGCCACACAGACACCCACCCCATCAGTGGCAGCACTTGGGCCCTAGTTGCAAACAGGATGTTTTGATTTGCATCAAGCACATTCAAAAATACGCCATTCTTATCCGTCCCCAGGATGACACCGGGGTAGGTAGCAAAGTCTTTCCTGATCCCAGCTCTGTTCATCTTGGCTTCTTTTAAAAACACATCAAGCAAGGGTTACTCCAAGCGGAGTCTCCCTTTTTTTCCAAAAATTGGGCCACACAGACACCCACCCCATCAGTGGCAGCACTTGGGCCCTAGTTGCAAACAGGATGTTTTGATTTGCATCAAGCACATTCAAAAATACGCCATTCTTATCCGTCCCCAGGATGACACCGGGGTAGGTAGCAAAGTCTTTGCTGATCCCAGCTCTGTTCATCTTGGCTTCTTTTAAAAACACATCAAGCAAGGGTTACTCCAAGCGGAGTCTCCCTTTTTTTCCAAAAATTGGGCCACACAGACACCCACCCCATCAGTGGCAGCACTTGGGCCCTAGTTGCAAACAGGATGTTTTGATTTGCATCAAGCACATTCAAAAATACGCCATTCTTATCCGTCCCCAGGATGACACCGGGGTAGGTAGCAAAGTCTTTCCTGATCCCAGCTCTGTTCATCTTGGCTTCTTTTAAAAACACATCAAGCAAGGGTTACTCCAAGCGGAGTCTCCCTTTTTTTCCAAAAATTGGGCCACACAGACACCCACCCCATCAGTGGCAGCACTTGGGCCCTAGTTGTACACTTCACAGCTACATTTGCATCAATCACATTCAAAAATACCCCATAATTAACCGTCCCCAGGATGACACCGGGGTAGGTAGCAAAGTCTTTGCTGACCCATGACTTGTTCATCTTGGCTTCTTTTAAAAACAATGTAAGCAAGGGTTACTCCAAGCGGAGTCTCCCTTTTTTCCAAAAATTGGGCCACACAGACACCCACCCCATCAGTGGCAGCACTTGGGCCCTAGTTGCAAACAGGATGTTTTGATTTGCATCAAGCACATTCCAAATCCACAAGCATTTACTCTCCCCAGGATGACACAGGGGTAGTAAATTCCTTCTGGATCCATGACTTGTTCATTTTGATGAACGTCAGTCTGTCCACATTGTCACTGGACAGACGCGTGCGCTTATCTGTCAGCACACACCCAGCAGCACTGAATACACGTTCAGAGACAACGCTGGCAGCTGGACACGACAAAATCTCCAAGGCGTAACTGGAGAGCTCTGGCCATTTTTCTATGTTTGAAGCCCAAAAGGAGAAAGACTCCAGTTGCACAGTCATGGCATCGATGTTCATTTGGAGATACTCCTGTATCATCCTCTCCAGCCGTTGAGTATGTGTCAGACTTGTTGTCTCTGGTGGCCTTGCAAAAGAGGGTCTAAAAAAATTATGAAAAGATTCCATAAAATTGCTGTTACCGGCACCAGATACGGTCCTACTGGTACGGGTAGACTGGTGAAGATGACGAGACCGTCCCATGTTTGTCAAGTTACAACTGGGAGATTCCCTCCCTGCACCTGCACGGTTGTTTGGTGGAAAAGCCGAGCTAAGATCGAGTA
Organism: Anomaloglossus baeobatrachus; assembly: GCF_048569485.1. NCBI lineage: Eukaryota > Metazoa > Chordata > Amphibia > Anura > Aromobatidae > Anomaloglossus > Anomaloglossus baeobatrachus. The sequence goes on from NC_134358.1 coordinate 383,336,429, forward strand.
ACAGCTTCTGCTGATACTCCTGCATACGTGCGTCCCTTTCTATGGCTGGAATTATGTCACAAAATTTGGACTTGTACCGGGGATCTAATAGTGTGGCAATCCAGTAGTCATCATCACTTCTAATTTTGACAATACGACTGTCATGTTGGAGGTAGTGCAACAAAAAGGCACTCATGTGTCTTGCGCAGCCATGCGGACCAAGTCCACGCTGTGTTTGTGGCATAGAGCTGCTACCCGTTCTTTCTTCCTCTGACATCTCCCCCCAACCTCTTTCAACTGAAATTTGACCAAGGTCTCCCTCATCCGCTGAGTCTTCCATGTCCATGGACAGTTCGTCCTCCATTTCTTCATGTTCTCCTGCACCTTGCTCAACATTTCGCCTGCTACTATGCGCCCTTGTCGATCCCTGTTCCCCATGGTCCCATGCCTGCTGCGTTGGTGATGATGAACGTCTGGACCTTGGTGATGTTGTTGTCCCTTGCACATATGAATCCTCCTGTAGTTCCTCCCCTTCATGTTGTCCCACCCCCTGACTCCGAATAGTGTTTAGCGTGTGCTCCAGCATGTAAATGACTGGAATCGTCATGCTGATAATGGCATTGTCAGAGCTAAACATATTCGTCGCCATGTCGAAACTGTGCAGAAGGGTGCATAGGTCCTTGATCTGAGACCACTCCATCAGGGTGATCTTCCCCACCTCTGCATCTCGTTGGCCCAGGCTATACGTCATGACGTATTGCACCAGGGCTCTGCGGTGCTGCCACAGTCGCTGTAACATGTGGAGAGTTGAATTTCAGCGTGTCGCCACATCGCATTTCAGGCGATGAACCGGCAGGCCGAAAGACTTCTGTAGCGATGCAAGTCGCTCAGCTGCGGCGCTTGAACGCCGGAAGTGAGCAGACAATTTTCGTGCCCTGTTCAGAAGGCCATCTAGGCCGGGATAGTGTGTTAAAAATTGCTGCACGACAAGGTTCAACACGTGAGCCATACAAGGTACGTGTGTCACCTTGCCCAGGCGAAGGGCCGCACCCAGGTTTGCAGCATTGTCGCACACGGCCTTACCAGGCTGCAGGTTGAGTGGAGACAACCATTTATTAAACTCGGACCGCAGAGCTGACCACAACTCCTCAGCTGTGTGACTCTTATTACCAAGACATGTCAAGCTAAAGACCGCCTGATGCCGTTGCGCTCGGCTGCCAGCATAGTAATGAGGCGTGCGTGATTCCTTCTGCACAGTGAGAACGCTGGTGGCCTGACCAGGCAGGCTTGGGGCGGAGGTGGAGGACCCAGATGAGGTGGAGGATGCAGAAGCTGTGGCGGAACTTGGACAGACAGAGGATTGACACACAAGTCGTGGGGACGGCAAGACTTGTGCAGCAGACCCTTCACCATCTATCACCATAGTTACCCAGTGCCCAGTCAGCGACATGTAACGTCCCTGTCCATGCTTACTGGTCCAAGTATCGGTGGTGAAATGCACCCGTTCACACACAGAGTTTCTCAAGGAAGCGGTGATGTTGTGTGCGACATGCTGGTGTAGCGCGGGCACACCTTTCTTAGAGAAGTAGTGGCGACTAGGCATCTGGTACTGGGGCACAGCGACAGACATAAGGTCTCTAAAATCCTGTGTGTCCACTAGGCGGAAAGGCAGCATTTCGGTAGCCAACAGCTTACAGAGGGATAGAGTCAACCTCTTAGCTTTGTCATGGGTCGGAGGAAGTGGCCTTTTATTTGACCACATCTGAGGGACAGAGATCTGGCTGCTGTGTGTAGACGGTGTTGAGTAGGGTGTCCCTGGAAAAATGCAGGTTTGTGAGGAAAGTGCAGGCGGAGACATGATGTTGCCTTCATCCAACGTTGGTGCTATCGATGTCTGAGAGAGCTGTACACACTCACTTGTTTCCCCTTCCAAACCAACTGACGACCTTACAAGCAAACTGCCTGTTGCGGTTACAGTGGTGGAAGTTTTGCGTGGAAAAACAGGTGTGACAGCTGTCCCCACAGTCCTAGAAGATGAAGAGCGCGCGGATGCACTGGAAGGGGCGGGCGGTGGATGGTTCGCTCCGCTAGCCGGCATTGCAGCACGGTGAGCTTCCCACCGGGACTTATGATATTTATTCATGTGACGATTCATGGAAGAAGTTGTCAAACTGCTGAGGTTTTGACCTCTACTAACAGAATCATGACAAATGTTACATATCACATGAGTTGGGCGATCTTTTTCGATGTGAAAAAAGGCCCAGGCTAGGCAAGGCTTAGAGGCCATGCGACCTGTTGATCCACCCCGAATAATGCTCATAGGCAGAGTGGTGGCTGAGGATGCAGTTGTAGACGTGCTACCAGTGCTCCGACTCTGTCCAGGAAGGCGCAAGGTAACTTCGTCGTCGGTTGCATCCTCCTCCACCGCCTCTGTTGACCTCCTCGAGTGCCTGACTGGGGGTTGACAGTAGGTGGGATCTAGAACGTCATCATCAATTGTTGTGTTCGCACTCCCCTCCCCCTCAGACCGAGCCTCTTCTTGCCCTGACCGAATATTTAAGTTGTCATCCCAATCGGGTATCTGCGTCTCATCTTCATCAGTATGTTCCTCATTGTCTATAACCACAGGTGTTACAGTTTGTGACAAAGGGTCAACATTATGCTCAGAAACTTGGTCCTCACGGCCTGAATCTGAGTCACAAAGGTTCTGGGCATCACTGCAGACCATTTCCTGTTCTGTACTCACTGTAGCTTGGGAGCAGACCTCTGATTCCCAGGCTATAGTGTGACTGAACAGCTCTGCAGACTCAGCCATCTCAGTTCCACCATACTGTGCAGCGCTGATGGAGACTTCAGAGCTGGGAGAAATCAAGTGTGATTGGGATGACAACTCAGAGGAATGGTGTTTTTTGGATGCGGTACTTGAAGTGGCTGAGAGGGCACTTGTTGGACCACTTGAGATCCATTCAAGCATTTTCCTTTTTTGCCCATCATCTACCTTTGTTCCTCTTGTTCGTGTCCGTAAAAAAGGGAGCACATCGGATTGTCCACAATAAGTAGTAGACATCTTACTTTTGCTAGTAGATGGTCTATCTTCAGCAGATGATAATGGAGCTTTGGCACCTTCCCCACTGACAAAACCTTTTTTGCCTTTTCCACCACGCCTCTTCCCCTTTCCACCAGCATCTGTCATTTTGCCACTCATGTTGATTGCGACAAGATTGTGGACTGAAAATGTGGTAGTAAAAATTGAGAGGTGGTGAAGATTGCAGTGGTGGTCTAGCTTTATTAACAGCAGAATAATAAAGAATAAATATCCCTGACAATGTAACTTAGTTATAATTAGTTGGAGTGTGCAACGCAGGCAGACGTGCTGCAAATGTCTTGGCACTAGTGGGACTATAGCAAAGTCCAATAGCCACGTATAGGATGCCACTAGGTACACTGAGTGTGTGCTAGTATAATGGCTTAGTTATAATTAGTTGGAGTGTGCAACGCAGGCAGACGTGCTGCAAATGTCTTGGCACTAGTGGGACTATAGCAAAGTCCAATAGCCACGTATAGGATGCCACTAGGTACACTGAGTGTGTGCTAGTATAATGGCTTAGTTATAATTAGTTGGAGTGTGCAACGCAGGCAGACGTGCTGCAAATGTCTTGGCACTAGTGGGACTAGAGCAAAGTCCAATAGCCACGTATAGGATGCCACTAGGTTCACTGAGTGTGTGCTAGTATAATGGCTTAGTTATAATTAGTTGGAGTGTGCAACGCAGGCAGATGCGCTCTGCAAATGTCTTGGCACTAGTAGGACTATAGCAAAGTCCAATAGCCACGTATAGGATGCCACTAAAAAACACTTAGTGTGTGCAAGTATAATGGCTTAGTTATAATTAGTTGGAGTGTGCAACGCAGGCAGATGCGCTCTGCAAATGTCTTGGCACAAGTGGGACTATAGCAAAGTCCAATAGCCACGTATAGGATGCCACTAGGTACACTGAGTGTTTGCTAGTAAAATTGCTTAGTTTAAAAAAGTTGTAGTGTGCAATGCAGGCAGACGTGCTCTGCAAATGTCTTTGCACTAGTGGGACTATAGCAAAGTCCAATAGCCACGTATAGGATGCCACTAGGTACACTGAGTGTGTGCTAGTATAATGGCTTAGTTATAATTAGTTGGAGTGTGCAACGCAGGCAGACGTGCTGCAAATGTCTTGGCACTAGTGGGACTATAGCAAAGTCCAATAGCCACGTATAGGATGCCACTAGGTACACTGAGTGTGTGCTAGTATAATGGCTTAGTTATAATTAGTTGGAGTGTGCAACGCAGGCAGACGTGCTGCAAATGTCTTGGCACTAGTGGGACTATAGCAAAGTCCAATAGCCACGTATAGGATGCCACTAGGTACACTGAGTGTGTGCTAGTATAATGGCTTAGTTATAATTAGTTGGAGTGTGCAATGCAGGCAGACGTGCTGCAAATGTCTTGGCACTAGTGGGACTATAGCAAAGTCCAATAGCCACGTATAGGATGCCACTAGGTACACTGAGTGTGTGCTAGTATAATGGCTTAGTTATAATTAGTTGGAGTGTGCAACGCAGGCAGACGTGCTGCAAATGTCTTGGCACTAGTGGGACTATAGCAAAGTCCAATAGCCACGTATAGGATGCCACTAGGTACACTGAGTGTGTGCTAGTATAATGGCTTAGTTATAATTAGTTGGAGTGTGCAACGCAGGCAGACGTGCTGCAAATGTCTTGGCACTAGTGGGACTATAGCAAAGTCCAATAGCCACGTATAGGATGCCACTAGGTACACTGAGTGTGTGCTAGTATAATGGCTTAGTTATAATTAGTTGGAGTGTGCAACGCAGGCAGACGTGCTGCAAATGTCTTGGCACTAGTGGGACTATAGCAAAGTCCAATAGCCACGTATAGGATGCCACTAGGTACACTGAGTGTGTGCTAGTATAATGGCTTAGTTATAATTAGTTGGAGTGTGCAACGCAGGCAGACGTGCTGCAAATGTCTTGGCACTAGTGGGACTATAGCAAAGTCCAATAGCCACGTATAGGATGCCACTAGGTTCACTGAGTGTGTGCTAGTATAATGGCTTAGTTATAATTAGTTGGAGTGTGCAACGCAGGCAGATGCGCTCTGCAAATGTCTTGGCACTAGTAGGACTATAGCAAAGTCCAATAGCCACGTATAGGATGCCACTAAAAAACACTTAGTGTGTGCAAGTATAATGGCTTAGTTATAATTAGTTGGAGTGTGCAACGCAGGCAGATGCGCTCTGCAAATGTCTTGGCACAAGTGGGACTATAGCAAAGTCCAATAGCCACGTATAGGATGCCACTAGGTACACTGAGTGTTTGCTAGTAAAATTGCTTAGTTTAAAAAAGTTGTAGTGTGCAATGCAGGCAGACGTGCTCTGCAAATGTCTTTGCACTAGTGGGACTATAGCAAAGTCCAATAGCCACGTATAGGATGCCACTAGGTACACTGAGTGTGTGCTAGTATAATGGCTTAGTTATAATTAGTTGGAGTGTGCAACGCAGGCAGACGTGCTGCAAATGTCTTGGCACTAGTGGGACTATAGCAAAGTCCAATAGCCACGTATAGGATGCCACTAGGTACACTGAGTGTGTGCTAGTATAATGGCTTAGTTATAATTAGTTGGAGTGTGCAACGCAGGCAGACGTGCTGCAAATGTCTTGGCACTAGTGGGACTATAGCAAAGTCCAATAGCCACGTATAGGATGCCACTAGGTACACTGAGTGTGTGCTAGTATAATGGCTTAGTTATAATTAGTTGGAGTGTGCAACGCAGGCAGACGTGCTGCAAATGTCTTGGCACTAGTGGGACTATAGCAAAGTCCAATAGCCACGTATAGGATGCCACTAGGTACACTGAGTGTGTGCTAGTATAATGGCTTAGTTATAATTAGTTGGAGTGTGCAACGCAGGCAGACGTGCTGCAAATGTCTTGGCACTAGTGGGACTATAGCAAAGTCCAATAGCCACGTATAGGATGCCACTAGGTACACTGAGTGTGTGCTAGTATAATGGCTTAGTTATAATTAGTTGGAGTGTGCAACGCAGGCAGACGTGCTGCAAATGTCTTGGCACTAGTGGGACTATAGCAAAGTCCAATAGCCACGTATAGGATGCCACTAGGTACACTGAGTGTGTGCTAGTATAATGGCTTAGTTATAATTAGTTGGAGTGTGCAACGCAGGCAGACGTGCTGCAAATGTCTTGGCACTAGTGGGACTATAGCAAAGTCCAATAGCCACGTATAGGATGCCACTATGTACACTGAGTGTGTGCTAGTATAATGGCTTAGTTATAATTAGTTGGAGTGTGCAACGCAGGCAGACGTGCTGCAAATGTCTTGGCACTAGTGGGACTATAGCAAAGTCCAATAGCCACGTATAGGATGCCACTAGGTACACTGAGTGTGTGCTAGTATAATGGCTTAGTTATAATTAGTTGGAGTGTGCAACGCAGGCAGACGTGCTGCAAATGTCTTGGCACTAGTGGGACTATAGCAAAGTCCAATAGCCACGTATAGGATGCCACTAGGTTCACTGAGTGTGTGCTAGTATAATGGCTTAGTTATAATTAGTTGGAGTGTGCAACGCAGGCAGATGCGCTCTGCAAATGTCTTGGCACTAGTAGGACTATAGCAAAGTCCAATAGCCACGTATAGGATGCCACTAAAAAACACTTAGTGTGTGCAAGTATAATGGCTTAGTTATAATTAGTTGGAGTGTGCAACGCAGGCAGATGCGCTCTGCAAATGTCTTGGCACTAGTGGGACTATAGCAAAGTCCAATAGCCACGTATAGGATGCCACTAGGTACACTGAGTGTGTGCTAGTATAATGGCTTAGTTATAATTAGTTGGAGTGTGCAACGCAGGCAGACGTGCTGCAAATGTCTTGGCACTAGTGGGACTATAGCAAAGTCCAATAGCCACGTATAGGATGCCACTAGGTTCACTGAGTGTGTGCTAGTATAATGGCTTAGTTATAATTAGTTGGAGTGTGCAACGCAGGCAGATGCGCTCTGCAAATGTCTTGGCACTAGTAGGACTATAGCAAAGTCCAATAGCCACGTATAGGATGCCACTAAAAAACACTTAGTGTGTGCAAGTATAATGGCTTAGTTATAATTAGTTGGAGTGTGCAACGCAGGCAGATGCGCTCTGCAAATGTCTTGGCACTAGTGGGACTATAGCAAAGTCCAATAGCCACGTATAGGATGCCACTAGGTACACTGAGTGTTTGCTAGTAAAATTGCTTAGTTTAAAAAAGTTGTAGTGTGCAATGCAGGCAGACGTGCTCTGCAAATGTCTTTGCACTAGTGGGACTATAGCAAAGTCCAATAGCCACGTATAGGATGCCACTAGGTACACTGAGTGTTTGCTAGTAAAATTGCTTAGTTTAAAAAACTTGGAGTGTGCAATGCAGGCAGATGTGCTCTGCTAATGTCTTTGCACTAGTGGGACTATAGCAAAGTCCAATAGCGACGTATAGGATGCCACTAGGTACACTGAGTGTGTGCTAGTATAATGGCTTAGTTATAATTCGTTGGAGTGTGCAACGCAGGCAGATGCGCTCTGCAAATGTCTTGGCACTAGTGGGACTATAGCAAAGTCCAATAGCCACGTATAGGATGCCACTAGGTACACTGAGTGTTTGCTAGTAAAATTGCTTAGTTTAAAAAAGTTGTAGTGTGCAATGCAGGCAGACGTGCTCTGCAAATGTCTTTGCACTAGTGGGACTATAGCAAAGTCCAATAGCCACGTATAGGATGCCACTAGGTACACTGAATGTTTGCTAGTATAATGGCTTACTTAGAATGAGTTGGAGTGTGCAGAGGACAAGAGGGTACAGTGGCAGGATTGTGGTGCTCTGGGTAGAGGAATGGAAGCCTGCCTTTCTATTCCCTCCTAATGGTGAAATGCAGGGAGGAAATCCCTGACCTGGGCTACACAGACGCTGTTGCTGTTTGCAGGACCTGTCACTTATGGCTCTCTGACCCTGCCGCTTTGAGCCCTTAAAAGGACTGCTAGAATGTGCTCTCCCTAAGCTGTCTAACGCTGTGTATGCAGCGCATACAGCTGTATCGGCTATAGGACTCAGGAGGACGGAGCTGCGACACTGATGTCTGACACCAAAGACGCAGAAGGCAGATAATGGCGTTCGTGAAGAAAATGTCCGGTTTTATAATGCAGGGACATGTGACATGCAGATCCTATCACACATGCCGTTGCTTCTCTGGCTCAAAGTCCACTTAGGTGTGTGTGTGTCTGTGATTGGCTGACATGCTGGCCCGCCCCACAAGACGCGCGCGCTTAGGGAAGGAAGACAAGAAAAAAAAAAAAAAAATGGCGATCGCCATTATAGAAACAGCAGTGATCTGAAGGCGCTGTTCACGCACACTATACACTGAAATGTGATAATAGTTTGATTCACAGAGTGACTTACACTATTACAGCAGAAACCAAGCTAGGATTTAGCTGTTTTTTGGCTGCTAGAACCGTTCTCGAACGTTTCTAGAACTATCGAGCTTTTGCAAAAAGCTCGAGTTCTAGTTCGATCTAGAACATGCCCCAAAATCACTCGAGCCGCGAACTGGAGAACCACGAACCACGAACCGCGCTCAACTCTACTGATCACGCTATTGTTGCGAGCCATTCAGACACTACTTGCAGCTCGCACTGGGCTGAGCACCAAGCGTACATGAGCATACTGATGCTTGCCTGAGTGGTGTTCATACATAAATCACCCGAACTCCGAACCCAAACTGTTTTTTTTTGTAAAGTCTGTGGTTGGTATGAGTAGCAATCACCGAACCTTGGGTTCGCGCCTCTAATCGTGGTACATATATGATTTCCATTTTTTAGTTAAAGTAGAAGTCACAAAACAGTATGGCCATGTCAGTAGATTAAGAATATTTCCTGAAATAGAAGCTGTCGGCATATGTAAGCCACCAGATTTCATTCATGTAATTCATGAATACAAGAAGGCTAATGCTGGGTCTGAGAATATGCCATGGTTTTCTATTACACCTACACTTACCTTCCTGCTAAGTTCATTTTAAACCTTGTTAAATCTTTCTAACTTACATCTTTTTATATGAAATATGGTTTAAGAATTCTATTTGTTCTTTCAGGAATTCTTTGCACTTAATCATACATACGTCTAGAAATAGGCAGCCATTACGTAGATATTGTCAGAATAACACCAAAAAAGTCTACATCGAGAAGAATGAAAGTGATACTAAATGCATTTCCTTTAGCTTGCAGGTAATTGATAGAAATAACATATGACAAGCATTTTACACCTACATGCTCTTGAATAAAAAACCTGCAAACTCCACTTTTATCTAATGAAGGGAACAAGTACATGCAGTTCTATGATTAGAATAAAGTGTGAACATTATGTTCTAGACGTCATATTGGTTATTGTGAAGCAAACTAAGGCCTCTGTCACACGTTCGTGCCTCTGGTACGTTTTTGGCAGTTTTCTCACGTACCGGAGGCACGTACACACATGGACCTATGTATTCCTAATGGTTTGGACACGTAAGTATTTTGCAACGGAACGTGTGTCCGTTCTATACTTCCGTGTGTCCGTGTGTTCCTCACGCCGACATGTCCACGTTTTCTCCGGCAGCACGGGTGTCACACGGCCCTCACCCGTACCACACGGATGTAGTGTGGATGCGGTCCCGTGTGACATGCGCCGGAGAAACACGTGTCATTATTTTAAAATAAAAAAAACAAATACTCACCTCCTTCAGCCCTGCAAAAGCTTCCGCTGCAAACAGTTTCTGCCGTCCGCCGCTCATTATGAGCCTGTAAAGGAGGTGGGCATGCTATCACGGGCTCTAATCTCCGCCCCTCCGCTCAGCCGGAAACAGTATCAGTGGGGAGTGGGCGGGGCTGGAGCCGAAGACCAGTACCTTGGACAGTAGTGAGGACCACGTGAGTATGTAAATTACCGGTTCTCCGTGTGTTATCGCGGATAGCACACGGAGAACACACGTGGACCGCACATACCAGAGACACGTACTTACCACACGCAACACGCAGGGAAAATACGTGTCTCGCGGCACGTGCGTGATTTCCACGTGGGTGTGGCAGAGGCCTAATGGATAGTCTAATTCAGGGCAGTTGCCAAGGTTGTTGGAGAAGTACCACTAGTTGGGGCAACAACTTTGTAACTCACGGGGAAAGGGCACTTAAGCAGGAGATGGATCAGGTAGAATGTTAATCAAGAGTTTTCCTTGATCATAAGAAGAACTGTATGGTACAGCTCAGTCTATTATTGCCTGCATGGATCTGGCTGGGTTGCCAAATGTCCAGAAATTCCAAGCAGTCCATAAAAATAGGGTACACTGCCTCACTTTTTCTCCCCTTCTTTCTCTTTTCTCTTTGTCTTTTTACCTTCTCTGTCGTCCCCTGCCCTTCACCATCCCCTCTTCTTTGTCTTTATGAGTTAGTTGTTATTATACATATAGAATGTTCCATCTTTGGATCTAATTATTTTAATGCTATAGTTATAGTAGTTATAGTGTCTGGTCATATGACCATCATTTCCATAGTGCTACAGTGCTGTAACCCACAATGCCATATGGTTGCGGTGATCCTATGACCTGAATTTCCACAACAACTGAATGCAGAGATCTGATTGGCCAATGATGGACACATCATTGAGCCCGCGATGATGTTATCTAGGCTGGGTGATGCGGGAAGCTAGGCCTTAAAGTATATGGTGCTTGTGGATGCGCATTGCGTTATGCCGAGCCATGTAAAGGATAGGATGGTATCCACATATGCACATACATTTGTGCTACTTGTGCCTCTGTGCTCCTGATGACAACAGGGTGAGCTAGACAGTGTACAATGTTTATGTGACTCCCTGGCCAGGCCAGGTAGTCACAGATAGGCCCCTGCACAACACCTTTCCCTCACAGGTGAGATCAGCCAAGTTCAAAACCCTAGTCACCCCCCTCAGAGCTAGATGGACACATCAGGGGGCGGAACCAGGCAGTTGGAAGACGCCCACCAAGGAGTTTGGACAGCCCGGGGCGGGAAAGTAAAGAGTTGAGTTCAGGGCAGTTGAATTTAGAGTTCAAGTTGGAGAGGAGTGTGGGCTGGAGCTGTGTCCAGCTCCAGCAGAGGTGATACCCCAAATTGAACGATGCCAGGGTAGGAGCCCTGGTGCCTTTGACTAGGATGTAGATGTCGGTCTCCGTCTGCAGGAGCCGGGAAGGCGGCTCGGTGGAACCGAGGTGGACCGGGACAGGTTAGTGGCCTGCCGGTACCGACCCGGGGAACCGACTCGGAAACCGGAGCAAACTTGGGGGTACTCGGACCCTGAAGCCGGGACCAGAAGCAACTGGAACCAGCTAATTAACCGATTGAGGCCAGGACTAGAGGTTCTGTCCCATCCAAAGTCCCTATTAGAAGACAACAGCCCAACAAGGGGGATAAAAGGCCACCGCTAGGGCTCAGAGATCCCACGGGCCAGCGTCTGTGGGCAAGGACTCCTTAGGCCACATCCAGCCAGAAGCGGACTCCTGAAATTGCAAGCACAGGCAGTCCACCATTACACAAAGCTGCAGGAGAAAGACAGAGACCACCAGCCGGGTGGGGGAACCAGAACGCAGCTGGCTGCGGGCACCAACCACCATCACCTTGGTACACCAGAGACTCGTGTGTTTCCTTCACTAGTGAGTACACCAGCACCCTGCGGTCGCCCATCTCCCTGCACCAACAAAGCATCCAACGGGTCCCAGGGCCACCATCCCTGCCCACGGAGGGGTTAACAACTTGCTGCACAACATCTACCCCGGGTGCCCCGTAACTGCAGTGGTGGTGTCCAAACTTACCACATACCGTGGGTGGCGTCATGAACCTAGTACGGCCTAGCCCATGCATATACGTCCTACATCCACCATCCCCCCAACCCTTTTCATTCGGAGTGTCCGCGGGATCCCCCGGGTCCAGAGACCCTCGAGCCACCCACCGGAAGGCCCGGACCCGAGCAGCGGCAGGCTGCCGGCACGGGGTAGCACACCCTGACACTTGGCATCACAAACAGGATACTTGCCCATCCACTTACCTTGTGGAAGTGCGCCTTGTATTGAAGTCAGTGGTGATCTGTTGCAAAATTTCCAGAAACCGCCATCTCGCCACCATCTTTTGGCATGAATATTCCCGCCCAGAGTCTCCTTCCCCGAGAAAAAGGGCGCGAAAGGCGTAGCCCCACCCCCTGGGAACACAGCCGAAAAGCAAGGCCGAAGTCGAAAAACGAAACTTACCGGCCTGAAAGAGGAGTACCAGGAAAAGACCAAGAGGGAGAAGCGGGAAGATGTCTGTGACAAACCCCGACGGCGGAGTGGTGCCGGCCGCTGGAGCAGTGGCGCCTGCAGATGCGCCTGACGGCGAGCAAGAATGTGGCAGCTCCCGTTCCGGTCGCAGGAGCGGGGAGAGCTGCGGCCCCGACGGTCACCCAGGTAATGCCAATCTCTTTGCCCAACGTGCCCGGTGCTGCCTGGCTACCCCAGTACGATGGAAAGCCTGATGCTTTGCAGGTGTTCTGGAAGAAAATCTGCACGTTTCTTGATTTGTTCGCCATGACTGGCAAGCAGTGTGCAGCGGTAGTACTTGGGCAGCTGACCGGTGCCGCCGAGCAGGAGGTGGAGACTTGGGTAGACGCGGACCGGGTCTCGGTAACCACCATTTTTTATAAACTTCAGATTGCTTTTGAGACCCGCACGGAAGCGGAGTTACGAATGCAGTTCTATAACTGCCGACAGCGGCCGCAGGACAGTATCCGAGACTACGCCTTGCGGCTACAGACGGCCTTGCGTACGCTGAGGTGGGCGGACCCCATCAATGAGACTGACAGCAACAAAATGCTGGTAGAACAGTTCCTGCAGGGGCTAGGGTCCGCTGAAGACCGTAAGCAAGTACGGCTGTGGTCTCTGGAATACACAGACTTGAACTTTGCAGTCCTAAAGGAGCGGGCTTTTAAAGGCACTACAGACGGCGGATGCTGGTGCTCCCGACCCGCCATCCTGGCCGGCTAACACCATAACTGTCTCGGTAGAACCTCCCCCTGTTGGCCTTGCCAGCCCCTACAGCAACCCCCGGGGCTCTGGAAGATCTGTCATCGCAAGTCCAGCGCCTGGGTTATGACGTCACCAGGATTCTCGCCGCCCTGCAGCTACTGACGAAAGTCAAGCCGGCGGAGAAGATACAGCTCGCCGACAGCATGGAAGACGTCCCATGGATGCAGCGGAGGAGGAACTACGACAACCGGTATGGACCACCTGTCTGCTACAAGTGCAACAAGACCGTTCACTACTCCCAGCGGTGTCCTTTAAACGAGCAACCCCTGAGGCCAAGGGCCAATCCTCAGGAATAGACCCTCAAGGCCCAGCTGATTGGCGGGATCGGTATGTTGGAGGTAGCCCCATCATCTCCCTGGCTGTGGACGGTATCCTGACCTTAGCACTTCTTGACACCGGATCGCAAGTAACGACTATACCCTATGTATTATACCAACGCTATTGGTCTGATAGTGAACTTGCCCCTCCGGATGACAGCCTGACCATCATTGTGGCCAATGGACTCCCTATGACCCAAGTGGGGTTCAAGGAAGTGACTTTAACAGTGGGGCGAGTGGAGTTGAAACGTCAGGGGATGATTGTGGTACAGAATGACCCAATGACCATAACCCAAAGGTGGTCCTTGGGACCAACGTGATTGAGAACTGCATGGGGGAGGTATTACATCTGTTGCAGCAATTGTCTGCCACTGCAGGAGGGGGCCGGCAGAGGGCTCTGCAGCGCGAAATCCGGGCTCTCCTGCAGTGGCGACAGGTGAGCATGACAGGTGGAGAGATCGGTGGTGTGCAAGTGATGGATGCAGCGCCTCTAGTGGTGTCTCCGCGGAGCGAAATGATGATTTGGTGCAGGGCAGCAGTAGGCCCCCAGGGACAGGATTACCTGGCAGTGGTGGAGCCTTTCCCTTCAGAACATTGGCCCACAGTAATAGCAGCCAGAGGGGTGATTGATGTCAAGAAGGGGAGAGTGCCCGTGAGAGTGATGAACTGCGGAGAGGAAGAGGTTAGGTTGCCCTGCTACGCCACCATTGCTAAGCTGTTCTCTGTAGATGCAGACGCCATCCATGTAGCGACTAGAGTTGAGCGCGGTTCGCGGTTCTCCAGTTCGTGGTTCGAGTGATTTTGGGGGCTGTTCTAGATCAAACTAGAACTTGAGCTTTTTGCTACAGCTCGATAATTCTAGATACGATCGAGAATGGTTGTAGCAGCAAAAAGACAAGCTAATTACTAGCTGGCTTTCCGCTGTAATAGTGTAAGTCACTCTGTGACTCACACTATTATGAAATTTCAGTGTATAGTGTGCGGGAACAGCGCATTCAGATCACTGCTGTTTGGATAATGGTGATCGCCATTTATTTTTTTTTTTTCCTTGTCTTCCTTCCCTAAGCGCGCACGTGTAGTCGGGCGGGCCAGCATGTCAGCCAATCCCAGACACACACACAGCTAAGTAGACTTTTAGCCAGAGAAGCAACGGCATGTGTGATAGAATGTCCATGTCACACGTCCCTGCATTATAAAAACGGACATTTCCTCCAGCACGGCATTATCTGCCTTCTGCGTCTTGGTGTCAGTCACCGCTGGCGTAGCTCCTGTCTCCGATACTGCTGTGTACGCTCTATACACAGCGCTATACAGAATAGGGATAGAAGTTTCTTTCAGCCCTTGTAAGGGATAATACCGGCAGGGTCAGAGCCATAGGTGACAGTCAGGGCCATGAAAACAGATTTTAACAGCTACACAAGATGACAGCGTCTGTGTAGCTAAGGTCAGGGATTTCCTCGCTGCATTTCCCCATTAGGAGGGATAGAAAGGGAGGCTTCCTTTCCTCTACCCAGACCCACAACCCTGCCACTGTACCCTCCTGCCCTTTGCAAACTCAAACTCATTGTTACTAAGCCATTATACTAGCAAACACTGAGGAAACTTAGCGGCATCCTAAAAGTGGCTGTTGGACTTCTGTATTGTCCCACTAGTGCAAAGATATTTGCAGCATGTCTGCCTGCATTGCACACTCAAACTCATTGTTACTAAGCCATTATACTAGCAAACACTGAGGAATCTTAGTGGCATCCTAAACGTGGCTGTTGGACTTCGGTATTGTCCCACTAGTGCAAAGATATTTGCAGCACGTCTGCCTGCATTGCACACTCAAACTCATTTATTACTAAGCCATTATACTAGCAAACACTGAGGAAACTTAGTCGCATCATAAAAGTGGCTGTTGGACTTCTGTATTGTCCCACTAGTGCAAAGATATTCGCAGCACGTCTGCCTGCATTGCACACTCAAACGCATTGTTACTAAGCCATTATACTAGCAATCTATGCTGCCAGTTTAAGGGCCGTAGTTGCATTGTCAGGGATAATTATTGTTGTTTATTCTGCTGTTAATAAAGCTAGACCATCGCTGAAATCTACACCACTTCTCAATTTTTACTACCACATTTTAAGTACACAAACTTGTCGCAATCAAAATGAGTGGCAAAATGACAGATGCTGGTGGAAAGGTGAAGAGGCGTGTTGGAAAAGTAAAAAAAGGGTTTGTTCGTGGGGAAGGTGGCAAAGCTCCATTAACATCTGCTGAAAATAGACCATCTTCCAGCAAAAAAGTAAGATGTCTACTACTTACCGTGGACAATCCGATGTGCTCCCTTTTTTACGGACACGAACAACTGGAACAAAGGTAGATGATGGCCAAAAAAGGAAAATGCTTGAATGGATCTCAAGTGATCCAACAAGTGCCCTCTCCGCCACCTAAACTACCGCATCCAAAAAACACCAGTCCTCTGAGTTGTCAGCCCAATCACACTTGCATTCTCCCAGCTCTGAAGTCTCCATCCGCCCTGCACAATATGGTGGAACAGAGATGGCTGAGTCTGCAGAGCTGTTCAGTCACACTATAGCCTGGGAATCAGAAGTCTGCTCCCAAGCTACAGTGAGTACAGACCAGGAAATGGTCTGCAGTGATGCCCAGAACCTTTGTGACTCTGATTCAGGCCGTGATTCAGGACCAAGTTTCTGAGCATAATGTTGACCCTTTTTCACAAACTGTAACACCTGTTGTTATAGACAATGAGGAACATACTGATGACGATGAGACGCAGATACCAGATTGGGATGATAACTAAAATATTCGGTCAGGGCAAGAAGAGGCTCGGTCTGAGGGTGAGGGGAGTGCAAACACAACAATTGATGAGGAAGTTCTAGATCCCACCTACTGTCAACCCACAGTCAGGCACTCGAGGAGGTCAACAGAGGCGGTGGAGGAGGATGCAACCGACGACGAAGTTACTTTGCGCCTTCCTGGACAGAGTCGGAGCACTGGTAGCACGTCTACAACTGCATTCTCAGCCACCACTCTGCCTCTGAGCACTAGTCGGGGGAGCTCAGCAGGTCGCATGCCCTCTAAGCCTTGCCTAGCCTGGTCCTTTTTTGACATAGAAAAAGATCGCCCAAATTATGTGATGTGTAAAATTTGTCGTGATTCTGTTAGTAGAGGGCAAAACCTCAGCAGTTTGACAACTTCTTCAATGAATGGTCACATGAATAAATATCATATGTCCCAGTGGGAAGCTCACTGTGCTGCAATGCGGCCTAGCAGAGCGAATCATCCACCGCCTGCCCCTTCCAGTGCATCCGCGCGCTCTTCATCTTCTAGGACTGTGGGGACAGCTGTCACACCTGGTTTTCCACGCACAACTTCCACCACTGTAACCGCAACAGGCAATTTGCTTGGTAGGTCGTCAGTTGGTTTGGAAGGGGAAACAAGTACGTGTGTACAGCTCTCTCAGACATCGATAGCACCAATGTTGGATGAAGGTACGCCTGCACTTTCCTCACAAAGCTGCATTTTTCCAGGGACACCCTACTCAACACCGTCTACACACAGCAGCCAGATCTCTGTCCCTCAGATGTGGACAAATAAAAGGCCATTTCCTGCAACCCATGACAAAGCTAAGAGGTTGACTTTATCCCTCTGTAAGCTCTTGGCTACCGATATGCTGCCTTTCCGCCTGGTGGACACACAGGATTTTAGAGACCTTATGTCTGTCGCTGTGCCCCAGTACCAGATGCCCAGTCGCCACTACTTATCTAAGAAAGGTGTGCCCGCGCTACACCAGCATGTCGCACACAACATCACCACTTCCTTGAGAAACTCTGTGTGTGAACGGGTGCATTTCACCACCGATACTTGGACCAGTAAGCATGGACAGGGACGTTACATGTCGCTGACTGGGCACTGGGTAACTATGGTGATAGATGGTGAAGGGTCTGCTGCACAAGTCTTGCCGTCCCCACGACTTGTGTGTCAATCCTCTGTCTGTCCAAGTTTCGCCACTGCTTCTGCCTCCTCCACCTCATCTGGGTCCTCCACCTCCGCCCCAAGCCTGCCTGGTCAGGCCACCAGCGTTCTCACTGCGCAGAAGGAATCACGCACCCCTCATTACTATGCTGGCAGCAGAGCGCAACGGCATCAGGCGGTCTTTAGCTTGACATGTCTTGGAAATAGGAGTCACACAGCGGCTGAGTTGTGGCAGCTCTGGAGACTGAGTTTAATGTGACGGGGTGTACATCAGAGCAAAGAGAGACAACAGGCCGAGGATGATCCAACAGGTTTACTAACAGGAATACAGGAACAGCACACGACAAGTCCAAATAAAACAGATTCGGGGGCACCTCCCGATAATCCAAAGTGCCAGATCACAACGTAATAGTCCTTTTCAGAGTCCCAGAAATCGCACACAATCCACTGGACGCCACACAGGCCTAGCTCCGTCCGTGTCCACAGCCACCCAGGCTGGGGCTCCTGCTCTCTTCAAGTTTCAGCTCACTCTGCCTGAATCTCCAAGGTAAGCAGAGTTTACACTAGTTGGACTCTAGGCCCACCTCCCCCTACTCCCAGGGATGGAAGTGCCTCAAGAGGATACAACCTTGCATTTTAGGGGGTGATTACCTACAACAATAGAAATGTACACAGAAGTAGTTCAAATAAGACAATGAACCCAGCTTGAAATAGGAATCTGTACAGCAAGATACACCTCCCCCAAGGAAATACATGAATTACAACTAATACAACCAGGAAAATATACATATCATGACATAGTATCACAGCATATACAGTGAGAGGGTAAATTACATCTTCACAATCCCTCCCCCTCCCAACTTGTGTACGTACTAGGGACCTCTACAGGTCACTGGTTAAGTACACACAGGCAGAGCGTTACTTACATGTGGCTTCATGCAGCCACGAATTGGCATCGTAGCTCTCCCACATCATTGCCCAGGAGAACAGCTGCAGGCAGACCACCCATCACCCCAACTACACATCGCCTGACCCCAAAACCAAAGTTCAGATCCACAGTGGCTGTGGGAATAGTCCTCCGTTGTCCACCAGCCAGTTCAATAACAATCCCAGGTCCTCTATGGATTGCCTCAGGCCGAACCACTCGGGGATCAGCCAGTGTGAGGAAAGCACCCGAGTCACAAAATCCAACAAGTCTCTGTCCATCCAGCACAACCTCCTGCAAGTGCTTACCTCGATGAGCAGAAGTCGTCATAACTGCGGGTCGCACCCCGTAAACTCCTGGTAGTGCAACATGGGGGGCTGAGTCACTAGGCCAGTCCTCACATAGCGGTGCCACATCTTCCTCCATGGCACTGGGCTGTAAATAATTAACAATCCGATTGGATGCAGGATCAGTCCTCATTTGAACAGCTGGGCAGGAGACTTGCCGATGCCCTGGCTGTCCACATTGATAGCATCTGAGCTGGGTCTCCCTCCATCCAAGGCGTCCTCTTGGGTAAGGGGTAGGGGAACTTGGAGGCCGGCTCCCACCTGAAGGTGCTGTAGGGGTTTGAGGATGATTCCTCCATGGCCTGGCTGGGCATGAGGCCTGCAAATGCCCGGGATGCCTACAAACATAACACCTGCGCTCTGTTACTTCCTCTCCCCGGCGTATTCCAGAAAGTGCAGTAGAAGCAACTGGAGGCACATTAATACGGGTATCAACATGTGGTGGCTTAGAGGAACGGGGAACAATGGGGACAGAATAACTGGGGGCATCCGGTGTTGTGGAGCTGTTAGGCGTCTCTCCATCCTCCAACAGAACCCTCCACTGAGGCTTGATGGTGAGAGCCTCATCAGCGAGAGCAGCAGCTTCCTCCACTGTCGCTGGTTTTCTCTCACGCACCCATTCCCGGATCTCAGCGGGGCACTGGGCAAAGAATTGTTCTTTTAGGATGACCTGCAGGAAGGTCTCCCAAGATAAGGCCTCCTCTGCCTCCAGCCAGCGATTACATATTTGTTTGAGTCTATGAGCATATATCTTAAAAGACACTTCCCCATCACAGGCTAAAGCACGGAACTAAGTCCTGTAAGTGTCTGGGGTCACAGCATAATGTTCTAGAATAGTCTGTTTAATATCCGCATACTCACAGTTCCACCGAGGGTCCATAGCTCTATAGGCTTCAGCAGCTCCCCCCTCTAGGAGCCCAACCAGATGCCGGACACGCTCCCTGTCCGGGACTTCCATTAATCGACACTGATGCTCAAAGTCCTGGAAGAAGCCCTCAATGTCGCCTGCAGCCTCATTAAACGGCTTAAAGTCTTTGCGGGACACCCTGGGAAGTTCCCTCATGATGGGTGCTGGGGTTACAGTCTGTCTGGAACCTCTCGCGGCTTCCACAGCGAGCTCCTTATCCAGCAGTGCCATCTCCTCCATCCTGCGCTCCTTCTCTTTAGCTCCACGCATGGCCTCCCTCTTATCTTCTATGGTGGCCTCATCTCCAAGCAGTGCCATCTCCTCCTTGTACCACACAATCCATTGACTTTTTTGGGTATTTACCTCCAGCTCCCGTCTTTCCTCCCTTTGCTGTGGAAATTGTTCCTCGGTGCCATCTTGCAGGCAAGCGTTTTCCAATGCCTCAATTAGTTGCTCCTTAGAGAGTCCTTTGTAACCGACTCCTAATTCACGGGCCTTTGATTGCAGGCTCCCCAAAGTCCAGGTCTTGTACTCTGCAGTGCTGGTTCCTGATGTTGAGCCATTGTCCTCCATTCCTTCTGCTCTGATCCCAGCGCTGCCAACCAGTTTGTGACGGGAGTGTACATCAGAGCAAAGAGAGACAACAGGCCGAGGATGATCCAACAGGTTTACTAACAGGAATACAGGAACAGCACACGACAAGTCCAAATAAAACAGATTCGGGGGCACCTCCCGATAATCCAAAGTGCCAGATCACAACGTAATAGTCCTTTTCAGAGTCCCAGAAATCGCACACAATCCACTGGACGCCACACAGGCCTAGCTCCGTCCGTGTCCACAGCCACCCAGGCTGGGGCTCCTGCTCTCTTCAAGTTTCAGCTCACTCTGCCTGAATCTCCAAGGTAAGCAGAGTTTACACTAGTTGGACTCTAGGCCCACCTCCCCCTACTCCCAGGGATGGAAGTGCCTCAAGAGGATACAACCTTGCATTTTAGGGGGTGATTACCTACAACAATAGAAATGTACACAGAAGTAGTTCAAATAAGACAATGAACCCAGCTTGAAATAGGAATCTGTACAGCAAGATACACCTCCCCCAAGGAAATACATGAATTACAACTAATACAACCAGGAAAATATACATATCATGACATAGTATCACAGCATATACAGTGAGAGGGTAAATTACATCTTCACAGTTGTCTCCACTCAACCTGCAGCCTGGTAAGGCCGTGTGCGACAATACTGCAAACCTGGGTGCGGCCCTTCACCTGGGCAAGGTGACACACGTGCCTTGTATGGCTCACGTGTTGAACCTTGTTGTCCAGCAATTTTTAACACACTATCCCGGCCTAGATGGCCTTCTGATCAGGGCACGAAAACTGTCTGCTCACTTCTGCCGTTCAACCGCCGCAGCTGAGCGACTTGCATCGCTCCAGAAGTCTTTCGGCCTGCCCGTTCATCGCCTGAAATGCGATGTGGCGACACGCTGGAATTCCACTCTCCACATGTTACAGCGACTGTGGCAGCACTGCCGAGCCCTGGTGCAATACGTCATGACGTATAGCCTGGGCCAACGAGATGCAGAGGTGGGACAGATCACCCTGATGGAGTGGTCTCAGATCAAGGACCTATGCACCCTTCTGCACAGTTTCGACATGGCGACAAATATGTTTAGCGCTGACAATGCCATTATCAGCATGACAATTCCAGTCATTTACATGCTGGAGCACACGCTAAACACTATTCGGAGTCAGGGGGTGGGACAACAGGAGAGGGAGGAACTACAGGAGGATTCATATGTGCAAGACACAACAACATCACCAAGGTCCAGACGTTCATCATCACCAACGCGGCAGGCATGGGACCATGGGGGACAGGGATCAACAAGGGCGCATGGAAGCAGGCGAAATGTTAAGGAAGGTGCAGGAGAATATGAAGAAATGGAGGACGAACTGTCCTTGGGCATGGAAGACTCAGCGGATGAGGGAGACCTTGGTCAAATTTCAGTTGAAAGAGGTTGGGGGGAGATGTCAGAGGAAGAAAGAATTGTTAGCACCTCTATGCCAAAAACACAGTGTGGACTTGGTCTGCATGGCTGCGCAAGACACATGAGCACCTTTTTGCTGCACTACCTCCAACATGACCCTCGTATTGTTAAAATTAGAAGTGATGATGACTACTGGCTTGGCACACTATTAGATCCCCGGTACAAGTCCAAATTTTGTGACATAATTCCAGCCATAGAAAGGGACGCACGTATGCAGGAGTATCAGCAGAAGCTGTTACTCGATCTTAGCTCGGCTTTTCCACCAAACAACCGTGCAGGTGCAGGGAGTGAATCTCCCAGTTGTAACTTGACAAACATGGGACGGTCTCGTCATCTTCAACAGTCTACCCATACCAGTAGCATCGTATCTGGTGCTGGTAACAGCAATTTTATGGAATCTTTTCAGAATTTTTTTAGACCGTCCTTTGCAAGGCCACCAGAGACAACAAGTCTGACACATAGTCAACGGCTGGAGAGGATGATACAGGAGTATCTCCAATGAGCATCGATGCCATGACTTTGCAAATGGAGCCTTGCTCATTTTGGGCTTCAAATCTTGAAAAATGGCCAGAGCTCTTAACTTACGCCTTGGAGATTTTGTCGTGTCCAGCTGCCAGCGTTGTCTCTGAACGTGTCTTCAGTGCTGCTGGGTGTGTGCTGACAGATAAGCGCACGCGTCTGTCCAGTGACAATGTGGACAGACTAACGTTCATCAAAATGAACAAGTCATGGATCCACAAGGAATTTACTACCCCTGTGTCATCCTGGGGAGAGTAAATGCTTGTCGATTTGGAATGTGCTTGATGCAAATCAAAACATCCTGTTTGCAACTAGGGCACAAGTGCTGCCACTGATGGGGTGTCTGTGTGGCCCAATTTTTGGAAAAAAAAGGGAGACTCCGCTTGGAGTAGCTCTTGCTTGCTGTGTTTTTAAAAATGCTGGGATCAGGAAAGACTTTGCTACCTACCCCGGTGCAATCCTGAGGACGGGTAAGTATGGCGTATT